>NC_133648.1:153885298-154230521 GCF_009905375.1 Apium graveolens | reverse complement strand
TCTTAACTACGACTGTGCTTTTATCGGATCTGGAAATCCTAAGAATTCTGGGAATAAACAGATTGAAGTGTTTGAAGTTTCCAACTTTAGGGCCACGGGTTGTTGCAAAAGCTGAGCAAGTCTGCATCATGGTGGTTCTGGAGTTATTCTGGGTCTTGGTTGGAAGATTTCTTCTTTGGTGATCTGGTGAGTTGGCCATTTCTTACAAACCTGATTGAGCATATTTAGCAATAAGTAGCATGTCATGTATAACAACATTTATTATGAAATCTCTCTTGCGGGTTTTAAGCTTTACCCAATTTTGCACATGCAATCCTATTACTACATAATTCTCATAGCCAGTTGTGTTTTCTCATGGCACAGGATAGGATATTACGAAATTTAAACACGGTTGTATGAAAACATGGTATTCAGAATAGTTTATGCAGATCTTTAGGGTACACAATAGAAACAAGATATAATGGTTCATCAAACCAAGGGTACAAGTAAAGGTCTGGTTATCACAAGTTCAGGAATAAGGTACAACTATAAAAAGGTTAAACAGAGGAAAAATGGAAAATATCCCCTATCTACCCCTAACTCTAACAAATACTACTACAAAGTCTGAAAATACAATGCAACAAATGAAAGGGATCCCGGCATCTGACCAAGTATCCCAAATCCTACGACGCTGAAAACAACAAACGGGCTCAACCAACAGTCCGCTACAAACTAATCATCCAAAATCTCTCTCAATACAACCAACATCCAGTGAATGATCTCTATGCAGCCTCTGGGCACTCAGCATCAGCATCACTAGTGGATGGTCCTTCATTCATCTCCTAGGCAACCTGCTCCACCAACTAAATCCTAGCTCTCCCTCCTCCATCACTACTGAAGTCTCTGCCGAGAGTCTCGAATCAACCTATCCACCAAAGCTCCCAACTCAGGAAACTGTAATAACTCGAATTTTTGAGACCTTGTAAACGTTTGGATAGTAACCCTGACGAACGGGAAAAACTTTTGAGCCCACAATGTAATGCATGAGAAAATGAGTTTCGAGTGATGATAATGATATTTAACGTACTAAATGAGTGTATGTAAACGCTATTAGTTTTCGAAGAAAACGAAATTTGAAAAACGACCGTATTTACGACTCATTGAGGATTACGGGAATCACAATATAATTACAAGATTAAAATCCTATGGATTTATATTCAAGTAGGATAAATAAAAATATAAAGAATAAATACGAAAGGAATTACATCGCGAACCATTTACGAGTGAGTATTACGAAGAACGTTTAAGTAACGAGCGAACGTGTAAACGATTAAATAAACGTAATGCACTAACTAAACCATGGTAAGGAAGTAACCATGGTTACTTCATCAAATAGTAAGCTAACCATAGGATGATCAAGCTAGCTAGCAAAATAGTGTGCTAAGGAAGCTAAACCTTGTAGTTAGCTTGTAAGCTAGCAAGCTACAAAGATTTGTCCCTAAGATTTGCAACCAAGAATCAACCTAGAATGCTATACTAGGAGAATAAAATCAATTGCAAAGATATCACCTCATCTTCCTAGAAGCAGCCTAGCAAAGCATCCAAGAGAAGCAACCAAGAGTAGTATAAATACCCCCCATCCCAATTGCTTCCATTCGGCAATTTGAAGAAAAAAAGGGGAATTCAATTCAAATCTCCAAGTTCTAGCTCTTATAAAATCATCCAATTAATTCTCAAGCCTCCTAGCAATTAAACTAAGGTAAGAAAATTCTTTCATCTCTTTTATCAAGGTTTGATAGGTGGAATAAATTCAAGAAACTCACTAGTGAATAGTATGAGTAGTAACCTCTCTTTGGTTTCTTGATTTCAATGGGGTTTTAGGTTCTAAAAATCTTACCAAGCACTTCCAAGCCTCCACCATCCTCAAAAACACATCTCAAGCTTTCAAGAAAGGTAAAAATCCTTGGCCCAACTTTATTTAAGATTCATTTTAAGATCCATTTAGTATGTGGTAGTAAACCTAGTATAATGAGTGTTATGGATGAAATCTTGATGATTAAGTTGAATAGATTTAAGGTTGGTTGTTGTTGACTCAAGAACATGATGTTGTTGAGAGGGGTTTGTGTTGATGATGATATGATGATTGGTGGTTGTGTTAAGAGTTAGGGCGTAAACGAAACGATCGTAAACGTAACTCCGTTAAAACCAACAAATCGTAACTTTAAGTTTCTGTAGAAAGTCCCGAAGTTGTAAACTGTAGTTTCTTGAAAAATAACCTTTGTTTAGGATAGAAAATGTTATAAGGATCGTTAAGGCACTTGAATCGCTTGATTCCGATTTACGGATCAAAGGTTATGGTCATTTTACTAAAAGTGATTTACACGACAAAAACTGCTGCGAATCACGAACTTTGAAAATATAAAGGATAGACTTAAAAGTGTTTATAAATCATGAAATTTTTACAGAGAGTGATATTGAGTTTCCTAACTTCCATAAAATTTCAAGTGAAAATAATGATTTCTCAATTTTATAAAAATACCGGAGCCGAGACCGCGCGAGTAGAAACCGTGAGAATCCATAAGCGGAGCCGACGGCGATATAAGAATGAACCTAAGATACTTAGGAAAATGAAGTGACCATAATGTGAATATGACTTAAAGGAACGATAAGGGTAGTGTAAGTTGAGAGGGTGCATAAATAAGTAGCGCATGAGTGCGGGTTGCCGTAAATTAGAACGGAACCTAACAAAATGAAATGTGTTTATAGTTTTAGATTTCTGAGCGGAACCTAGAGCATCCTCCACCTCGAGATACCCAGGCAAGTTTACGAACCCAACTCCATTTTACTGTTGTGTGTGAAAGGATTCTTTAACTATCATCGCATAAATACCATGTTTGCCATGATACGTAGTTGTTGAAGTTTCGCATAATGTAGCGATGTTACGATAAATTTATATCGTGAAATGTTTATTTCGCTTTAAGCGTGACATATTATATGAGACCGAGAGTCGGTCGGGATTTAAGATAAAACCCGTGAATTATTCCGATGATATTATAGGATGATGATAAGTCCATAATAGTACGTTTTAAAGGGACTCAACGTCCACTTACGAAACATTAAAACACCTCGAACTTTTATTAAAACAATTTCCCAACGATCATATTCCCTCAACTATATTTTATTATTTGAATAATAAATACTATATACTTATTCTTTTATCATGGGCGTAGTATACCCCAAAAATTTATTTCAAACCTGGTTAATCATTAAAGATTAATAATTATGTAGACACAAACTAGTTGAGGAATATTATTTTTAAATATTCTTTTAAAGAATAAACTCATTGGAGGTTTAATTATTTATCGATCATTATGTAATTATTTATTATTTATGAACGGTTTATTATTGATTTAAAAATCATAGATCCTGATTTAAAACATACTTTCTGATTTCGGAATATCATTCGAATAATTTCAGATCATCGGTAAATATTATCCCGACTTATTAATATTTTGAATATAGTTTCAAGGAGAAACTTTTCCCCTTATTACTTATCTGTTGACAACGGTCAACTCACATCCTTAGTACTACCTCTAAAACTTTCGAAAGTACATATATATACAGTAAAGCTATGCCTATCAACAAGCAAAATGCTTGGAGGAACTTCGATGTGGTTCGAGTTCTCGAGATATGATAGGATTTCATAATGGACAAGGGAGGGGTAGGATCCAAGTACTTCATGTATTGGATAGACTACTGGTACCGTAGGAGACGATACAATATGTACCTATGGACCTGCGAAGTGTGTGTATACCCGAAATGAGGAAACATAGCCCGTATGCGGCAAGGGTGATAACCAAGATGTGAAGGTGTCGTCCCTCTACTAGTAGAAAAGGTTACTATTATCGTATTACGACTGATCATCATATACGGTGGCTCCAACGAGTGTCCTAATTCTTCAAATTTGAATTGCGATGCAATACCGTAACCCAAGCCTAGGTGCTGGGATTACTATTAAGGTATTCACAGGTTATTAAATCCCTTAAAGAATTGTTTCAATAAGATGGTATCTCACCAAGGAAAACTATTTTCGAATAAAACATAATTATCATATATGATGTTATCATACAGTCATTTTCATACTATACTTTATTATGTTTGGGCATTATAACTCACACTTATTTTCTAAATTGACACAACACAATAGTGAATCAAGATGCCTGCCATGAGAACCACAGCCAGGAAACGGGTAGGAAATGGCCAGCTGTTCCGTAGATTGTTTGGTGATGTACCACAGATAGTCAGAATAAGTTGATTAATTTTCAGTTGTTTATAGTTCGGCTTATTTATAAGTATGAATTATGTAAGGTAAGAACAAGAAACGTATATTTGGTCGATGACTAGCCTTACCTACAGGTTCCTCCCCGGTAAGATATTACTTTTGGGTTGTAATAATATCACTTGATGGTTGACAATTACTCTAGTTATGACTGGTTCGTTTTGCAAGACAATAACCTTAAGTGTGTGTTGATAAGTGTGGGGGTCGTGAAGCGTGAGTATTTATATACTGTAGTGTGAGTTGTGTGAGTTGGATGGAGTGGCCTCCAAGACTCCTGACCCCGGGTTTTGGGGTGCCACAAATACGGGAGTAAACAAAGTCTCGGTCCTGGGCAAACTTGCCACCAACACTGACAGGCACAATATTAGGCATCTCAGACTCTGGCTCAGGGGCAGGGGTCTCTGAATCTGGTCTCAAGGGTAAAATCTACATAGGTATCTCACTACTCTCAGAAGGATCCTCCTCTGGATCTGAACTAACATACACAGGCTCCTTTGGAGAGGGTGGAATGGGGTCCACTAGGGTACCGGTCAAACTAATCTCTGAATCGGAATCACTACCTGTAATAACCCCCAAAATTTTGAACTTTTGTAACCCTTATGAATAGTGTTTTAGCTGAATGAGAAAACTTTCATGCCACACTATGTAGGGGTTCTGTTATGGATATTCTGAGATTTTATTAGTACTCTTTATGGTATATAAGTGTATGTAAAGATCGTTAGAATCCGATTCCGAACACTTTGATTTTTCCCGAAAATCCACTAGATACGGAAAGAATTGAGTATAAGGTAACATGATAAAAAGGATTTAAATTAAAGGATCATAAAAGGAATATAATATATTGAGAAAGGTTAAGGGAACCTAAGTAATAAGATCCCGGGTATGATCCCTCAAACGATAAACGAAAATGAAAGTTAAGCGAACCGTATAACAGATCAGCAGTCATTAGGCAAGCAATTAGGAAGTTAATCAAAGAGATTAGAGGGGAGGATGTCATCCAACCAATGAGAAGAGGACAAAGTGGGAAAGATGACATTATAGCATGACATAAGCATGACATGGGAAGGAAGGATATGTGGTTGAAGTAGAACCACACAAAGTTCAAGGTTAATAAGGTAATTAACCAAAACAAAACAAAACAACCAACCAAAACAAATCAAAGCAAAACACAAAATCATTTCTTTCATTCAACCAAGAGTTGCTCTCGGCTTTTTACAATTTTAAAGGGAAGAAATTTCAAAAACCAAGATTCAAGCTTCCTAAATTGGTAAGATAATTCCCTAGTATTCCTTATGCATAGATATGGCTATATTATGAGTTTAAGCATCCCATTCATTCTCTATCTTCTCCAATAAATTAATGAAGAAGACAATGAATAGTGATTTCAAGGTTTTTAACTTGATTTTCTTGCTTTTCCTTTAAGATCCAAGCATTCCTAAGACTCCTCAAGGCTTCCTAAGGCTTCCTAGCTACTCACACCACTTCAAGGAAGGTATATCATCTCCAAACCCTAGCTTTACTTTGTATATTAGGGTGATTTTGGTTGTTTTGGTATTAGAGTAGCTTAATGATGGATGGTTTAGAGTTGGGTTGAAATGGTGGAGATTGGAATGTTGAAATCTTATGATTTGATTAAAGAATGTAGTATAGTTTAAATTCAAGTTTTAGGATTAAGTAAATTGATTATAATGAGTAGATTTGGGGCTGTTGTAAAGTAATATGGATGGAGTTTTGATTGGGTTGTGAATTGGAGTTGAATTGTGGTTATTTTGAATTGGTTTAAATTTGGGAAATCGCGTAAACATAGGCGTCGTAATGTCCGATTTACTTTAGACTGCTTTTGTTCATAACATTTGGACCCGAGAACTCCCTGCTAGATTATGACCATTGCCATTTTTAGATAGTTCATGTTACGAGCTTCGTTTTGATATGTAGTTCGTTTGATTCTGATGTACGGTTTAGGAGAAACGACCGTTTTAAGTAACGGCGTTTCGCGAATGAAACTTTTCCCCTCGCCTTACTTTGAAACATAGGTTAAAGACCAAAAAGGATTAATTAGTGTACGAAACAATTATGGTAAGAGTGTTAGGCAGTTGGTAAGACACTCGCGAAGAAATCGCCTTAAAACTTGTAATGGTTAAATTATAAAAAATGGTGGAGCCGAGGGTACTCGAGTGACTTAAGAGAATCAGTAAGCGCAAAGCGAGCGTTAGAGTCTAAGGTAGTTAAAGTATAGATTTACAAGTGACTTTGGTTTAATTCCAACTTACTTGTTGTTTATAGGTTACCAGACTCGTCCCGAGCCTTTTATCACCCCCAGTCGCTCAGGCAAGTTTTCTACCCGTTATACTGTTGTTGTGATGTATACACTTGTATATGCATTATCTTGTAATAGATGCATGATGGTTATATTAGCAAATTCTTGTGATATATTGTAGCATGTGATATGGTACATATGCATGCCTATTTCGTATTCTTGCCATATATATATGTTGGTTCAGTTGATAATACCTATGCTAGAGAATAGCGGTAATTTGCATACACCCTTAGTATAGGGACCCAAAGGTGAAAACATTTTCTAAAACCGGGAGTCAAGGATCCCGAGTAGAATTTATATATATATATATTATATATATATGGTTATAGTTTTCAAAACTATTAATCGAATAAGGTTTATTCGATAACTTTATTTTATTAATGAATATTATCTTGAATATTCATTCGAGGACTTATGACTCCTTTATATTATTTATTGAATATTACTTGGATATTCATTTGAGGATGTATGACTCCTTTATTTTATTTAATGAATATTATTTATAATATTCATTCGAGGTATTATGACTCCGCTTATTATTTATTAATATTCTTTATTTTATTAAAGAATGTTTTGCGAGTCTTCAAAATGATTTTTATAAGTTAGAGTGGATCCCAAAACTCATTTTTATATTTAAGATCCTCCTTTCGAAGGGGATTAAATACTCGCTCAAAACCTGAGGGATCCGGCTCTGTGGTGTGTTTTATATTCGCAACAAGGTTGCTGTCTTGATAAAAGAATTTTGATTACTTACCCAACACTCGGGAGGTAAAATTCTTGGAAAAAGTTAATCCATTAACAGGCATCGCCTGGGAAATATCGGTGAGTTTTCCTTTCCAACTAGATACGACTTCTTGGTGGAGCCGTATCAACAAGTTTCTACTTGGGGAAAGTGGGGACGAGCTTTATGTTTCAGAGTCATGGATTTCATCTGAACTAGGAGTGGCGTAAGTGGTCGAGTAGCGCCGGCCCAGCCTTATTATATTGGCCCAAATGGCCTGGAAGTTCCGCTAAGGCGGTCCATTCCTTAGGAGTTCGGTGTTCGGTTGACAAGTAAATCCGACAGGTTCTCCTCTACATGTAGAAAATGGTGGGGTTGTACTACTACGACTGATCATCGTAAGTGGTCTTCCTTGCGCGGCAAACTCCCGTAATGAGTTCATCATCCATTTGGATAATTCTGCAACACTACCCGTAGCATTTCGATCGAAAGGCTACGAATGGGTGGTTGCCGAAGCATTGACAGGGTCAAACAGTTTTATTGGTGTATCCATTGAATGAAGTATCTCGTAACTTCATTTCTTTTCAAAATATTTCAAAGATCAAATATTTTCAAGTTTTATTTGTGGTCTCATCTATGGGATGAACTCTCGAATCTTATTATACTTGAAACAATAGTAGTTCTAATAGATTCTAAAATGGTATGATTGTAGTGAAGTAATTGGTAACTTCATCTTCTTTTAAAACTTATACCCAGTAAGGAATTATCTTACACATGATAAAGGATTCTAGTAAGTATCCATTTAGATACTTGTATTATTGTTATCACTATATATTATCTTGCGAGCTGTAAGGCTCACTATTGCTTTATTTCTTCATCACACAACAACAGTTAGAAAAGATGGCCAAACTCCAGCAGACCCAGCGCAAGCGTGTGGGAAGCGTCCCGCGTCTTCCCGTTGATGTTGTAGCTGCTATAGCTGCAGAGGTAGATCTATTGGTAGATCAGACATTCTACTTTTGAGAATCAATTATGTATAATTATAACTTGTGGCAGATAATGGCAATTAACTGTAAATTTATCAAGTAATCATTTTGGGTTGTAATAACTTTTAATTGTGGATTCAAGGACTTGTACTTATTTCAATTTCATCTCTGAGACTATAACGGGTTGTGGTGTGTGTTAGTGTGGGGTCACAGCATAAGGTTATTTATTATTAATTAAGTGAAGTGATAATGTGGAAAGAAAGACCGTGACGACCCGGATCCCTGACCCCGGATCTGGGGGTGTTACAGGAATGGTATCAGAGCTAAGCGTTATAAACCTCAGAGATGATGTGACGATATAATAATAAACTCACAAAGATAATAAGAACTCTTGCCAAGTTCATGGTCGGACTACTTAAAGTAGTACTGACAGTTAAAACCCTTACGGTAACCCTTATAAGTATCATGATAGTAACTTAGCTCGTTTAATGTGTAGGCGCCTGAGATAGAGGACCCTGAGATGTTCGAGCGTGAGCATGATGAGGCACTGCTAGATGTCGAGGATCAGGAGGAGCCTGAGATGGAGGAGGATGAGGAGGACCCCTCAGAGGAGTCAGAGACGGAGGTCATTGCTATTTCAGATGAGGAGGACCCCTCAGAAGAGTCAGAGACAGAGGTCATTGCTATTCCAGATGAGGAGGACCCGGATGAGGTCCCAGTAGCTGAGGAGCGTGTCGGACCTATGGTAATGTATGCTGGTACCCCTTTACCCACACTTCCGGTGGTCAGAGCTCCTACCCCTCCACTACTATCTTGGATCCCCTATGATGACAGCTCAGAGACCCATACTTCCGAGCCTAGGCAGACTGAGGAGGCACCCCCAGCGGCTCCGGATTCACCACCTCTCGACCCTGCCCACAGGCAGTCTTCATTAGCCCACGGCTATATTCAGGATGTACTGAGGACCCGAGTGGCTGTTGCCGAGGCCCGACTGGATGAGGCCAGGAGGGAGTTGGATGCGGAGAGGGCGGGTGGGCGTACCCGAGCTTATGAGACTAGGGCTTCTATACCCCGATCCTTGAGGAGGGAGCTTACGGGGATAGAGCTCACATCCCGAGCGAGGCTCAGATCGCTCCAGGGGGACAGGCATGGTAGGATCTCCAGGCGGCAGGCCGACTATATCTTCCGTCGTGCGATGGAAAGGGTATGAGAGCTGACCCGCTCCGGTGTGTGATTCAGGATTGATGATGGAATAGTCTAGTTATCTAGTTAGCCGAGGCCTTAGTAAGAGCCAATTTTCCGGGATAGTTGACTTGTATATAGCATCCCTTTTTCTGACTAGACAGATAGACTCTTGTGTATCACTTTTGGGACAGATGGCTGTAGCACTGTTGTACTTTTGACCAGATCAGACTATGCATTTCTCGCATTATGTGTATATTTGTTTCCTTTCGGTTCAGTTCCTTAGTGACGAGATCACTGTTTTTATCATTATTATTACTGGACTTCTTATTAGAACTGTCATAAAATAATAAAATTGTGAGATACATTCTCCCCATTATAGAATTGTGCAAGGCACAATGTTGTGTATGATTGTGACCTAACGTTGAATTTCCCAATATTTTTTTATCAGTATCATGCCGCCAAGAAAGATTGGAACTAGGGCGAACCCTGGATCTGAGGACCCGGGAAGCCATAACCAGGACGGTAGGAACCAGGAACACAGTGAAGAGGAAGATGAGGATTATGTGGAACAGGATGACTCCCTGTATGAAGAGGAAGAGGAAACATATGATGTTGAGGGATTTGAGATAGAGGCTGAAGAAGGAGAAACTGAGGTTGAGCAACCAGTACCAAACCCAGGTATGGATCCCATGGGCCAGTTCATGCAACTCCTAAGGCAGAACTTGGAACGTCAACCCAACCCACCCCCTCAAGGAAATAACAATGATGTGGCAAACTCTTTCAGGGCTTTTAAGTCCCTTAAGCCCCCTGAGTTCCACGGATCAGCCGACCCAGTTGAGGCAAGGGCATGGTTAAACGAAATGGAGAAATCCTTTGAGATTCTGAGTATCGATGAGGCACAGAAGACTGTATTTGCTACCTACCTTCTGAAAGGAGAGGCTAACTACTGGTGGGAGGCCAAGAAAAACATGGAGACATATGCTATTATAACCTGGGAGAGATTCAGTCAGTTGTTTCTGGGAAAGTATTTCCCGAGGCTTATGGAAAACCAGATGGAGCTCAAGTTCTTGGAGCTAAAGCAGAATAACTTATCAGTAGCAGAGTATGAAGCGAAATTTACTGAGTTATCAAGGTTTGTGCCGGAGTTTGTGAGCACCGAGGAAAAGAAAGCTAGAAGGTTTCAGCAGGGACTGAAACCGTGGATTCAGAATAGGGTGGCAATCCTTGAGCTTACGGATTATGCCACTCTGGTGCAAAAGGCAATGATTGTAGAAGCCGGAAGTGAACAGATGCAGAAGGAAAGAGAGAAGAAGGGAATAAAGAGGAAAAGTATGTGCATGGGTGGAGGTTTCACAGGAAGGAGCTTCCCAACTAGATTTAATCGAGGAGCAGTGTCCCTGCCGGGAAAGAACACTGGGTTTAAGCGGCCAATGAGCGTGAATGTGAGCCAGAGCTGCCAGAAGTCAAGAATGTCCTATTCCAACCAGTCTCGACCCCCATTGCCAGCCTGTAACACTTGTGGAAGAATGCATTCTGGGGAATGTAAGGGAAAGCCAATAACCTGCTTTAAGTGTGGGCAAGTGGGCCACTATTCTCACAAATGCCCTTCGTCAGCCCCTGCCGTCATTCCAACCACCACTTGTCATCAGTGTGGACGCCCGGGTCATTGGAAGAGGGAATGCCCAATGAACAAACCAGCAGCTTCGGGAGCAAGCAGGGCTGCTTCTAATAAGCCACCTACTGCAAGGACTTTCAACATGACAGTCCAGGATGCTATGAAAGATTCAGATGTGATAGCAGGTACCCTTTCTCTAAATTCAGTCAGTGCAAATGTTTTATTTGATTCGGGAGCAACTAAATCTTTTATATCAAGGGACTTTGTGCGTAAATTAAGACTTAAAGCTGAACCCTTGATAGAGCCCTTACAAGTAGAAATAGCCAATCATGAGATTATTCCTGTTAACCAGATTCACCCCGCCTGTGAGATAGGCATAGGGGAGCAATCTTTTAGTGTTGATCTGATTCCTTTTAAATTAGGGGAGTTTGATGTAATTTTGGGAATGGACTGGCTATCTAGCAAAGATACTTAGATAGACTGTAAAGGGAAGAAAGTTAAGTTAAATATCCCAGGAAAGAAAGAAGTTATATTTAGAGGAAAGAGGCAGACGCAGAAATTTTTGACTATGGCCCAGGCCAGAAGGATGCTACGAAAAGGAAATGAGGCCTACCTAGCCTATGTGGTGGACACGCAGAAGGAGGTGCCCAACTTACAAGATATTCCAGTAGTCAAAGAATTTGAAGATGTATTCCCACAAGACCTTCCGGGATTACCACCTTATAGAGTGATTGAATTTGCTATTGAATTGGCCCCCGGAACGGCGCCAGTTTCAAAAGCACCTTACCGGTTAGCCCCGTTAGAAATGAAGGAATTAGCTATCCTATTGCAGGAACTCTTGGATAAGGGTATGATAAGACCCAGTGAGTCTCCGTGGGGAGCACCAGTTTTATTTGTTAAGAAGAAAGATGGGAGCATGAGGCTGTGCATCAACTATCGAGAGTTGAACAAGCTAACCATAAAGAACAGGTACCCATTACCTAGAATAGACGATCTGTTCGACCAGCTAAAGGATGCTGTTTATTTTTCCAAGATCGACCTGAGAACTAGATATCACCAACTAAAGATTAAACCCGAAGATATTTCCAAGACAGCGTTCCGTACCAGATATGGGCATTATGAGTTCTTGGTAATGTCCTTTGGATTAACCAACGCCCCAGCGGCTTTCATGGACTTAATGAACAGAGTATTTAAAAAGTACTTGGACAAGTGTGTGATAGTTTTTATCGATGATATTTTGATCTACTCAAGGACTGAGGCAGAATATGCAGAGCATTTGAGGATAGCTCTAGGAATACTCAGAGAGGAACAGTTATATGCCAAATTCTCGAAGTGTGAATTCTGGCGGAATGAAGTACAGTTTTTAGGACATGTGATCAATAAAGAAGGAGTATTGGTCGACCCCTCCAATATAGAGGCGGTCTCAAATTGGGAAAGGCCAACCACACCCACAGAGGTAAGGAGTTTCATAGGATTGGCCGGCTACTATCGTAGATTTGTACAGGACTTTGCGAAGATCGCAGCCCCTTTGACACGACTTACTCGTAAGACAAAGAAGTTTGAATGGACGGAGAAATGCGAGAACAGTTTTCAGGAATTAAAGAAAAGGTTGGTAACGGCCCCGGTGTTGGCATTGCCGGACGGAAAAGGAGATTTTGTGATATATAGTTACGCGTCGCACAAAGGATTAGGGTGTGTGCTTATGCAGCACGGTAAAGTGATTGCGTATGCGTCAAGACAACTGAAGGAATACGAGATTAGATATCCTACTCATGACCTTGAGCTCGCGGTAATAGTATTTGCCTTAAAAATTTGGAGACACTACTTGTATGGAGAGAAGTGCGAGATTTTCACAGACCATAAGAGCCTCAAGTACATATTTACGCAGAAAGAGCTCAACATGCGCCAGAGGAGATGGTTAGAACTAATCAAGGACTATGATTGTGAGATTCTCTATCATCCGGGGAAAGCCAATGTGGTGGCTGATGCCCTTAGTAGAAAGGAAAGACTCAGAATGATAATGACTTCGGAGGAGTTAATCAGGGATTTTGAAAGAATGGAAATAGAAGTAAAGATAACCGGAACCGGAACTGAAAAGCTTTTTGAGATCTCAATGCAGCTAGAGTTATTGGAAAAGATCCGATTGTGCCAAGAGAAAATAATGAATGAAGGCAAAAAATCAATGACTGGAGAGGAGATCCATACTGAGAAAGATGATAAAGGGATAATGAGGTACTCCTACCGGATTTGGGTTCCGAACGTTCAAGAGCTTAAAGATGAGATTTTGGATGAAAGCCATAGTTCAAGGTATTCCATTCACCCGGGAAGTACCAAGATGTATAGGGATTTGAAGGAATATTACTGGTGGCCCAACATGAAGAGGGACGTAGCAGAATGGGTAAGCAAATGTTTGACTTGCCAAAGAGTAAAGGCAGAGCACCAGAGACCCAGTGGACTTTTACGACCCCTGGAGATTCCCGAGTGGAAATGGGAACAGATAGCGATGGATTTTGTTGTAGGCTTGCCAAGGACGAAAGCCAATCATGACGCCATATGGGTAATTATAGACCGACTGACAAAGTCAGCCCATTTCATTCCTATCAATGAGAGATACACAGTTGATAGACTGGTGGACATTTACCTTAAGGAAATAGTGACGCGACATGGAGTCCCAGCGTCCATTGTCTCAGACCGAGACCCCAGATTCAACTCCAGATTTTGGAAGAGCTTTCAGGAATGTGCAGGGACCAAGTTAAACATGAGTACCGCGTACCATCCCCAGACAGATGGGCAGAGTGAAAGGACCATCCAGACACTAGAGGATATGTTGAGAGTCTGTGCAATAGACCTTAAAGGAAGTTGGGATGATCACTTGCCGTTGATCGAGTTTTCTTATAACAATAGCTTTCATGCTAGCATCGGAATGCCGCCTTATGAGGCCTTGTACGGAAGAAGGTGTCGATCTCCCTTATACTGGGATGAAGTAGGAGAGCGGAAGATGCTCGGACCCGATGTGGTCCAAAGAACCAAAGACATAGTGGATCTTATCAGAGGACGGCTTGTAGCAGCCCAAGACAGACAGAAGAAATATGCAGACCTAGCCCGAAAGGACAAGGAATATGAAGTCGGGGACTTAGTACTGCTAAAGGTATACCCTTAGAAGGGATTAATGAGGTTCGAAAAGAAAGGAAAACTAAGCCCAAGGTACATTGGACCTTTTGAGATATTAAGACGGATTGGAAAGTTAGCTTACGAGCTAGCCTTACCTCCTAACTTGCAACAAGTTCATAATGTGTTCCATGTGTCAATGCTAAGGAAGTATCATCGGGATGCCAGACACATAGTGGAGTACGAGTAGGTGGATATGCAACCAGAACTGACTTACGTGGAGAAGCCAGTAAGGATTATCGATAAGAAGGAGCAGGTGCTTCGGAACAAAGTAATCAAGCTAGTCAGAGTGCTATGGCAGAATCATAATGTGGAAGAATCAACTTGGGAACCAGAGAGCACAATGCTAGAAAAGTACCCCCATTTGTTTTCTATTTGATTCCGGGACGAAATCCTTTTAAGGAGGGGAGACTGTAATAACCCCCAAAATTTTGAACTTTTTGTAACCCTTATGAATAGTGTTTTAGCTGAATGAGAAAACTTTTCATGCCACACTATGTAGGGGTTCTGTTATGGATATTCTCAGATTTTATTAGTACTCTTTATGGTATATAAGTGTATGTAAAGATCGTTAGAATCCAATTCCGAACACTTTGATTTTTCCCGGAAATCCACTAGATACGGAAAGAATTGAGTATAAGGTAATAGGATAAAAAGGATTTAAATTAAAGGATCATAAAAGGAATATAATATATTGAGAAAGGTTAAGGGAACCTAAGTAATAAGATCCCGGGTATGATCCCTCAAACGATAAACAAAAATGAAAGTTAAGCGAACCGTATAACAGATCACCGGTCATTAGGCAAGCAATTAGGAAGTTAATCAAAGAGATTAGAGGGGAGGATGTCATCCAACCAATGAGAAGAGGACAAAGAGGGAAAGATGACATCATAGCATGACATAAGCATGACATGGGAAGGAAGGAGATGTGGTTGAAGTAGAACCACACAAAGTTCAAGGTTAATAAGGTAATTAACCAAAACAAAACAAAAATAACCAACCAAAACAAATCAAAGCAAAACACAAAATCATTTCTTTCATTCAACCAAGAGTTGCTCTCGGCTTTTTACAATTTTAAAGGGAAGAAATTTCAAAAACCAAGATTCAAGCTTCCTAAATTGGTAAGATAATTCCCTAGTATTCCTTATGCATAGATATGGCTATATTATGAGTTTAAGCATCCCATTCATTCTCTATCTTCTCCAATAAATCAATGAAGAAGACAATGAATAGTGATTTCAAGGTTTTTAACTTGATTTTCTTGCTTTTCCTTTAAGATCCAAGCATTCCTAAGACTCCTCAAGGCTTCCTAAGGCTTCCTAGCTACTCACACCACTTCAAGGAAGGTATATCATCTCCAAACCCTAGCTTTACTTTGTATATTAGGGTGATTTTGGTTGTTTTGGTATTAGAGTAGCTTAATGATGGATGGTTGAGAGTTGGGTTGAAATGGTGGAGATTGGAATGTTGAAATCTTATGATTTGATTTAAGAATGTAGTATAGTTTAAATTCAAGTTTTAGGATTAAGTAAATTGATTATAATGAGTAGATTTGGGGCTGTTTTAAAGTAATATGGATGGAGTTATGATTGGGTTGTGAATTGGAGTTGAATTGTGGTTGTTTTGAATTGGTTTAAATTTGGAAAATCGCGTAAACATAGCCGTCGTAATATCTGATTTACTTTAGACTGCTTTTGTTCATAACATTTGGACCCGAGAACTCCCTGCTAGATTATGACCATTTCCATGTTTAGATAGTTCATGTTACGAGCTTCGTTTTGATATGTAGTTCGTTTGATTCCGATGTACGGTTTAGGAGAAACGACCGTTTTAAGTAACGGCGTTTCGCGAACGAAACTTTTCCCCTCGCCTTACTTTGAAACATAGGTTAAAGACCAAAAAGGGTTAATTAGTGTACGAAACAATTATGGTAAGAGTGTTAGGCAGTTGGTAAGACACTCGCGAAGAAATCGCCTTAAAACTTGTAATGGTTAAATTATAAAAAATGGTGGAGCCGAGGGTACTCGAGTGACTTAAGAGAATCAGTAAGCGCAAAGCGAGCGTTAGAGTCTAAGGTAGTTAAAGTATAGATTTACAAGTGACTTTGGTTTAATTCCAACTTACTTGTTGTTTATAGGTTACCAGACTCGTCACGAGCCTTTTATCACCCCCAGTCGCTCAGGCAAGTTTTCTACCCGTTATACTGTTGTTGTGATGTATACACTTGTATATGCATTATCTTGTAATAGATGCATGATGGTTATATTAGCAAATTCTTGTGATATATTGTAGCATGTGATATGGTACATATGCATGCCTATTTCGTATTCTTGCCATATATATATGTTGGTTCAGTTGATAATACCTATGCTAGAGAATAGCGGTAATTTGCATATACCCTTAGTATAGGGATCCAAAGGTGAAAACATTTTCTAAAACCGGGAGTCAAGGATCCCGAGTAGATTTTATATATATATATATATTTATATATATGGTTATAGTTTTCAAAACTATTAATCGAATAAGGTTTATTCGATAACTTTATTTTATTAATGAATATTATCTTGAATATTCATTCGAGAACTTATGACTCCTTTATATTATTTATTGAATATTACTTGGATATTCATTTGAGGATGTATGATTCCTTTATTTTATTTAATGAATATTATTTATAATATTCATTCGAGGTATTATGACTCCGCTTATTATTTATTAATATTCTTTATTTTATTAAAGAATAATGTTCGATAATCAAACTTACTTTTGATATTCAAATAAAGATATTACTTTCGTATAAGTATATCTTTGATTATTTACTATTCATTTCAAGTATAAGTTTTACAACTTCTACTTCAATTATTTTTATAAAGATTATTCCTTATGGGAATATTATTTAAATAATAATATTCAAATATTTTCTAATATATTGGGACTGCTTTATTTTACTAAATCAACATCACTCCGAACATTCTTAAAAATGTTTTGTGAGTCTTCAAAATAATTTTTAAAAGTTAAAGCGGATCCCAAAACTCATTTTTATATTTAAGATCCTCCTTTCGAAGGGGATTTAAATACTCGCTCAAAACTTGAGGGATCCGGCTCTGTGGTGTGTTTTATATTCGCAACAAGGTTGCTGTCTTGATAAAAGAATTTTGATTACTTACCCAACACTCGGGAGGTAAAATTCTTGGAACAAGTTAATCCATTAACAGGCATCGCCTGGGAAATATCGGTGAGTTTTCCTTTCCAACTAGATACGACTTCTTGGTGGAGCCGTATCAACAAGTTTCTACTTGGGGAAAGTGGGGACGAGCTTTACGTTTCAGAGTCATGGATTTCATCTGAACTAGGTGTGGCGTAAGTGGTCGAGTAGCGCCGGCCCAGCCTTATTATATTGGCCCAAATGGCCTGGAAGTTCCGCTAAGGCGGTCCATTCCTTAGGAGTTCAGTGTTCGGTTGACAAGTAAATCCGACGGGTTCTCCTCTACATGTAGAAAATGGTGGGGTTGTACTACTACGACTGATCATCGTAAGTGGTCTTCCTGGCGCGGCAAACTCCCGTAATGAGTTTATCATCCATTAGGATAATTCTGCAACACTACCCGTAGCATTTCGATCGAAAGGCTACGAATGGGTGGTTGCCGAAGCATTGACAGGGTCAAACAGTTTTATTGGTGTATCCATTGAATGAAGTATCTCGTAACTTCATTTCTTTTCAAAATATTTCAAAGATCAAATATTTTCAAGTTTTATTTTTGGTCTCATCTATGGGATGACCTCTCGAATCTTATTATACTTGGAACAGTAGTAGTTCTAATAGATTCTAAAATGGTATAAGTGTAGTGAAGTAATTGGTAACTTCATCTTCTTTTAAAACTTATACCCAGTAAGTAATTACCTTACACATGATAAAGGATTCTAGTAAGTATCCATTTAGATACTTGTATTATTGTTATCACTATATATTATCTTGCGAGCTGTAAGGCTCACTCTTGCTTTATTTCTTCATCACACAACAACAGTTAGGAAAGATGGCCAGACTCCAGCAGACCCAGCGCAAGCGCGTGGGAAGCGTCCCGCGTCTTCCCGTTGATGTTGTAGCTGCTATAGCTGCAGAGGTAGATCTATTGGTAGATCAGGCATTCTACTTTTGAGAATCAATTATGTATAATTATAACTTGTGGCAGATAATGGCAATTAACTGTAAATTTACTAAGTAATCATTTTCGGTTGTAATAACTTTTAATTGTGGATTCAAGGACTTGTACTTATTTCAATTTCATCTATGAGACTATAACGGGTTGTAGTGTGTGTTAGTGTGGGGTCACATCATAAGGTTATTTATTATTAATTAAGTGAAGTGATAATGTGGAAAGAAAGACCGTGACGACCCGGATCCCTGACCCCGGATCTGGGGGTGTTACACTACCACTACTGGGATCCTGAGAGAAAACACAAAGCAGCAACCAAGAAACAATGTTAGGGTTAAATAAAGCTTTTTGCTAACTCACACCCTAACTCTAGTCTCCACTTTAGCTAATACACACTTTTCCTTAGACTATACCTAATATTCTAACTCAACTTTATATGAGTCGAACTCTCTCGCGATATAAATATATACCCAAAATACCCTTTTTAATCCTAACTTGTCTCAGGGACTAGATCCTGTAGCTCTGATACTAACTTATGACGCCCTCAATCTCGGGGTCAGGAAATGAGGACCCACACACCTTTAATCTACTAATTAAATAAGCATAAACCCCGATTAGCTACTAACAGGATCAAACAGGATAAAGTATGAGACAAGATTACATCTACCAACCATAAAATATAACTTACAACCCCCAAAATAAAATCAAATATACATAGTCGATCCCGGATTGGAACCGACAGATAACACATTGTATCTTTACAACTCTCTGGCTAAGCGCTTGCTCACTCAAAAACTTTACTACCTGCTCTGGCAACCGGAAGCCCTCAACATGATAGGGACCACCAGGTACGCTCTTACGAGCAGTGCGCCTAAGCCTGGCCATCTTCTTGCTTAACTTCCATCGTTAGATTAAAACAAAACATATGAATATAAAACTCAGCAAGTAACTATAAAGCAGTTCTACGATATAAAATCCACAATATACTTTACTGATCTCAGGGCATTCTACTTTATCAGTTCTAGGTGGCAAATTTCTATCTTTCAGTTTATAAAAGGGGTTATGAAGGAAATTTTTGGGCTTTTAAGGAACAAGGCTCAAAGCAGGGTGAAAGCCGACATTCATCATAAATCATTAAAGGATCAAAACAAATCTTTCAAATGGAAAGCGACAAGTCTTTTCATTATAAGGAATCAATTATATAATCAACATAATCAAAAATCAGGGTTCACAAGCTGTAAGCTCCACAATATCACAATCAACTCTTTTCAAGGCAATATAAATCTTTTTCATTTTCAAAGAATCAATTACTGAATAGGAAATTTCAATTCCTTTTAAAATCACTACAGAACCCTTGATTGGACCACTTTATCTTTCATTTCATAATAATACGGGTGATTAGCCCGTACCGACCTCCATCCGGTCTTTAAGGTACCAATGGCATAATTTCAGCCTTAAACTGTACTAGCCCCGCTAGCCTCTTACTATGACCGGACTAATCCCACTAGCCTCTTACGTCCCAATCCAATCCATCAGGAATTTATTTAGAAAACCTTGAGTTGGAAAAAGGTAGGTTTACTATATTCATTTTACATTTACCAAGAATATGAAATCATTCGGACTTTTTCAAGTCGAAACTCATTCTTAAGTTCAATTTCAAGAATTTCAAAGTTAGGGAATAAATAAGGGATAAGCAAAGTTCAATTCTTGGGATCTTGATCAATGATAACAAGGTACTCAAGTTAGGGAAATCAAAACCGTTTCAAGGATCAATAGGGAATAAGGTAAACAAGGAATGAAGCATCATTCAAGGGGTTTGTAAAGGTACTTATAGGGTTTAAAACAGTTCATGGTATAAAAAATAATTAGAACAGGGAAAAGAGTTACCAAAGGGGTTGGATCAATAAGCTTATCAATAACAATTTCACAAGATTAAAGACAGGGTATCTCAAATCAATAACAGGGGTTCATTACTTTAACAGTTCAATACTCTACATGGCATGAACAATATCCTCTCTATAACCATTTACACAAGTAATTAGAGTTACTTTCCTGAAGTCGCTTTCCTGAAAGTTGAACTACTGCCACCAAGTATACCTTTCCCTTTCCTAGCCTGAATTCCCTCACGCTCCGAATCTACAATCAAAACCAAAACCTTAATTAGTTTCTCAACTCTCGTTCCCGGAACATTCACTTAATACGATAACTCGATTATATTCTCGACTCGAATTATACGAGTATAGTTTATACACACATGCACATAGCACATAACACATTCTTTTCTCATAACCTTAATATCTTTATATACTCAATAACCAACTTATACTTGTTTTAATCTCGACTATTCTCCAAATCAAATGATTATAACTCATACGAGTACACGATTCATTCACAACTAAATCTTTACGACCATAACTATCACTTATAGTTTTTTAAAAATCAATCAACATAGTTCCCTTTTCTTTTATTCCTTAATTTGAACCACACACTACAATCAAACAAACAAATCCATAGATATTCACATATACACCCAATCATTCTTTCAATTATCAAAATCAAGCTTTTGACTTTTAATTCCTATGGCCTATTCGGCCTTATCAATTAACACAAACAAGAATCAAACATGCAAAGCTCTTAGTTGATATGCATCAAGTATATCATTCCAATCTAGTTCAATTTCATTCTTACAACTCATTTAAACTCATAATTTAAACCTAAACATGGATGATCACTCATTTTAACACATAATACAACTTAATTTCTTAAAAACAAGTAAGGGCATTCAAAATTTTCAAGAATTGAAACATGCATGCATCACTTTGGACCTCTAAACCTCAACTCAATCTAGTTACTCTATAATTTATAAAAACAATTGTCAATAGATCATTTACACCAACAAAAATCAATTTGATCTTCCCAAAAATCGAGAGCCATTCGGCCTCGTCTTCTTTCTTTTCTTTTTTTTAAAGAAACCACACATGCAAACATAATTCCAAATCCTTGCATCTTTAATCACCCTAATCTCTTAACATTATCCTAGAATAAACATCCATAACCAACAAAATCAACTCAATAACTTCTGAAACTACAATTCCATTCGGTTTTTCATCAAAATACCACATGCAAACACATAAAATTGATTTAAAGATACTAGAGCTCAGTTTTCTTTTAACATCATCACTCACCACCGGTTCACCGGAGTTCATCACCGGTGGCGGTGGCTTCACGGTGGTGCCCCTATTCGGGGTTTCCAACCTTCAACCACCAATTTACACAAGTAAATACACACATGAAAACACATATCTTCACTCCAAATCACTTAAGAATCATAACCCTTTTTATTTTCATGAAAACCGAATCAAACCACCAAATCCAACTTTGGATTTTTCAAAAACCTTGAAGATAGTAACATGCATCTTTAGTAATTAGGCCATTCTATTTCCAATTCACCCTTTATTCTCTAGAAAAAAATGAATTCGATTTGCAAATATCTCTCTCAGAAAAATGAATTTGACATGAATGATAATTTTAAAACATGGATCTCGAAATTAGCTTTCCAACCATTACTCATAATAAACTTTTGAGCATACGGTTGATTTTATATGATTTTTACAAGTTTATGCTAAAGATAGCGTTTTAATACATAAAAATCATTTTAAAATGCAACGATCATGAAATAAATCCGTCTATCATTTTTAGAAAGTCTCTAGGACTATTTCGAAGATAAAAAAACAAATCTCATGCCTTTACCTTACTCAGATAATTTTATAAAAATGTGCAAAGGTTAATTAAACCTTATTTAAATCAAATAATTCCCTTAAAAATATCAACAGATGACGTAATCATGCATACAGAAAAGCAAGCACATATACTCACACATCACAACTTATGTCTGATCATAAAAATTTCCCCTTTTATCATTATTCCTCTTTTCGCATACCGGGTCACGTTCTGCCTGACGGCCCGACGCTCAGCGTTTCAATTACGCTTCACAATATCATTACAAACCGACACATCACTAGAATGCAATACTTTACTTAAACATTCATTTCACATAATAACACATATTTCATATTTTAAATACTTTAATCCCTTTTTAGGACGGGTTCCGTTCTACCTGACGGCCCGACAACACAGCTCAACTCCTAAGTTGACTCTTTAAATTGGAACGCGTCTATCTACGCTCCCAGATACTAATATACAATAAAGACAATTAATCATCACTTAATCACATATTTTATAATCACTTCACATAAATCATACTTTATTGACTTAATTACGTCGCAAATTTCTCAGTCGGCACATAGACCTTGAAGGCTTTTGGTAGTTAGAGCTGTGATTTTAAGTTGAGTCTTGAAATCAATACTATTCATCAGCTCATCATCCTTAGCAATGTGCTCTGTCAGAACTTTAGAGCTTGGAATGAAATTAGAATCATTCCACTTCTTGGTCCACTCTACTCCTCTATGAGTTTCATCCCAAGGTACAGGAACATCCTGTTCACCAAATTTCTTGACCAATGCTTCCTTTCCAAGTACAGGAGCTGGAGTATGTACATAAACACTGTCTCCAGAGCTTGAAGTAGACTCATTATCCTCTGATAACATAACAGTGTGTGAGGCTATAGGAGTTTCTGATTCAACTTCATCTAAATTCTGATCTTCAGGTTCTTGATCCATAATTGGTGTAGATGGTATCTCAGCATCAGCATTTAAGATTGGAGAATGAGTTGGAGATGGCTGAGCTGCTGTAGGAGCTTCCAGATAAAGAATAGTAGGAATGTGTAGCCTATTGATGTTAATTTCAGGACTTAAGCCTGAATCTTCACTGTAACATCTTCATGAAGAGGAAAGAACATGAGGTGTAACCACAGTATCCTGAACAGTGTCTTTTGGTTCTGGAAGAGCTTCAATGATAATTGGCTCTTTTGAGATCAGAGATTCCTGATCCCCTTCCTCAGCTTCTTCAATATCTTCTGATGGAGGCTTAGCCAAATTCCTCTTAGCCCTCATTTTCTTCAATCTCCTTGCTAGTGAAGGATTTTTTCAGCAACATCAGAACTTACAGATCTCTTTCTCTTCAAAGTATCAGAGCTTTGAGCTTCAGCATTTACCTGATGGGTTGACCCTTCAGCTTCTGATTCTTTCTGAAAAACCAGAGTTTCAGCTTCAACAGTCACAAGTTCTTATGCATGAACCTGTACTGGCTCCTCTTCACTATCAGATTCATCCCTGAGAATCATCTTTCATCTCTTTTGTGGAGGTTGAGGAACAGACTTTGCCCTCTTAGGCTTGAAAGATAAAAGTCTGATGGTATGTGCTGATGGTTGTTGTTGTGAGGATTGAGTTGATGGTTAGAAGTAAGTTCTGATAGTAGGTTGAGTTGGTTGAGGTTGAGAGATGGTTTGTTGTATAGGTGATGATGGAGGATGGGATGGTTGGACATTAGGATACATGGAAGAATATGTGGTTGGATCAGAATTTACTAAAAATTGTTTGACAGATTGTGGAATTTGGAAGGGTCTCAAAATAGTTTTCTTATTATCAGCAGATAATAAGCCAGTAAAGGCTCTCTTAGCAAGCTTAAATGGTTCAATTAACTCACTTGCTAATTGGGGTGCATCAGAGCAACATAAACTATAAATAAGCTGACAGAATCTAGCAAAGTAAACAGTATTTCTATCTTCTGTCATCCTATCCCCAATAAAGCCTAAAATAGCACTTGCATAATCAAAATGAGTTTGATTAATGAGAGCATACCTGATTTGTTAACTGAGAATTGGGATTGCATCAAAATTAAAGCATTTGTTTGCAAAAGTCATGGCGATGCAGTCAAAGAAGAAACTTCATTCCCTCCTTATGTTGGGTCTCTTCAACTGTCCCAGCTTTTCCAAAGTTTTCTCATAGCCCAGATTGGCCATTAGCTGTTGAAGAGCTGGCTCCTCAACTGTTGAATATGTGCAGTTTTCGGGTAGATGGAGTGCTTGTCGAACTGTGGCCAAAGTCACCACATGGGCATCCTCCCCTATTGTGAAAATAAGACTAGGAGACCCATTTTCTCCACCATTATCATACATACCACTTCTCCAGAACTCCAGCACTTGAGTTCCTGAGATAGATTGAGGTTGGGTCAAAGCATACCCAATCTCACTGTTAGCAAGGAAATCCTGGATGAAATGAAGATCTGTTGGGGCTTCATCCTTGCTGAGAATAGCTAAGTAATTGTTAGGAACAAACTTAGCTCCATTATAAATAATATCTTTTGGTTCCATTTTTGTTAAAAATCAAGTAAGAAAAAGAGTGTTTGCAAGGTGTTTGATAAAATGCCTGTATGAAAAAGAACTTCAGAGAATATTAGTGGGTGAGAGAAAATAAGAGAGATACGAGAATGAGAGAAGTAGGTAAAAGATCGTAAAATCTTTTAACTTTCTTATTTATACAACCCATGTGAAGCATGTCAGACATTTTACACCTGGCAATATGTGAACAGTCAATAGTTAAAGCAGGAGTTAGTGGGCACGGGAAATAAGTAATAATTACTGTGCACATGCATTTTTTAAAGATAAACACGTTTACCACTAACCCAAATGATTATGACTATTTTTATCTCACCTAATTATATTCTGATTAAATAAGACCATTTTAGTATTTACCATAAATAAGTCAAGTATATAAATAATGCCACATAAGCATCAGAGTTTCCATCAGGATTTACATCAGAACTTGACTAACATCAGAATTTAACGGTCATCAGAACATGGCTTCTGTACTCAAAAAGTAAATTTTTGTATCTGTGATTCTTCATACAAATACTGACTTGTGTCTTCAGAGTTTAGTCATCAGAAATTTATGCATGTTAGGTCACACAACACTGTAGAAGGGGGTTGAATACAGTGTAGAATACAATCAAATCGATTTCGAACATAAGTAACATCAAACAGATATATTCGATATAATAAACTCTGTTACAATGGAACTGTTCTCTCTCAGTGATGAACAAATATCATGAGAGCTGCTAGGTTACAATGTATGATCTTCTCGATAATGATAACACATATAGTGTAAACCTATGTCTGTGTTTATATAGTACACAGTTACAAGATAACTTCTAATTGATATGTAATATAATTATGTCTCCTAAAATATATCAATCAGATATCTTATACAATTCTTTCAGTCCTCTAACTCTTTCCATGCATATCTTCTTTTTGTACTAGTCTCAATCTTCTTTCCTGTAAATCAGCTTCCTTCCTTAACTGTTAGTCCTCCAGTACTTAAGTTCTGATATCCATCTTCTGATAATCTAAGTCCTGATATCCTTAAGTTCTAACTTCCAGTAAGTACTGATTCCAGGAAGTACTGATATTTCCTGTTTGTTAAGATCTGAAAACTAAACATGAAACATATTAGACATGACATCTCAAATATATCTAACAATCTCCCCCAACTTGTAAATTGTGCAAAATATACAAGTTAATAGATTTGATGATGTCAAAAAACTTTAAGTTCAAATGCAATAAGAGTTTAATAAGACTATTAACTACAACTTACAGTCCTTATAGCTTTACCAAATTCACTGGATCAATCTGAATCCATATTGATTCTTAACAAAATCTCTTACCAGCTTGTCTTCAGCTTTTCTTAGAATTTCAACTAACTGTGCTTTGACCTGCATCAGTTCTTCATCTTTACTATCACCAATCTAATAAATGGCAGTTTTGAGAGCTTGAATTGATGTTCTTTCAAGTCCATCACCAAGTCTGATAACTCTAGGATGTGAAGAGTTTTCATTATAACATAAGCATTTTCCTTTCAGAATAACTTCCACCTTAGCAGAATTCTCCAGCATAGGAATTTATCTTTCATCTCTTCAGTAATCATTAGTATATACTGAGAAGTCTTTGTACCAGAGATTCTGAATAGATCTCTTGTAGCCTTCAAAATGTATTCTGACCATCTTCTTGTAACATCAGATTTTACTTCCAGAAGATAGTGAATATATTGAAGTTCTCTGACAGACTTCTTTAGCACATCAATATCAGCTAGTCTGTAAGTTAATCCATCATAGAGAAATAAAATCAATTTCTCCTTTCGATTTTCCTTATCATGAGCATCTATCACGATTTGAGCAGACAACACCTTGTCAAGGTGCTTTTGTTTGATTTGTTGATATGGTTTGTCTGTCAACATGAAAGGATCTCTTAGAGTAACTTTTACTCCTGTTTGTATTTTCTCTTCATCAGAACCTAATCCAGCTTTATCTCTAGGTTGCTTGGATCTCAACCAAAATATTGCAAGTTGATTCATCAAGAGATTGGATTTTGGTTCAACTGGAGTAGCTTTCTTCCATAACAGCTTCTTCTTATCAGCAATTGTCATCTTTTCTAAATTAACTTGAATAGAATATTTTGTTTCTTCTGTAGCTTGCTGTTCTTCATTCTGAACAACTTGAGCAGTGTCAGAGGTTGTTTTAGATTCTTCAATTATCTTTCTTTTCTTCAGAATTTGAACAATTTCGTCTTCTATCAAATCATCATCATGCATTGTAGTTTGATAGACTGGAATGGAAGAACTTATATTTTTCTCAATCTTTAAATGTTCACCAACCTTTTCTTTCCCTTTTGACTTAGGATCAATCTCAGTTTGTGATCTAGTCTTGGACTTCGAAGTCTCAGAATATGACTTTTCCCTGATCACAATGCCTTTTTCCTTAGTCCTTGAAGGTTTCTTTGTATCAGAAGCTTTAGACTTAAGATTTGTCTTCTCAGCAGCAAATCTAGCTTCTTCCTCCTTAAGAGTTTCCAAATCCATTCCTGGATTTTGTTTCAGAAAAAATCTTCTAGCTATCTCCTCATCAAGTGTCTGAATTTTAGGATTTTTGTAATAAACAGTAGTCTGCTTCCCCTTTAGCTTCAGAGTTTGTAAAAACTTCTGAGAGTCTTTATATCCTGACTGAATCAGAATATCAGAACTTGACATCAGACTTTGTTTATCAGAACTTGACTTCAGTCTTTTAGCATTCACATTATCAGAACTTGACTTGTTCAGTGTAGAAGATTTTCCTTGAACTTTTCCTTCATCTCTACTCTTATCAGAGTTTCCCTGGTCATCACTTTTATCATCCCTATTCTTCAGTATTTTAGTAGGTGAGCATTTGGACTTAACTACCTTCTCCCCCTTTTTGGCATCATCAGGAAGTAAGAGAGAAAGAAGAAGTTCAAATGAAGATTGGATTTCTTCCAATTGAGCTTTCTGAGAAACTTGGTTAGCCATGACCTCATCAATTTGGGCATGTTGCTTCTCTTGAATCTTCTTAATGGCTTCAATTTTCTCAAGAGTAGGTTTGATATATCTGTTCTTGTCAAGCTTAAGTTATAGATCTAGCTTATCAGCATGCTCCTTTAGTGTATCAACCTTCTCAAGAGTAGAAGAATGTAGACCTTGAAGATGTTTGGTAGATAGAGCAGTGATCTTGAGTTGTGTCTTTAAATCAACATTTGTTAGCAACTCATCAGCTTTAGAAATATGTTTTGTCAGAATGTTAGAACTTGGAATGAAATCAGTGTCATTCCACTTCTTGGTCCACTCCACAGCTCTGTGAGTATCCTCCCAAGGAATAGGTGCTTCCTTTTTAACAAATTTCTTCACCAATTCTTCCTTTCCTAGTATAGGAACTGGAGTCTCAACAGAAACACTGTCTTCAGAACTTGAGGAAGACTCATTATGTTCTGACAACACAATAGTGTTTGAAGCAACTGGAGATTCAGGAATAACTTCATTTAAATTCTGAACATCGAAATTTATCTCCAGAGCTGGTGTGGTTGATGTAGATGGTATCTCAGCATTTAAAATTGGAAATTGAGTTGGAAATTGCCGAGCTTCTGTAGATAGAGCTTCCGGATAAAGAACATTTGGTATATTCAAATTATGAATATCTATTTCAAAATATTCAGTGTATTCTTTAGCATCATCTGTAGCTTTAATAGGTGAGACATGAGGGGTTACAACTGTATCAGTAGCACTTTCTTTGGCTTGAGCTGGAAGGGCTTCAATGATAATCGGTTCTTGTGAGATCAGAGATTCCTAATCCCCTTCCTCAGCTTCTTCAGTATCTTCTGATGGAGCCTTAGCCAAATACCTCCTAGCCTTCATTTTTTTCAATCTCCTTGCCAATGAAGGAGTTCCTTTAGCAACTTCAGAACTTACAGATTTCTTCTTCAAAGTATCAGAACTTTGAGTTGCAGTATCTTTCTGAGAAGTAACATTCTCAGCTTCAACTATCACAGGTTCTGATGCATGAACCCGTGCTTCAATTGTTTCCTCAAATCAACAAAATTTATTATTGACCATAATTATAATCAAAACATTCATCAAAGAATAAAGGTAAATATAGATGAAGTAAAGATTAACAAATTGCAATTAAAACACGCATAGTCACATAATTTGAGAAACTGAGACTAAATCTTGCAATTAAAGGAAATTTCATTAATATAACAAACGAGTACATTTCATGAAATTTATAGATTACATGCAAAAATTACAAGATAGTCCTATTCTAAGAATCTTAACATCAATAGCCTTAGTCTAAGAAGTCTGACAAAGCTGATGGTGGAGAGATACAGATGGATGACTCTTAATTCTTCTTCCTACTTTCAACAAAGAGAACAACAAGACGAATGATTTTCTCCTATTGTTTAAGAATACGGATATGAACTTCTCTTTGGAAAAACAACAAATCATTTTTAATGTTGGCTGGAAGTTGAATCCAGATGTCGAAAGGAATATTGTTGATAGGATATAAAGTCGGAATTCCATTTCTAAAAATGGTCACAGTGTACGTGTCATAGCAGTAAAACCAACTAAAATGTGCCATTATTTGAGAGAAAGGAAAAGATATGATTTTACCGAAGGATGATCAGTCATTTAAATAGCTAATGGAATACCAAGAGACGCGAGGACTGTTTAATGATTAAGAATAAAAAATAATGATGCCTCATCTCCCTAGACCTATGTGTAATAATAATAGTCAGTAAAAAGTTAAAGCAAGAGTTAATGAGCACGTAAAATAAATAATAATTACTGTGCACATATTGTTTTTCAAGACCAACACGTTTATCACTAACCCATAATGATTATGACTGTTTTTATCTTACCTAAATATATTCTGATTTAAATATGACTATTTCAGTTTTTACCACAAATAAGTCAAGTAAAGAATAATGCCACGTAAGCATCAAGGATTCCATCAGGATTTAATATCAGAACTTAACTTATATCAGATTTTAACAGTCATCAGAATATGGCTTCTGAACTCAAAAAGTGAATATTTTTTTATGTGATTCTTATACTGACTTGTTTTCTTCAGAGTTTAATCATCAGAACTTCCATCAGAACTTGTCCTCATAATTTATGCAAATGACACTTAACTGTTTATCAAAAACAACTTAATTACCATAGTAATTTTCATTATTCATATGGAGTGAAAGTGTGTGCATTCAACAGAATATCAGATAGAGATTAAAGTCTGATAAACTTCAGTACATCTTAGAAATAAGGCATAACTCAGAAAAGTGCTTAAAATCTGTCATCAATCATGAAGTCTACTATTAAAAAAATATATGCAAGAGTCCACCTCAACTGTTTGTGCTCATTTTATGCATCTTTTGAAATTCCCTTTTACAGTGGCTTCTCAGTGTAAGTGAGTCATGACTGCTTATCAGAATTTATGCTGTCGTCCAAGTATTTCTCTAGTAATCAGAGAATGTGAAAAGTCACCAATAAAATTTATTTGCTTTTCTAATGCATATTACTAAATACTAGCAATGCACTTGGGTCTTCCCTTCCACATATTTACTCTAGATCTCAAAGGAGTACCTGACTTTTATTTTCTATTCTTTTCTTTTGATAAGTGAGGCTTATCAACATTTAGTTCATCCTTAAGATTTACTGACATCAGAATCTAACAGATAAGAAGCAATAATCTAGTTTGTGACTTAGTAATAAGATACACAAAGTAAACTTGACTAAGCTCAAAATCAGAATTTGCATGTGTTAATGAGTTTCCACATAAACAACTAATTCAAACATGGGATTTCTAGTATGTTAAAGACTACTAGGTCAGTATCTAGCACAATTATCCTCATTGGATTGAATAGTCATAGAACATTCAAAACACTATCAGAGTTTAAAGATCCACATCAGATAACAATCAGTATTTAATGAATTTCACTTTTAGGCACAGATTATATGAAAATAAAATAACCTGTAAACACTGATCATAAAGTCTGATGCATGAGAACAAAAACTATGCAGATTTAGAGAAAGAACCTGAAACCATTCCAAGTTCATTTACTAGTCTTGTAAAAGAAGCTTCACATAATGGTTTTGTGAAGATATCTGCTAGTTATTGATCTGTTGGAACAAAATGCAATTCCACTGTACCTTCCATCACATGTTCCCTTATGAAATGGAACCTAATGCTGATGTGCTTTATCATTGAGTGTTAAACTGGATTACCTGTCATAGCAATAACAGTTTGATTATGACAGTAAATAGGGATTTTAGAAAATTCTAACCCATAATCGAGTAACTGATTCTTCATCCAAAGAATCTGTGCACAACAGCTTCCTGCAGCAATATATTCTGCTTCTGCAGTTGATGTGGAAATTGACTTCTATTTCTTGCTAAACCAAGAAACCAATCCGCCTCCAAGAAATTGGCAGCTTCCACTAGTGCTTTTCCAGTCTATTTTACATCCTGCAAAATCTGCATCTGAGTAACTAATTAGCTTAAAATCTGATTATCTAGGATACCACAATCCCAGATCAGCTGTACCTTTAAGGTACTTGAAAATTCTTTTCACAGCTATTAAGTGAGGTTCTCTTGGATCAGCCTGAAATCTTGCACAAAGACAGGTAGCATACATGATATTAGGTCTACTTGCAGTTAAATAGAGTAAAGAGCCAATCATACCTCTGTAGTTAGTAATATCTATTGATGAACCAGTATCTTTATCTAACTTGGTTGTAGTGGCCATGGGAGTGGATGATGTTGAACTATCTTGCATTCCAAACTTCTTCAGTAAGTTTCTGGTGTACTTGGATTGACAAATAAAAGTACCTTCTTCATTTTGCTTGACATGAAGGCCCAGAAAATAACTAAGTTCTCCCATCATACTCATTTGATATCTTGACTGCATTAGCTTTGCAAACCTCTCACAGAGTTTGGCATTTGTAGAACCAAATATGATATCATCAATATATATTTGTACCAAAAGTAAGTCCTTTCCATGGTTGAGGTAGAACAGTGTTTTATCAATTGTACCTCTGTGAAATCCACTTTCCAGAAAAAATTGAGCTAAAGTCTCATACCATGCTCTAGGAGCTTGCTTAAGGCCATAAAGTGCTTTATCAAGCTTGTAGACATGATTTGGAAATTTTGAATCTACAAAGCCTAGAGGTTTTTCAACATAGACCTCTTCTTCCAATTCTCCATTAAGAAAAGCACTTTTTACATCCATTTGAAAGACTTTAAACTTTTTGTGAGCAGCATAAGCCAAAAAGATCCTTATGGCTTCTAATCTAGCAACTGGTGCAAATGTTTCATCATAATCATTACCCTCCTATTGAGAGTAGCCTTTAGCAACCAGCCTTACTTTATTCCTTGTAATTATGCCATCACTGTCAGTTTTGTTTCTGAACACCCATTTTATGCCAACAACTGATCTGTTCTTTGGTCTTGGCACTAGGGTCCAGACTTTATTTCTTTCAAATTTATTTAACTCTTCCTGCATTGCTTGCACCCAATCCGCATCTTGAAGAGCTTCTTCCACTTTCTTTGGTTTAGTCTGAGATAGAAAAGAATGAAAGAGACATTCATTTGATGTTGCAGTTCTAGTTCTGACACCTGCTTCAGGATCTCCAATAATTAAGTCAGGTGTATGTGATTTGGTCCACTTCCTTGCAGTTTGAAGTTGACTTCTAGAACTGGATCCTCCCCCATGATCCATGATGTCTACATCAACATTTTCTGATGCTCCCCCTGTAGTTATGCTCTCTGAGAATTCAGAGTTTGACTTGGATCTTTCAGGATTTGATTCATCAGAGCTTCCAGAATTATCAGAATTTGGCTCATCAGAACTAAATGAATCAGTACTTGAAGAGCTAGTGACAGGTTCTGATGCTTCTTGAGATTCTTGAGATATGGTAGAAGCTTCAGCTTGCTCCCCCTGGACAGGTGCATTTTCCTTTGGAGTTGTTACCATAGATTCAATGATATCAGTACTTACAGGTTCAGAGTTTAAGTCATCAGAATTTACAGAATCAGAATTTAAGTCTTCATTTTCAAATCTCAGCTGATCATGATCATTGAAATCTTCAAGTCCAGTAATCTTCTTATCATCAAAAGATACATTGATAGATTCCATGACAACTCTTGTTCTTAAATTGTAGACTCTGAAGGCTTTTGTAGAAAGTGAATATCCAACAAAAATTCCTTCATCAGCTTTTAGATCAAATTTTGACAGCTGTTCAGGATGAGTCTAAAGAACAAAACACTTGCAACCAAATACATTAGAGTATTTCAGATTTGGCTTCTTTTTCTTCACCATCTCATATGGTGTTTTTCCATGCTTGTTTATGAGTGTTGCATTCTGTGTAAAACAAGCAGTCTGCACAGCTTCATCCCAAAAGTAGATTGGTAGCTTTGCTTCATCAAGCATAGTTTGTGCAGCTTCAATGAGAGTCATGTTCTTTCTTTCTACAACTCCATTTTGCTGTGGAGTTCCAGGTGCAGAAAATTCCTGTTTGATTCCATATTCTTTGCAGAACTCTTCCATGATTGAATTCTTAAACTCACTACCATTATCACTTCTTATTATTTTAACAGACTCTTTGACCAATTTATCCCGCTGTTTGACATGATCAGTTAGAGTAGATGCAGTTTCATTCTTCTTGTGCAAGAAATACACCCAAGTGTACCTTGTGAACTCATCCACTATATCCATAGCATATTTCTTCTTTGCAATAGACATGACATTGACTGGACCAAATAGATCAACATGCAGTAGGTGATAAGGCTCAAGAATTGAGGATTCAGTTTTGCTCTTGAATGAGGATTTTCTTTTTTTTGCCTTTTGACATGAATCACAAAGACCATCAGGAGCAAATACTGATTTTGGCAGTCCTCTCATAAGATCTTTCCTTACTAGCTCATTTATGTTGTTAAAATTCAAATGAGAGAGTCTTTTGTGCCAATTCCAGCTTTTTTCAATTGATGCTCTACTCAACAGACAGATTGTAGAACCATCAGAACTTGTTGAAAGTCTGGCTTCATAAATGTTACCATGCCTGTAACCTTTCAGAACTATTTTGCCTGTAGAATTGCTTACAACTTCACAGTGTTCTTCAAAAAAATCCACATGATAACCTCTGTCACAGATTTTACTCACACTTAGCAGATTGTGTTTAAGTCCTGAGACAAGAGCTACTGTCTCAATGATGACATTCCCAAGATTGATATTGCCATATCCCAGAGTTTTTCCCATGTTGTCATCTCCATAAGAAACTCATGGGCCAGCTTTCTCCACAAAGTCTGATAGCAGGGCTTTATTTCTAGTCATATGTCCTGAACATCAACTGTCCAAAACTAGGATGTTTTTCTTGTTGCCCTGCAATCACAAAGACCAATATTGGTTAGTTTTAAGGATCCAGACTTTCTTGGATCCTTTGGCCTTTTTAAGTTTGTTAGCATTTGCAGCAGATTTAGTTTCAGAGTTTATGCTAACATGCTGTTTGTCAGAACTTATATCAGACTTTGCATCAGACTTTACACTAGAAGGAATAATACTAACTTTCTTCAAAGAAGGTTTTATTTGATAATAATCATAGTACAAACTATGATATTCCTTACAAGTATAAATGGAATGCCATAAACTACCACAATGAAAACAAGGATTTTATGGCTTAAACCTAACAGACTGAATTTTAATTCCTGATTTAGGAGATAAAGAGTTTATATCTTTATTTTTCCTGCAAATAGAAGCAAGATGGTTAGAGTTTCTACATTTGTAACATTTCTTTCTAGGAGCATTAGGAACATGTATATAATTATTGCTTTTATTCACACCTTCCTTTCCATTCCTATTTTTCCTAGCTTCCTTTACCTTGTTCACATTTCTAATCTCTTTGATCTTATGCTTAAGCTGCTTCTTTATCATTAAGCCTATGTTTACTTCAGCTGGTTTATCCTGTTTTAATTTGTCAGAAGTTGATTTTTCTTTGACTTCTGTCCTAGATTCTTTCATCTTTTCAGAATCAGAATTTACAGTTTTTGCTACAAAATTAACAGGATTTACCTTTGGCTTAGTAGTCTGTTTAACAACAATTGGCTCAATTTGTTCAGTTCCTTTTTCATCTCAATAATCTAAGCCCTCTTTCCAGTTTCCACTACTTAATAAATTCTGAATTAATCTGCCAGAGTTAGTCCAATATCTGATAATCTCTCTTTCCTTTTCTAAGTCAGCTTTTAGAGATTTATTCAATTTTAACACTTCATCTCTAACATACAAAGCATAATCTTTTTCTTTCTTAGTTTAATGAAGAAAAACTAACTCCTTTTCTAAATAATCATTTCTCTTTTTATAAGTAAGATTTTCAGATGTTAATCTTTCACATGTTAAAGTATGATCTCTATAACTGATGAACATGGTTTTAAGATATAATCTCAACTCAGTAATATCATCAGTATGAAAGGCATAAGTCGTTTGAGGTACCTTCAATTCAGCAGTTTCAGGACTGCTATCAACATTTTCCATCAAGGCATAGTTCACCTCATGTTCAGAATCTGAAGTGTATGTCCAACTTTTCTTCTTTGTGAGAAGTGCCATGCCTTTGTCACTTTTTCTTTTCTTGCAGTCAGGAGATATGTGACCTCTTTCACCATAATTGTAACATTTGACATTTGAGTTGTCTCATCTGTCAGACTTTCCTTTACCTTCAGACTTTATGAACCCTTTCTTATCAGAACTTCCACTTTTCCTGGAAAACTTCTTGCCTTTTCTGAATTTCCTGTAGGCTATCTTTGTGATACCATTCACCATAAAAGCACACAATTTCATCATCTCTTCATCAACATCCATTTCAGGTAAACTTTCAGTTTATGAATCATCATCATCAGAATATGATGACTCTGAATCAGACTTTATGATGAGAGCCTTTCCTTTTCCCCTCTTTGAGGTAACAACTTTAGGAGATTCCTTCTCAGCTTTAAGAGCAACTGTCCTTGACTTTCTTCCATGCCTCTTGCTCCTTTGATCCATCTCAAGTTCATAAGTTTTGAGCATACCATAGATTTCATCAAGAGTAGTTTCAGTAAGGTCATAGTTGTCTCTTATGGTAGTAGACTTCAAATCCCAACTTTCAGGAAGAGCTAAAAGGAATTTTAGATTTGAATCTTCAAGATTATATTCTTTGTCCACCAGTGACAGATCATTCAAGAGTTTGGAATACCTTTCATATAAATCAGTTAATGACTCATCAGCTTTTGAGTCAAAGTGCTCATACTCTTGAGTGAGTATAGTCTTCCTGTTTTTCTTGATTGAATCAGTTCCCTGGCATCTTATCTCCAAAGAATCCCATATCTCCTTTGCAGTCTTGCAATGAATTACCCTGTTTGACATGACATTATCAATGGCACTATGTAGCAAATGCCTTACCCTTGCATCCTTGGCAATAGATGAGATGTCTTCAGCTGTGTACTCACCTTTCTCCTTTGGTATGGTCTTTGCTGGTTGATCAGCAACTACAATAGAGAGCTTGGTAGGCTTATGTGGTCCTTCATTAATTCTGTCAAGGTATTCTGGATCTGTAGCTTCCAGAAACATAGCCATCTTCACTTTCCATATGGGATACTCAGAAGGTCTCAGTATGGGAACCCTAATAGTCTCATATCGACTGTGGGTTTGAGTGTTTTGAGTTTCTTGAGTTTTGGTGGGCTTGGTTGGAGTTTGTGCTTCTTCATTTTTACTGTATGTGTGTTAATAGAAAAACTTTGATACCACTTGTTAGGTCACACAACACTGTAGAAGGGGGTTGAATACAGTATTTATACAATCAAATCGATTTAACACAAGTATGTAACAAAGATCAAGTATATTGAATAAACTCTGTTACTATATGAACTTTTGTTCTCTCTCAGTGATGAACAAATATCACTAAGAGCTGCTAGGTTACAATGTATAATCTTCTCGATAATGATAACACATCTAGTGTAAACCCTAAGTCTGTGTTTATATAGTACACAGTTACAAGATAACTTCTAATTTATATGGAATACAATTCTGTCTCCTAAAATATATCAATCAGATATCTTCTACAAGTCTTCTAGTCTTCTAACTCTTTCCATGCATATCTTCTTTTATTTTAGTCTCGATCTTCTACTGTAAATCAGCTTCCTTCCTTATCTGTAAGTCTTCCTGCACTTAAGTTCTGATATGACTTTAAGTTCTGATATTAAGTTTAGACTTCTAGTAAATCCTGATTTCAGTAAGTCCTAATATGTCCTATTTGTTAAGATCTGAAAACTAAAAATGAATCATATTAGACATGACATCTCATGTATATCTAACAATTATTGTCCCTTAATAATAATACTCGACTAGGGACCTATAGGAATATTGATACTATTCTCATAATCTCATTTCTAAGTCACGTACTTAGAGATATAAAATTGCATATCATATTCCAAGGACATTTATTAATCTAACATTTATATCACAGTAAATTCAGAATTAATAAATTATAAAGAGAATAATCGATAGAACATAAACATTAATAATCCTAATGTCTTAAACTAAAACATCACAGTGTTGTCTCTAGGGCACAAACACTAACAATTTCCCACTTGTACTAGAGCCAATCACCCATGTATCTAATAGTCATGGAACTAGTATGACCATCATACTTCTGTTGCGACAAAGCCTTAGTCAGTGGGTCTGCAACACTATCATTACCATGCACTTTACATTTATATCTCCTTAATCATTAATCTCATTAATAAGACGATATTGCCTAAGGACATGCGAAAACAGTCTCCATGGTTGTTTCAAAAAAATATCAATATATTCGGCTTCCATAGAATCATAAATGTTTTTCCGTGAACTATTCAAGCTAACATCAATTATATTTAGACAAAACACAAACTAGACATAGACACATAATCATCCTTGTCTATCCAAAAATATGGTTAAGAAACTAGTATCAGTGTAACCCTTTACAACCAGTTCCCTATCTTCTCCATATACCAAAAATAAATCTTTAGTCCTCTTTAAGTACTTAAGAATATTCTTGAAAATAATCCAGTGACCCTCACCTGGATTAGACTGGTATCTGCTCGTCATGCTCAAAGTATACGAAACATCAGGATAAATACATATTATTGTACACATTTTAGATCCAATTGCTAAAATATATGGAGCTTTCTTAAACGGCCCTTATCATCTAATAATTTAGGGGGAAGTTATCTTTTGAAATCACTATCCCATGAAACATCGAAACATATCCTTTCTATATCTCCTGCATCCTAAAATGATGCAATATTTTATCAATGTATGTACTCCGACTAGGTTGATTAATCTTTTCAATCTATCTCTATAGATCTTGATCCCTAATATATAGGTAGCATCGCCCAAGTCTTTCACTGAGAAAATATTTCTCAACCAAGTCTTAACATCCTGTAGAGATGGTATGTCATTCCTTATTTGTTATATGTCATCTACATATAATACTAGGAATGTCACATGGCTCCCACTAACCTTCTTGCAAACACATGGTTCATCTTTGTTTTGAATAAAGCCAAACTCTTTGACCATTTTATCAAAATGAATATTTATTCTCCTTAAGGCTTGCTTCAATCTATAAATAGATAGAAGCAATTATAAACTATCTTAGCAAACTTTGGATCGACAAAACCCTCATGTTGTATCATATATACATCCTCTTCAAGGCTCCCATATAAGAAAGCAGTTTTGACATCCATTTGCCAAATCTCATAGTCAAAGTAAGCAACTATTGCTAACAAAATCCTAATGGACTTGACCATAGTAACCGATGAAAAAGTCTCATCATAGTCTATACCATGAATTTGTTTGAAACTTTTTGCCACTAGCCGCGTCTTATAAGTCTGTACTTTACCATCCATGTCAGTTTCTTCTTGAAAACCCACTTGCACCCTATAGGTTTTACCCCTTCGAGTGGATCAACTAAAGTCAGTACTTTATTTTGATACATGGATTCCATCTCGGATTTCATGGCCTCTAGCCATCTCTTGGAGTCTAAACTGTTTATAGCATCTTGGTAGGTGAGAGGTTTATCATTATCCGTAAGCATCACATCACCATCTTGAGTCAAAAGAAATTCATAATTTCTCCCGGGCTCATGGTGAATCCTATTAGATCTACGAATAACCTGTGTTTCTTGGACAGGATTACTTTCCACATTTTGATGTACATCCTGATCTTATTCCAACTCTGGTTCAATTTTATCATGTGGTTCTCGATCTTCATCGAGATGTATTATCCTCCCACTAATTTTCTTAAAAAGTAGTTCTCCCTCAAGAAATATAGCGGCCCGAGAAATAACATCTATCTAATATTGGTCCAAGCTTGTCAGAGGCTAAACGTTTTACAAACGCTTCACGTCCCCAAATTTTCATAAATGACATGCTTTGACATTTATCACTCTATATCTCATACGGAGTATTTTGAACCGCTTTAGTCGGAACTTGGTTAAGTGTATATGCAATCGTTTCTAGAGCATAACCCTAGAAACTGAATGGAAGATCCGCTTGACTCATCATCGATCTCACTACGTCCAACAAGGTACGATTTCTCCTCTCAGAATCTCTATTCCATTGAGGTGTTTTAGAAGGAGTAAGTTGTCATACAACATCACACTCCTTCAAGCAACTCTTGAAATTAAGGCTTAAGTATTCTCCTCCATGATCTGATCGTAGAACTTTTATACTTTCCTCTGTTTGCTTTTCTACTTCAACCTTATATTCTTTGAAAATTTCAAAAGAATCAAATTTGTTCTTCATAAGAAATACATTTCCATACCTACTAAAGTCAATATAAATGTTATGAAGTAGTAAAAGCCACCCCTTGCCATCATACACATTCGACCACACACATCATTAAGTATAAGTCCTAATCGTGCGGTGGCCCTTTCACCTGATCAGGTAAAAGAAGCTTTAGTCATTTTGCCAATGAGACGAACTTCGCATCTTTCGTATGATTCAAAATCAAACTTATCCAATTATCCATCTATATGTAACTCAGAAATGTGTTTCTCATTAATATGGCTTAACTACAATACTAGAGGTAATGTTTGATTTGAGTCATCTTAGAACATATAAATTGTTAACTAATTGTGCAACATTATAAGCCTTATCATTAAAATAGAATAAACAACCATTGTTTATTTAATTAAAATGAAAATATTTCTTATCCTGACAAGAAATTGATTTAATGTATCCCCTAAAGGCAGGCACGTAATAACAATTTATCAAGTTCTCAATCTCTCCTATATGGGAAAAATTAGGTATCGAGTTCCTTCAACTAGAACAACAACTTTTGCTCCATTTCTAACCCGATAACTGAAGCTTGACCATTACTAGTCTTCTTCTTTAGATCTTCCAAACAAGATCAATAATTTAACTTCCAATCATCCAGTTATTTCCACAGGAATGACAATCATCTCCTTTAGCAACACCACTATCAGGCTTCAAAGGCCCTTTTGGATTGGACTTTGGTTTGACACCGAATAAGATCAAATCTTCACCTTGCCGTCCACTTTCCTTTCCCATTTGCATTCCATGTGTACATCATCAATATGGACATAATTCATGCCTTTACCGTATTATTTTCAGCAGTTCTAAACATGCTTAATAACTCAGTGAGTGTTTAGTCTATCTCATTCCTTTTGCTCTTAACAAACTAATAACAGAAGTTCTTCAAATATTGTTTGATCAAATCAAGCCGAGTCTCTAGACTATTCTTGAAACCCAAAATATCAAGGTACATATACCTATCATCTTTAGAACATGTGGTCTAACCGGATATTATTCTCCCATTAATGTGCCTTATTATTGTAAAATCTTTCTGACGAGCCTATCCTTCAAATATCCTTTGAAGGTGCTCAATCATATCATAAGCATCATTGTGCTCTTATTGCTTCTAAAGCTCATCACTCATAATTACAAGCATGAGGCATGAAACATCAGTTGCATAATTAATTTGCTTCTGGTAAGCATTTTGTTCTGCACATGTTTCATTCTCAGATAGAAGAAATAAGGGAGGGGTTTGAGTGACATCCTTGAACCCGAGGACAATCCTCAAGTTCCCATGTCAATCGAGGAAATTATTTCATGTCAGCTTGTCCTTCTCAAGGACTATTACATAGAGAAGTTATTTGTGTTATTTGTCATTTGATATCTACAATATTAAAGTGCATAAAATGACTTAGTCTACATATGATCATTATATTATGTTCAAGTGATTATTCATATATATATATATATTCACAATATATATCTCCCACTATTTTTATCAAATCAATAGCCCTAACTATTAATTCAGAAAAAATATCTTATATATCCTTTCTAGTGAGCCAAGATCCATATTTCACCACGCGTTAGGTCAGCTTTGGCTTTTCTCCTAAAACATGATTATTTAGGTAGACAACATTTGTCAATTATATCAACTATATAACTCTTGGATAGCTTGGTGGAACAACATTTGTTCATATTTATCTAATAAATCTCGCCAAACTCTATGCCTCTAAGTTCACAATCCTATTATGATAACTTAGTTAAGTCAAACCCTAAAGTCAAAAAGTATCAATATACTTCAACACATCCCCCATGATAGATAGGAGTACTTCGCTTTGGCGAACCCACTCCTGGTCGATCTAGGGGTTAACGCATTGGACTCATTGGAAGGCATCTGATCAACTTAATATTAACTTTAAGGTTTTGTTAATTTTAAAACAATCATGATCCCATCATAAAGAGATTCCCAATTTTTCCTTGAACAAAATATTACAATTCAATATTTGTCAATGGTTTGATTTTCAGGTAGTGAGGGAGTCACAACGATCTCGCTTAAAACCCACAACCTTACAAGTTCAATGAACTCGCTTTTGACAAAATCACCCCATGTCAGAAATAATGAAAATTTGTATTTTATTTTATGTTTCATAAACACGAGAATCTCATAATCGTTTGTTCATTTTAAAATCTTGAATCATTACAGATTTTATCTTGTTTAGCAAGCATGACATGGGTGTCGTATCTAATACATACATCCTTAATCTAATTATGCATGCATCTTTATAAACTACTCTACACATACATATATCATATGTGCATATATATATGTAAAGTACAATAAATAAACATGGTTGGTTATGGCTTCATCCTATATGATCTTTATCAAGCTAATGACAAAGATCTAGGTCAATCTAATGTGAAAATAAATACAGGCTAACTATTACATGTCTTCTTTCTTGTATTGCTTCCTTGGATGGCCTCCATGTGGGATTACCCTTGATATTCATATCTTCATGTCTTCACGTATATTACAAGAATGAAATATGAAAACTAATCTAATGAACTTATACGAAGAACTCGAGTTACATTCGAGATTTAATCATTACAAGATTAAACGACATGCAAGCCGTATTTGAAAAACCAAAACCATTAAACTAAGGTCATAAGTCATAACCATCCACCATGCTCAATTAATACAAAATAACATGTTAAAACACATAATCTGATCTTAACATATCATACCCATCATGATCTAATCATAAAAACCAAATATTGAAAAAATCAGAAAATTCGAAATTAAATCTGATAACATTAAATCGCTGATTCAGGGCCTAAACGATGTCAAACGCCTTACAGATCAGTCGAAGATAACTTTAGCTATCAGTTACGTTCAGACGCTAGATTCCATATGAAATAGCGTATTCGTTCGCCAAAATCGGACACCAGACACAGATTTCAGTAAATCCGCTGTATTTGATTCAGAATCGTATCAAATATATTTCTTATAATAAGAACAAACACAAAATATGTATATATCAGTATATATACAGATTATATAATCATCATATGATTATACACCTCTCATGAATATCATTTATTCAAAACATATATATACATACACATATATAAACATAACAACATGTAAAATATAAAAAATCACATACATAACAGTCATCGAATATTGTATAAATGTTATCATCATTAAAACCAGTAAACATATAAACGAATTAAACACTTTTCGCAAGTAGCTCTGATGCCATTGTTGGGTTTCGAGCATAAAAATGCAACGGAAACAGTAATTAAAACGTAAAAAATTAGAATTTTCAAAATCCACCGCAGGATCCATGCGAAAAACATATATTTAATTCGTAGATCAAATTGTTTACCTTAAGAAGCTTTACCAACTGGTTGACTAATGGAGATCCAAATCTTGTTCAATCACCACGTATCCCGCTCTCGCGATTTATGCTCTATCGGTATCCACACGAATGCTTGAACTCAAGGATTGAATGTGTACTAGCACAAACTCGTTTCTTCTTCCTCTCTCCATCTTCTCTCTTGGTGGCTAGGGTTTTAATAAAATTCTTGCTTACAAAATCAGACACACAAGAGATATTATATAGAGAGTAGAAAAATGAATTATAACTCTTAACTAATTTGGAGTTATTATTAATTCGAAATTCCTATTTGTATTATAATTAAGTCTCACTTAATTATTTAACAAATAAATTTCATAATTAATATTAGTAAATTCGAATATTAATATTTATCTAATTAATTAAGTCATACTTAATTAATATTATAAATAATTCGAATTACTTTAATATAATTAAAATCTAATTAAAATTAAATAATCCTTCAAGCATTCTTAGTGTGTGATCGTATAGGTTATTATTACGTTGGCAACGAATTTTAAATCTAACTTAAAATTGTAAATAATGAGCGGCATCTAGTAATACATCATTGCTACCCAAGTAATAATAATTGAATTGGTGATCGATTAAACCTTTTGTGAATAATGTACAATGTAATATAATCCCTTTAATCAAATATTATAGATTAAACTAGATGCATGTTATGTGTCATCCTCATCAGAGTTTAATCCAAGTTTCCTTGATCAATGAGTAGACTATCATATCAAATCAACATTTGAGCGTGACCACGCATTTCATAGGCTAGCTCACACAAGAGGCCAATAATATTACTCCTAAAATAGGAGGGTTAAATCCCATCTAGATCATTCATATTTCTCATACGATTCGTAATATACCCAATGTCCACTTTTATTATTACCCGGTCAAGGATAACTTTTAATGGAATAAATGTATATTAATTCTCATATATAAATATAATGACTTCAGGTCTAAGGACCATTACATCATTATCACTATGAGAATTACTTATGACACAACAGACATGTAGAATCTCACACTGGGTCTGTCCAACACCATGTACATATACATATGCCTGTGTTTTAGACTTTAGTATCACTATACCTATAATCAATGAGATGTGATCATCAGTCAACAAACACACAAGTCTTAATACATTATTATTGTCCCTTAATAATAATACTCGACTAGGGACCTTTAGGATATTGATACTATTCTCATAATCTCATTTCTAAGTCACGTACTTAGAGATATAGAATTGCATATCATATTCTAAGGATATTTATTATTCTAACATTTATATCGCAGTAAATTAAGAATTAATAAATTATAAGAGAATAATCGACAGAACATAAACATTAATAATCCTAATGTCTTAAACTAAAACATCATAGTGTTGTCTCTAGGGCACAAACACTAACAATATACATCGTAACACAATCGTTATTGATGCGTAAAACTCAAAATGCTATTATCATGGAAAGCATGACATTTGTACGAAAGACAGTAAAACAATCTTTTCACAACACAACAGTATATGGAGTTGGGTTCGTAAATGTTTCTGGGTACTTTGAAGTGGAGGATGCTCTAGGGTCCACTCGGAAATCTATAATCATAAACATGTATCGTTTTGTTAGATCTTGTTCTTATTTATGGCGACTCGTACATACGCGACACTTATTAATCGTTCACGCAACTCACTTTACTCTTATTATTACAATAAGCACAAGTACTTGTTATGTTCCCTTTCTTTTTGAAATCCCTTATGTCCGTTTATGCCTTTTACATTTCAACTATCGGCTCCGCTTATGATTCTTAATGGTTTTCTAATTGTGCGGTCTCGGCTCTGGCATTTTTATAAAATTGAAAAATCCATCTTCACTTGTCATTTTTATTTCAGTTAATAAACTCTATTTCCTACTCTATGTAAAAATTTCATGATTTTTGAATATTCTTAAGTCGATCATTTCTATTTCCAAAGAACGTAATTCGTAGCAGTTTTTATAGCGTAAATCACTTTTACTAAAACGGTCATAACGTTTGATCCGTAAATCGAAATTAAGCGATTCAAGTGCCTAAACGATGCTCATAACATTGTCTATAATAATAAAGTCTTAATTTTCAAGAAATTTTAGTTTATACATTCGGGAACTTGCGCAGAAAACTTAAGTTGTGTTTTGTTCATTTTAACGAGGTTACGATGTAATATTCCATAATTTTTTTAAATATTATTATTATTATTTGGAATTGTTTATGTGAATTTTAGGGAATTATCTGGTAATTGGAGTTGATGCTTTGGATATTTATATATGATATTAATTGAGTATTTTAATTATTATATGTTCAGAATAAAATATATATAATTTTGATATTTTTCTATTAATTTTGGACTGTTATATGGTTTTATAATAAGTTATGTAATTATTAATTATTTTCTGAGTAATTATAAAATTACTTTATAAAGTCGGGAATCGTCCAACTTCAACCGTTTTTGCGTTTTTATAACCCGAAACTCTTCCGAAAACTCCTATCTAACCTAATCTAGTAATTCTGGTCATTTTCCGTGTTTTAACTTTTTCGACCCGGATTACGGTTTAACCCGTGCGCGTCCCAACACAAAATTTTCGATACGATAACCATTTCGATAGATCAACAAAACCCGTATTCTCGAGAGACGTGATTTTTTTACATTATTTTCGTATATGGTGTTTTATAAAAAGCTCAGTTTTGATAATTATCCAAATCTGGTATTAAATTGTATCATTTTTATAGTTATTTAGCGGCTAAGTAATCTATTTTCGGATCGTTTGGAGTTACTTAGCGGCTAAACAACTAATTTATCGATCCAAAACGATCTAACACGATCCAATATTCCATAAATATATATAGCCTTTTTCTTATTTCTTTTTATTCATTAAATCATAATCAGTCAGTATCAATATAGCATTTACAGAGAAAATCATATTTTTCCTTACGTTCTTGAAAATCAAACACACGAACGGAGGCGTTATCGAACTACGATTCGGGCGTGCAATATATCAAATCGAAGCTCTCGAAAAATACTTTCGGATTCAACCAACCATTTCAGTGCATAAATCAAGGTGATTTTCTTATTTAATTATTTTAATTCGAATTATTTAGTGAATAAATTATGAATTTTTGTAAACGTGATTATCTGATTGTTTTGATAATTCCATGTTGTAGAACATATTTTTCTGGTCAATTTCATATATTATACTTCAAAAATAGAGTTCAATAACATATAGTAATTAAGGTTTCTGAAATTCTCAAAAATGTTGTTCTTGGTGTTCTTGAAGAATTCGGAAAATCAAAGTCAAATTTGAAGGTGATATTGAACACCAAATCGCAAGTATTTGTAACCGTTGTGAAGCTCTTGATCTTCTCTACCTATTTCGACCATCAAATCGTGTAAACGATTGGTAAATTCCAAATTCGTATTTTAAGATTCATCCCGATTTGGGGTTTTTGATTGAGTAATATTCGACTGATTTCGATGTGATAATTAGCTTCTACATGCCATTTGCAATCGATTTATACTATTATTTTGTTCATTCTATTGCTAAATCAATGGAATCGAGCTAACCGGAAATGCTCGGATTTATCGCCGATTTTAATGGCCGTTTTGGCCGGATTTCTATTTTTATTGGGTTGTTTGGGATGTTGTCGAATTAGTAAGGTTTCAGGAAGCGTATTGAAAGATTTTTGCACACAAACGAGTTTAAACCCTGGTGTTATATCCTTAATCGGACCCTGGCCGAAAACCGACCGGTTGCAAGATTCTGCAGAATCCCGGTGGACTAGGCGGTTCTTCCCGACCCGGGTACGACCCGTTTGATTCTTAAAAGACCCGGGTTTAATCCTGTTTTCCCCTAAATCAGATTCTGAAATATGTTTCTGGAATTATTTTTAAGAATTTAATTTAAAATTCAAATTTTGTTTAAAAAAAAATCATTTCTTATAGATTTTAAAAATCATTTAGTTAATGTTTGGAATATGTGTATTAGTTTGATGATAAGTTAAACAAAACACTTAAGTAGAAATCTAGTGCTTGTAGCCTCAACGGATAAGACTATCTTGGCTATCCGTTGAAGGAGTAGCTTTACTTAGCAATAAGTTTAGTATTGTAGCACATTTCATTCTCTGGATTCAAGTTGTAATTCTTAGATGTTGTAGGAAATTATCAGTCATGTTGACTACTAGTGGATATGCAAATAGGAGGGCTAATTGTAAATATTTCATGCCTTGTAATTTTGTATAAGTGAAGAAGTATCAACGGATATTGAAGACCTTCAACGGATAAGAAACAAAGCTTCAACGGATGTCTCTAATGCTTCAACGGATAATATCCATCAACGGATAAGTGCTTCAATGGATAAAGATAATGCATCAAAGGATAAAGCTTCAACGGATAAAGCCTCAACGGATAAGGCATTAACGGATGAAAGCTTCAACGGATGCTTAGTTCATTAGCAGTTGATAATGACAATTCACAAGCTGACAGAGGCACATGGGTTGACAGAGACAAACTGGAATGTGGAAGCCTCTAGGAAGAATCAAGAAAATGCAGCATTTCCATTCTGATGCAAACAAGGAAGTATTCAAAGATCTACAGCCAAGCCTAAATTGCATTTGATAGAGAAATGAAGAAGAAACATGTGAAGAATCTTTTTAATTGTATTTTACAGTTTTGTCTTCACTTGTAAACTTGGTGATATATATAAACCAAGTAGCAGCTAGTAATTAGATAAGAATTTTCCTGAGCTGTTTAGAAATATCCAGAGAGAAAATCATCTAGTTTGTACTAGGAAGCAACTGTGATTTAATTCTTTGAATCACAGATTTTCTGAAATAACACATCTCTGGTGGAACAACAAATCCACCAGAAAAGTTTTTAAGTTCTTTGTGTTCTTTACATTTGTGTTTGAATATATATCTGTCTGTATCAGCTTCAAGCAATTCACACATTTGTTCACTTAAACACTTAGCCTTAGAAACTACTCAAAACTTGAAAAAGTTTTGAGATTTACATTCAACCCCCCTTTTGTAAATCTCATTGTTAGTCCACTGGGAATAACAATTGGTATCAGAGCTAGCTCTTAACATACAAAGAGTTTAAAGATCTATTCTGCTAACATCATGAGTAAGAAGGATATTGGTGTAAAGATTCCAATCCTGGAAAGAGATAACTATCATCACTGGAAGGTGAAGATGCATTTACATCTTCTCTCTCAAGATGAAAGTTACATCAACTGCATTGAGAATGGTCCTCACATCCCACACAAGGTGGCAACAGCTGCTACTGCAACAGTTGCTGTTGGACAGTCTATTCCCAAGCCAAAGGCAGAATGGACTGTTGAAGATATTGAAGAGGTCCATAAGGACAAGAAAGCCATGAACATTCTGTTTAATGGCCTGGATCAAGATATGTTTGACAATGTCATCAACAGCCAAACTGCTAAGGAAATTTGGGATACTGTGCAGCTTATCTGTGAAGGCACTGAGCAAGTTAGAGGAAACAAAATGCAGCTTCTCATTCAACATTATGAATATTTTCACTTTGAAGAAGGAGAATCATTGAATGATACCTTCAACAAATTTCAGAAACTGTTGAATGGATTGAAGCTGTATGGGAGAGTGTACCAAGTCAAGGACTCCAATTTAAAATTTCTAAGGTCTCTACCAAAGGAATGGAAGCCTATGACTATTTCTCTAAGAAATTCTCAAGATTATAAGGACTTCACACTTGAAAGATTATATGGAATTTTGAAGACATATGAACTTGAGATGGAGCAAGATGAGCTGTTGGAAAAGGGAAAGAGAAAAGGAGGATCAGTTGCACTTGTAGCTGACAGTGAGAAGGTTGAAGCCAAGAATGAGGAAAAGACAATGCCAAGTCTCAAAATTGGCACAAGCAAATCAGAATTAAGCAAGGGTAAAGAGCAAGTAGCTGAGGATGAAGACAATTCCAGTCAGGATGACTCTGATGATATTGATGAACATCTGGCTTTTCTGTCCAGAAGGTTTGCAAAGATGAAGTTCAGGAAAAATACAAAATTCACTAAGCCAAATAAAAACATGATGGACAAATTAAAGTTCAAATGTTACAACTGTAGCATTAGTGGACACTTTGCAAGTGAGTGTAGGAAGCCAACCTCTGATAAAAAGAAATTTGAGCAAGTTGATTACAAAAAGAAGTATTTTGATTTGCTCAAACAAAAGGAAAGAGCTTTTCTCACTCAAGATGATTGGGCAGCAGATGGGGTCAATGAAGATGATGATGCGGAATATGTCAACCTAGCCCTGATGGCTAATTCTGATGAAAATGAAACTAGTTCATCAAGCAACCAGGTAATTACTACTGATCTCTTTCAGCTTTCTAAACATGAATGCAATGAAGCCATAAATAATATGTCCAATGAATTATATCATTTGCGTGTTTCCCTTAAATCACTAGCTAAAGAAAACACTAGGATCAAAGAGAATAATGTGTTTTTAAGTGATAGGAATGTTGTGTTAGAGAATCAGGTAATTGAGCTTGAAAAGATTAAACTTAAATGCTTGACTGCTGAGAGTGAACTAGAAGAAGCTGTTAAGAAAGTAGAAATTCTTTCTAAACAGTTAGAAAGTGAGCAAGAGGTAATCAAGGCCTGAAAAACATCTAGGGATGTTAGTGTTCAAATTGCCAAGGTTCAGGGAATTGAATCATTCTGTGAGGATGCCTGGAAGAAAAACAAAAAGGAGTTAGAATTAATTGATGGATTGTCAACGGATGTGGAATCAACGGATGATGAAAGTTATTCGTTAAAGGAAGAAAAGGAGCATCCGTTGAAGGCTCATCAATTAAAACAGGCAAGTAATTTTAAAAATAAAAACCTTAATAAGAAGAATGATTCTACTCTCAAGAACTTTGTCAAAGAAGGAGCTAGCACATCCAAAGATGCCAGTAAGGTGAATATATGACACATGACTTTGGATCAGCTGAAAAATAGGCTTAAGTTGGTTGAGGATAAGAAGGAAATTAAAAGAAAATCTAAAAGAAATGGGAAGGTAGGGATTAATAAACATAACAATTACACACCTGATAGGTATGCTCCTAGAAAAAGCTGTGTGCATTGTAAAAGTGTTAATCACCTATATGATAATTGCAAATCTGTTAAAAATTCTCCCATGCCTTCAAATCCCTCTATGCATAACATGTCTATATCACCTCTGCATGTCATGCCTATTATGTCTCATCAGAATCCCCATACACATTTTGCAAACATGCCATATATTAATAATCCTTATTTTACTGCATTTAATATGCCTCAAATGCTATGCAATATGCCTATGTGGAATAACATGTTTGCACAATCTATGCCTTATCAAATTCAATCAAATGTGCTAAATGATTCTGTGACTAATCCTACACTTCAACCAACCACATCTGAGATCAAGGTTGACCCAAAGTTACCTAAGTCAAAAGATGCAGGAGGAATGAAGTCTAGGAAAAAGACTAACAAGGCTGGACCCAAGGAAACTTGGGTACCAAAATTAACTTGATTGATTTTGTTGTGTGCAGGGAAAAAGAAGGAATCTATGGTACTTGGACAGTGGCTGTTCAAGACACATGACAGGAGATTTCACCCTGCTCACAGAGTTTAAGGAGAGAGTTGGCCCTAGCATAACCTTTGGAGATGACATCAAAGGATTCACTATGGGATATGGCTTGATTTCAAAAGAAAATGTCATCATTGATGAAGTTGCATTGGTTGATGGTCTCAAACACAACTTATTAAGCATCAGTCAACTATGTGACAGAGGAAATACTGTTTCCTTCAATTCTGAAGCCTGTATTATCACAAGTAAAAAGGACAATAAAGTGGTTATAACTGGAGTTAGATTAGGGAATGTGTACTTAGCTGACTTCAACTCTACAGATGCAGAATCCATTACTTGTCTTTTCAGCAAAGCAAGTGCAGTTGAAAGTTGGCTATGGCACAAGAAGCTGTCCCATTTGAATTTCAAGACAATGAATGATCTAGTCAAAAAGGACTTAGTTTAAGGAATGCCTCTAGTGGAATTCACAAGGGATGGACTGTGTGATGCTTGTCAAAAAGGAAAGCAAAAGAAAGTATCATTCAGTAAGAAGCTTGAATCTGCAATTGTTGAACCATTACAACTGCTACACATGGATCTTTTTGGACCAGTCAATGTATTGTCAATTTCAAGGAAAAGATATTGCCTAGTGATTGTTGATGATTTCTCTAAGTTTTCATGGGTCTATTTTCTTGGATCAAAGGATGAAGCTAGTGAAATCATTATCAATCATATCAAGCAAGTCAACAATCATCCTGATTTCAAAGTAAGGAATATTAGGAGTGACAATGGAACTGAGTTCAAGAATTCAACCATGAAGTTGTTCTGTGAAGAAAATGGGATCATGCATGAGTTCTCAGCTCCAAGGACCCCACAACAAAATGGTGTGGTGGAAAAGAAGAACAGATCACTAATTGAAGCTGCAAGGACAATGCTTGAAGAGTCAAAACTCCCAACTTACTTTTGGGTTGAGGCTGTTAACTGTGCATGTTACACTCAGAATATTTCTCTAATCAATCAGGCAAAAGGCATGACTCCATATCAATTATTCAAGAGAAGAAAACCAACTTTAAACTTTCTGCATGTCTTTGGTTGCAAATGTTACATCTTAAGGAATCAATCTGATCACAAAGGAAAGTTTGATGCAAAGGCTGATGAAGGAATATTTGTTGGTTATTCTGCTGGAAAATCATATAGGGTCTACAATCTAAGAACCAACAATGTCATGGAATCTGTGCATGTTGTGTTTGATGATAAAAAGATTGATGGACTAACAGATGAGGGACATCATGAAGGACTCAAATTTGACAACATTGAGATATATTGTGATGATAGTGAAGATGAGAATGATGAAGAAGGCATCTCAAGAAGAATTCAGAATTTGCCTTTGGATAATGCACAGAATGCTGCATCCGTTGAAAGTCATAATTCAGCTTCCGTTGAAAGAAGCAATGCAGCATCCGTTGAAAGACAAAGTGCATCATCCGTTAAAGTTCATAATGAAGCATCCGTTAATCACAGTCTGTCAACGGATAATCAATTCACTTCATCAGTTGATAGAGCTCCCAATTCCTTTCAAAGGATCAACAACTCAGGGGGAGTTTCAACCAATCAACATTCTATCTCACATCATGACAATACTGAGGCAACCTCATCTAGAGCTAATCTACCACCTCAAAGGAAATGGACCAAGAATCTCCCTTTTGAACTGATCATTGGTGATGCTACATCTAAAGTGCAAACTAGAAGGGCTACTCAAGCTGAATGTCTGTATAGTAGCTTTCTATCACAGGAGGAACCTAAGAGAGTGGAAGAAGCTCTATTGGATCCAGATTGGATTTTAGCAATGCAAGAGGAGCTAAACCAATTTGAAAGGAACAAAGTATGGAAGCTGGTACCCAAGCCAAAGAACAAGAGTTCTATTGACACAAAATAGGTATTCAGAAACAAGATGGATGAAAATGGCATTGTCATAAGGAATAAAGCCAGATTGGTTGCTAAAGGCTATTCTCAACAAGAAGGGATAGATTTTGATGAAACATTTGCTCCAGTTGCCAGACTTGAGGCCATCAGAATCTTTCTAGCCTATGCAGCCCATGCCAATTTCAAAGTCTATCAAATGGATGTCAAGAGTGCATTTCTAAATGGGGAATTGGAGGAAGAAGTTTATGTAAGCCAACCTCCAGGATTTGAAGATCCAAACTTTCCAGACTATGTGTATTATCTGTTGAAAGCACTCTATGGACTAAAGCAAGCACCTAGAGTCTGGTATGAGACTTTGTCAAAATTCCTTCTAGATAATCACTTCACAAGAGGTACTGTTGACAAAACTCTCTTCTTTAGAAATGTTAATGGCTCTAAAATACTTGTTCAAATTTATGTAGATGATATTATATTTGGATCTACAGATGATAAGCTTTGTAAAAAGTTTGCTAAGTTAATGCAAAGTAAATATGAAATGAGCATGATGGGAGAGCTAACTTATTTTCTTGGTTTACAAGTTAAACAAGTTAGTGATGGAATTTTCATTAGTCAAACTAAATACATTTATGATCTTTTAAAGAAGTTTGACTTAATGGATTGTTCATCTGCAAAAACTCCCATGGCCACTGCCACCAAGCTTGAATTAAACAAGGCTGAAAAGTCTGTGGATATTTCAAGTTATAGAGGCATGGTTGGCTCACTTTTATATTTAACTGCTAGTAGACCTGATATAATATTTTCTACATGTCTCTGTGCTAGATTTCAAGCTGACCCTAAAAAATCTCACTTAGTGGCTATTAAAAGAATCTTCAGATATCTCAAAGGGACTCCAAATCTAGGAATTTGATACCCTAGAGAGTCTGGTTTTGATCTAATTGGCTACTCAGATGCAGATTATACAGGATGTAAAATAGACAGGAAAAGCACAACTGGCACCTGTCAATTTCTAGGGAACAAGCTTGTGTCATGGTTCAGCAAGAAGCAAAACTCTATTTCTACATCAACAGCTGAAGCTGAGTACATTGCTGCTGGTAGTTGCTGTGCACAGATACTATGGATGAGGAATCAACTATTTGACTATGGTTTGACTGTTGACAAAATTCCAATATTCTGTGACAACACAAGTGTCATTGCCATTACTGAAAATCCAGTGCAGCACTGAAGAACCAAGCACATTGATATCAAGTATCATTTCATTAGGGAACATGTGATGAAAGGTACAGTGGAACTTCATTTTGTTCCAAGTGAAAAGCAAATTGCAGACATATTTACCAAGCCACTTGGTGAATCAACATTCACAAGATTAGTAGGTAAACTAGGTATGCTTAATTATTCATAAATTTATGTCCTCTATATAATCTGCATTGAAGCCTGAAATGAATTTGTTGCAAGAACAAAGTTGGCTTCAAGAAAGACCTATCCTATCAACGGATATTCCCTATCCGTTGAAAGCCAAAATTGTTCTATCAACGGATGTTCATTATCTGTTGAAAGACAAATACATTTCTGGTAATTTTATCCCTCAACGGATAAAATAGTGTTGGTCATCAACGGATAACTATTTACCTTATCCGTTGAAGTGTCACATCAGTTACTTTCAGTAAATCACAACCGTTGATTTCTTTACTTAACCGTTGATACAGATATACACTGTTGTATATATTTGTTTTAAAGGCAGTTTAGAATTTCTACAGTTTTATTAATTCTTAAACGGCTGTAATTTACTTAAAAGTATCATTTTATTTACGTTTTAATTCAAGAAAGTATAAAAGCCCATTGAACTCTTATTTTTCACTTTACGCTTTCTTGCAATTTTCATTCTCCTTCTCTTCCAAAATTCTCAAGTTTTTCTCTGCAACCTCTACTCACAACAATGGCACCAGTAGTCAAAATTATGTCTCAAATAGGATTTGTTTATGAAAAGAATAATTTCGTAGCCTTGGTTGAAAAGAATGAAGCCCATTCTGATTATCACAAGATGATGGACTTCATCAAACACTGCAAACTGAGCTATGCAATGCTGGAAGCCCCAACCATCTACTGTGAGGTGATTGAGGAGATTTGGACAACTGCAGAGTTCAACGCCACAGATATGACTATTGCCTTCTCTCTCAAAGGTAAGGATTATTGCATTAACTGTGATGATATACAGTCTTGCTTTAAGTTGCCTGAGAATAATGCCATACACCACACACTGATAAAGATGTATCTGCTATGCTAGATTCCATAGGCTATGCTTTTGATTCTGCTAGTTTAGGTAGCATTAGAAGAAAAGGCCTTAGGAAAGAATGGAGTTTTCTTGGAGATGCCTTTATTAAGGTTTTCTCTGGGAAGATTAGCAATTTTGATGCCATAACTTCATCTCTTGTTAATATGCTTTATATGCTAGTTTCTGATAGGTACTTTAATTTTAGCAATTGTGTCATGCTAGAATTAGGTTCCAGATTAGGTAACAAAGCTAATAGACCACATAACATCTACTATGCTAGATTCTTTATGTTATTGGCTAACCATGTTGCTGAAGGATTGGTTATATCAAATGAGAATAATAAACTCAAATGCTGGGCACAAGAGAAAAGGGTCCTTGCAGACCTTTTGAGAATGAACCTCAACAGCCAGGTGCCATTGGTATATTTTCCAATCATGAATGCACCACAGGTAAGTGAGGTAAACACTTCTATAACTCCTACTATCTCCAACCCCATTGTTTCTTTTTCTTCCAGTGTGGCAATGGGATCTGTGTCTTTGCCCAAACAGGTTCCTACCAAAGCCACCAAAACTAAAGTTTCAAAACTCAAGTCAAAGAAAACTACCTATGTTGTTTCTCAAAAGACAACAGTTGTAACAACTACCATAAACCCTGAAGGGAGTGAACAGGGTGTGAGTGGTGAGGGGAGGGGTGAACATCAAGAAACCCCCCAGGATAAGGTGGGAGAGGTGAGTGGTACCCAAGCCAGCCAAGCCACAGTCTCTCAAAAGACTGTGGTGGTTCAAAAGGAGTCTAACACATCCCTAGTTGCATCCTCCCAAAAGGATGAAACTATTGAAAATAGTCCCCAACCAGGGACACAGACCAAAAGAGGGAGGGACACTGAAGCCACACATTCACCAATTAAAGCCTTTTCAAGGAAGAACAAGGCCAAGACCCTAGTTTCCACACAAGGGGCACACACAGCACATATACATCCACCTGTATTATGGCATTCCATTTATACCTGTAAGGAATATCATAGCTTGTACTATGATTATTATCAAATAAAACCTTCTTTGAAGAAAGTTTCTATTGTTCCTTCTAGTGTAAATTCTGATTCAAAGTCTGATAGTGTAAGTTCTGATAAGAAAAATGTTAACATAAACTCTGATGCTAAATCTGCTGAAAATGTTAACAAATTTAATAAGGCCAAAGGATCCAAGCAAGTCTGGGTCCTTAAAACTAATAATTAGTGGTCTTTGTGATTGCAGGGCAACAGAAAAAATATTCTAGTTCTGGACAGTGGATGTTCAGGACATATGACTGGAAATAAGGCCCTGCTATCAGACTTTGTGGAGAAAGCTGGCCCAAGTGTTTCTTATGGAGATGGCAACATTGGAAAAACATTGGGATATGGCAATATCAATCTTGGAAATGTCATAATTACACAAGTAGCTCTGGTCTCAGGACTTAAACACAACCTACTGAGTATAAGTCAAATCTGTGACAGAGATTATCATGTTGATTTCTTTGAAGAACACTGTGAAATTGTGAGTAAATCTAAAGGCAAAGTTGTTCTGAAAGGATACAGGCGTGGTAACATTTATGAATCTAAGCTTTCAAGAAGTACTGATGGTTCTGCAATCTGTCTGATGAGTAGAGCATCAATTGAAGAAAGCTGGAATTGGCATAAGAAACTCTCTCATTTAAATTTCAACAATATAAATGAACTGGTCAAGAAAGATCTTGTGAGAGGATTGCCAAACACAGTATTTGCTCCTGATGGTCTTTGTGATTCATGTCAGAAAGCCAAACAAAGGAAATCTTCATTCAAGAGCAAGACTGAATCATCAATTCTTGAGCCTTATCATCTACTACATGTTGATCTATTTGGTCCAGTAAATGTCATGTCTATTGCAAAGAAGAAGTATGCGTTGGTCATAGTGGATGAGTTCACCAGATACACATGGGTGTATTTTTTGCATACAAAAAGTGAAACTGCATCAACCTTGATTGATCATATCAAACATCTGGATAAAATGGTCAAAGATTCTGTGAAAGTTTTAAGGAGTGATAATGGCACTGAGTTCAAGAATTTGATAATGGAAGAGTTCTGCAAAAGCCATGGAATAAAGCAGGAATTTTCTGCTCCTGGAACTCCACAGCAAAATGGAGTTGTTGAAAGGAAGAATAGAACTCTCATTGAAGCTGCACGTACAATGCTTGAAGAAGCAAAGCTTCCAACCTATTTCTGGGCTGAAGCTGTGCAGACTGCTTGTTCTACTCAAAATGCAACACTCATTAACAAGCATTGAAAAACACCATATGAGATGGTGAAGAAAAAGAAGCCAAATCTGAAATATTTTCATGTATTTGGATGCAAGTGTTTTGTTCTCAAGACTCATCCTAAACAGCTATCAAAGTTTGATCTAAAAGCTGATGAAGGAATCTTTGTTGGATATCCACTTTCCACAAAAGCCTTCAGAGTCTATAATTTGAGAACAAAAGTGGTCATGGAATCTATCAATGTCTCTTTTGATGACAAAAAGATTACTGGTCTTGAAGATTTCATTGACCATGATCAGCTGAGATTTGAAAATGAAGACTCAAATTCTGATACAGAAAATCCTGACAGTCTAAGTCCTGATACAGTAAACTCTGATGGATTAAACTCTGATGTTATTGAAACTGTGGTGACTACGTCAAAGCAAGATGCACCTATGCAGGGGGAGCATACTCAAGATCCTACCACATCTCAAGAGACATCAGAACATGCATCTGGCTCTTCAAGTTCTGATTCGTCAAGTTCTGATAAGCCAAGTTCTGATAGTGCTGAAAATCTAAATAGTGAAGAATCCAACTCAGAGAGCATAGTTTCAGGGGGAGCATCAGAAAATGAAAATGATGATAGCATGGATCATGGGGGAGCATCCAGTTCTAGAGAAAACCTTCCATCTGCAAGGAAGTGGACAAAATCACATACACCTGATTTGATAATTTGAAATCCTGATGCATGTGTCAGAACTAGAACAGGTACTTCAAATGAATGTCTTTACAATTCTTTTCTCTCTCAGACTGAGCCAAAGAAAGTGGAAGAAGCTCTTCAAGATGCTGATTGGGTGCAAGCAATGCAGGAAGAGTTGAATGAATTTGAAAGAAACAAAGTCTGGACCCTAGTGCCAAGACCAAAGAATAGATCTGTTGTTGGTACAAAGTGGGTATTTAGAAACAAAACTGACAGTGATGGCATAATTACAAGGAATAAGGCAAGGCTGGTTGCAAAAGGATATTCTCAACAGGAGGGAATTGATTATGATGAAACATTTGCACTAGTTGCTAGGTTAGAAGCCATAAGGATATTCTTGGCTTATGCTGCTCACAAAAAGTTTACTGTCTTTCAAATGGATGTGAAAAGTGCTTTTCTCAATGGAGAATTGGAGGAGGAGGTATATGTTGAACAACCTCCAGGTTTTGTAGATACCAAACATCCAGATTATGTCTACAGGCTTGATAAAGCACTTTATGGACTTAAGCAAGCTCCTAGAGCATGGTATGAGACTTTAGCTCAGTTTTTTCTGGAAAGTGGATTCAACAGAGGGACAATAGACAAAACACTGTTCTACCTCAACCATGGAAAGGACTTACTTCTGGTCCAGATTTATGTTGATGATATCATTTTTGGATCTACAAATGACAAACTTTACAAGAAGTTTGCCAAACTAATGCAGTCAAGATATCAGATGAGTATGATGGGGGAACTTAGCTATTTTCTGGGCCTTCAAGTCAAGCAGAATGAGGAAGGCACTTTTATTTGTCAAACCAAGTACACCAGAAACTTGCTGAAGAAATTTGGAATGCAAGATTGTTCAAGTGCATCCACTCCAATGGCCACTGCAACAAAGCTGGATAAGGATACCGGTAAATCAGTAGATATTACTGACTACAGAGGTATGATTGGCTCTCTACTCTATCTAACTGCTAGTAGACCTGATATCATATATGCTACCTGTCTTTGTGCAAGATTTCAAGCAGATCCAAGAGAACCTCACTTAACAGCTGTAAAAAGAATCTTTAAGTATCTTAAAGGAACAGCTACTCTGGGATTATGGTATCCTAGAGAATCAGATTTTAAACTAATAGGTTACTCAGATGCAGATTTTGCAGGTTGCAAAATTGACAGGAAAAGCACAAGTGGAAGCTGCCAATTTCTTGGAGGCGGATTGGTTTCTTGGTACAGCAAGAAACAAAAGTCAATTTCCACATCAACTGCAGAAGCAGAGTATATTGCTGCAGGAAGCTGTTGTGCACAGATTCTTTGGATGAAGAATCAGTTACTGGATTATGGGTTAACATATTTCAAAATCCCTATTTACTGTGATAATCAAAGTGCTATTGCTATGACAGGTAATCCAGTTCAGCACTCTATGACAAAGCACATCAGCATAAGGTACCACTTCATCAGGGAACATGTGGATGAAGGTACAGTGGAATTGCATTTTGTTCCCACAGATCAACAACTAGCAGATATCTTCACAAAACCACTGTGTGAAGCTACTTTTACAAGATTGGTAAATGAACTTGGAATAGTTTCAGGTTCTTTCTCTAAATCTGCTTAGTCTTGTTCTGTGTTATCAGACTTTATGCTCAGTATTTACAGAATTAATCTCATTGTGTATTCTGTGCTTAATTGATAAATGTTTTTAAGTACTGACTGTTGTCTGATATATGTTTCTAAACTCTGATAAGTGATATGTCTGTTCAAGTACCTATTTAATCCTATGAGGATAACTGTGCTAGATACTGACCTAGTAGTCTTCAATAAACAAATGATTCCATGTAAGAAGTAATTATTTCAGTGGAAATCTTATGACACTAGCAAATTCTGATAATTGAGCTTAGTTAAGTTTACTTTGTATATCTTATTACTAAGTCAAAAATTAGAATAATGCTACTCATCTGTTAAGTTCTGATACTAGTAAAACTGCTGACTGTACTAAGTGCTGATAAACCTCACTTATCAAAAGAAAAAGCAAAAAGATCAAAGAATAAAATCAAGTACTCCTTTGAGATCTAGAGTAAAAATGTGGAAGGGACGACCCAAGTGCATTGCTGGTATTAAGTACATATGCATTAGAAAAGCAAAATATTTTCTTGGTGACTTTTCACACTCTATGATTACTGGAGAAATACTCTGATAATAGCATAAATTCTGATAAACAGTCGTGACTCACTTACACTGAGAAGCCACTGTAAAATAGAATTTCAAAAGATGCATAAAATTAGCACAAAACAGTTGAGGTGGACTCAAGCATGAACTCATTCATCAGTAGGTTTCAGGACAATGACAGCTCTTTAGCAAAATTTTAGTTATGCCTTATTTCTAAGATGTACTGAAGTGACTCAGACTTTACTCTTTGTCTGTTATTTAGCTTAATGCACACACTACTCACTCCATATGAATGATGAAATTTACTGTGGTGGTCTATGTTATTTTAGATCAACAGTCACTGTGTCACTTTGCACAAATTATGAGGACAAGTTCTAGTTACACGTTCTAATGATTAAGTTCTGAAGTCTATAACTCAGAACTTGTATGAGAATTTACTAGGATGGGCATTCCTTTTTCGAGTTAAGAAATTATGTTCTGATGACTGTTAAGTTATGATATAAGTCTAAGTTCTGATATTACAGTCTAATGTTTTACTTGACTTATCTGTGAATAAAATTTGATAACAGTCTCAGTTAATAATTGAATATGTTGAAGTGGAAGATTAATAGTCACTATGGTTAGGATTAATGGTATTTGTACCTGAACAGTCCAATGTTACTTGTTTCTTGTGCGCTTTAAACCATGTTTCCTCTTTCCAATGAATGTTATTCTTTTTCAAAATCTAGGGAGACGAGGTAGAATTAATTCTACCTGTCAGCATTCAATTTCTTTGCGTCTCCTGGCATTCTCTTGCCTATAAAAGCAGCCACTTCACATCAGTCTTTCCATCAAATTCTTCTCACACACTTATCTTCATACTTATTCTTTCAAAAACACAATGGTCAGATACAACATGTTTTTGAACTACCAAAACTTCAATATGGAGCTAAGTTGTGCCGACTGACAGCATGAATGGCATGTCACAGCCATTCCTGAGGAGATATGGGACTCTGTCCCACAGGAGGTACTGACACACCTCCTGTTCTTCTATATGGATTACCATCGCCATTTGGAGCGATTGGAGGAGGAAAGACTGGCAGCTCTCTGCCAGCAAGAGCGAATCATCCGACTCGCCAATCTGTTTGTCGAGAGTAGGAAGAAGAAGATGACTTAATCTCGTCTTCTTCCTGTTTTTCTTCATCATCAGCTTTGTCAGGCTTCTTAGCTAGGACTAAGGCTGTTGATGTTAGGTTTAGAAGCTTAGGGAAAATCTTGTATAAGTATTGATGTAATTTCCATTTCATGAATGTATTGTCTTGATATATTAATGAAAGTTGTTTTTACTTCAAGATTTTGTCTCTGAGTTATTTTATCTTGTGTTGATAAATCCTGATTGATATTCTGATGACCATATAAATTTTGTTTTAAATTAAGTTCTGATTCGTTTTCAGCACTTACTTATCTAATTTATCTTGGTCATTTTCATGTGATGTATTTTCAGAATATTAATGATGCAGTGAAAAATAATTCAATCAGTGATAACGGTTTAAATTTTGAATTAAAACTGTTTCTCTTGATAAATGGAACGGTTTTTCCTTGAAACTAGGCAAATGGGTAAGTAATGATTCCTGTTTTCTCGAGCCTAGTAACTACCCGTTATTACTGCATGTCTGACAGGTGTCCAACGGTAACATTTTTGTTCAGAGTATAAGTACAACAGAGAGAAGATTTCTTTAATCTTTTATTTTCTTCATATTTTATCTCTCTCCTTACTTTTACTCTCTTTCTCTTTATTTCTCACGTTGGTTTTTCATACAGACATTATCTCAAACACCTAACAGGCATACCTGAATCTCATTTTTTTTTCACATGGCACCAAAGGATTTAATCATTGATGGAGCTAAGTTTGTCCCCAACAACTATGCTGCAGTTCTTGATCACACTGAAGCTCCATCTGAATTGCACTTTGTGCAAGATCTTCTTGCTCATAGTGAGGTTGGGTATGCATTAACACAGCCTGAATTCTTTTCAAGCCAACAAGTTCTGAGGTTTTGGAGGACTGGACTTTTTGATGATGGTGGTCAACGTGGAACTCCCAGTATTATCTTCCAAGTGGGTGATTCATCCTTTGTAGTCACTCCTGGTACAGTACGCAGGGCTTTACATCTTTCAGAAGATTGTACTTTCTCAATTTCAGAGGACTCAGCCCTTCGGGAGTTAATGGCTGAATTGGGATATGAAAAGAGTCTGACGAAACTTGGACAGTTGAAACGGGCTAATATCAGAAGAGAATGGAGTTTCTTCTTTGATTGCATCACCAAAGCTTTTGGGAACAAATGTTCGAATTTTGATGCTATTCGAGTATGCAATTATCAATCAAACTCATTTTGATTTTGCAACTGCTTTAATTGATTTTATTGGGGATAGGATGACAGAGGATCGAGATATTGTTTATTTTGCTAGATTCTGTCAACTTATTTACACTTACTGTACTAATGAACCTCATTTAGTCAGCACTCAAACCCTACCTTTTAAGGTTGCAAAACGATACTTTAATGACCTGGTAAATGCTGATACTAAGAAAAAAGTGGTTAGACCATTACAGATTCCTAAGTCTGTAAAACAAATCCTGGTAAATGCTGATCCTGATACTTATAAATCTATTTACTCTGATGTCCAACCAACTCCAAACACCCAAAATCCATCAACCTCAGTACCTACCTCTCATTCTACTCAACCTACCCTCAGAACATATCTCAAATCCTATCTCTCCACTTCACAGACTGATCAACCTTCATCTTCAGCACCTACTGGTGAAATCTTCATCTTCTAAGCCAAAGAGGACAAAGAATGTTCCTCAAACACCTCAAAAGAGAAGGAGGATTGCATTGAGAGATGAATCTGATTCCGAGGAACCGGTTCCTGCTAGAGAACCTGTTGTAACTGAAGCTGAGAAAGAGATTTCTCAGAAGGATTCTAAAATTGGGGGTTCTAGGCTTCTCAAGAGGCTTAGACGAATGACAGTTCCTGAAACTCCCAAGGAATCCAAATCAACAAGAAAGTACAAGAAACAGAGGGCACAAAGGCCAGTTTCAGATGATGAAGAGGAAGCAACTAAGGAAGGGGATCAGGAATCTCTGATCTCACAAGACAAGGAATTTGCTCCAGTCACTTCTTCTCCATCAACTCCATCTCAGGAAGCTGTATCTGACAAGGCTAACTCACCATCTGTGTCTCTTGTTGATCCAGGCACAAGTGCTGATATTGATGTTCAACACTTGGTTATGTCTGAAGTATTTCTCTTAGAAGCTCCAACAGCAAATAATCCTTCCACAACACCTGTTACTGATGCTGTTCAAACTCCAGAGTTATCAACAACACCTTCTCTGCATCAAGATGCTGATGATCAGACTTTAGGTGAGCATCAGGATTTGGCTGTTGATCAGGACTTAGTATCAGATCAGCAATTAGAGGATGCTGAAGCCTCCATTGCTACTCACACTATTGTCTTATCAGAAGATACTGATTCTTTAAGTTCTGATGCTGTAAATGCTGGAGATACTGGTGATGCTGCTCCAACTGTAGATGCTGATGAAGCAGGTCCTTCAGGACATACTCCTCAACAGACTTTTCCTAAGTCTGAACTGGTAAAGAAGTTTGTTACCGGGGAAGCACCAGTACCTTGGAGTGAAACTCCTGCAGGTCAGGAGTGGACTAAGGAATGGAACTCAATTTCATGTGTTCCAACTGAAAAACATCTTGCTGAGTACTTGACTAAAGCTGATGAAATGTTAAATTCTGATGATTTTAAAACCCAGCTTAGAGTCACTGCATTGAGTACTAAACATCTACAAGGTCTTCATTCAACTACTCATGCAGAGCTACACAAGATTCAGGAGAACTTTATCAAACAGGAACAAGTTTGAAAAATTGATAAGAAAAAGTTCTTTCAACCTACCATTGACAGGATTGCTTATATTGAGCAAACTCAAGAGAAACAACAAGCTCAGATTGATGAAATTCTGATAAATCAAGCTTCTCAGCAATCACAACTTACTGAAATCCAATCCTCAGTGGAATTACTTATCTCTCTTTTACTACCTGCTGATGCCAAAAAGGGGGAGAAGGTAATTAAGTCCAAATGCAAATCTAACAAGACACTGCAAGGAAAGGATGATGGAAATGATGATCAAGGATACTCTGGAATGGGTAGCGGTCATAGTCAAGGTAGAAGGTTTATATCAAGACAAGCTAGTCACAGGACAAGTTCTGATACTGGGAAAAGAAAAAGTTCTGTTACTGGTAAAATGATAAGTTCTGATGAACTTCTAGATCTTGATGAGGAAATGTCAAGACAGTTATTTCTTCAAGAAAATCCAGGAATGGACTTGGAAAGTTTAAAGGAAGAAGAAGCCAGACTTAAATCAGAGAAAGTCACATCTAAATCTGAAGCTTCTGGTAAAAAGTTACTTCCAAAACTCAAAGGCATTGTGATCAAAGAAAGGACACATACTAAAGCAACATTGGCTAGATCACAACCACAGATAGATCCAAGATCCAAGGGTAAAGAAAAGGTTGGTGAATCTATCAAGGTTTATGTACCTCCTGAGGAAGAAGAAATTACTGATGAAAAGGATGATCTTGCTCTGACTTCAAGAAAAGTTCTTAAAACAACCTCTGACATGGCTCAAGTTGTTCAGAGTCAAGAAATTGTAAGTTCTGATATTCAGAAGAAGCAAGTAACCTCTGACATAGCTCAAGTTAACTTGATATCAGAAAATAGATCAAAGACACTCCTACCAGGATTCACTAAAGCAAAACAGACTCAATCTTTGAAGACTACTGCAAGTGGTTTTGAAGCAAGAGTAGTTACTGGAAAGGAAGCTAGAGATAAAACTGGATTGGGAAGTGCTGATGAAAGAAGAGTACATAACACTACCAATGATCCAACTTCCTTGAGTGAACCAGGTATTGGAGCAACTCCTGAGAGATTGAATCAACTGGAATTTGTACAGATGGTTTACCATACCTACTTGAAAGAATACATCATGTTGTATTTCATGACAGATGGTAGGGTTTATCATATAAGACAAAATGCCATTCCATTGAAGTATTTTGAAAAATTGGAACATGTACTTTTCTTACTTCAAGTGGATGACAGAATAACAGGGACTGCTGCAAACTACTTAAAAGAACAGATTCAGAGACAGAAAAGGCTTTATTATGTTAAGTCTGACAGCACATATGTTCCAAAGTACAGAGATCACAATGGTGATATTGTTGATATGAAGCCTAATACTGCACAGATCATAACATATCTTGGTATTAAGGGACTTGAATTCAATATAGAGTCTGATAAAGCTTATGTCATAAGACTAGATCAGGAGTTGAGAAAAGCAAAGATCAATGATCTCAGAGCTGCAATCTTTCAAACTGGTGAAGATACTGCAGAGCTTAAAGATGTCAAAAGGAGAATGATTGATGAACTCAGATATGCTGAGAAATGTTTGTTGAAGAACTATCTCAGAACAACTCCTGACATCAGAGAGATCAGAAAATGATGAAGCCAAGTCGAAGATCTACAACTGCTTAAATTCTGATATTTATACAGACTGAAGTTGTTATCAGAAGTTGAAATTGGTAAAAGCTTTAAGGACTGTAAGTTGTAGTTATCTAGTCTAATTCTCATGCATTTGTACTTAATGTTTTTGACATCATCAAATATCTGTTGAACTTGTATATTGTCACACCCCCAACTTAAATAGCGAAATAAATATAGTTATTACATCATTTTAATGAAGGATACACAACCAATCCAAGATCTTACAGTTTAGGGTTTGGAACAGCCCATCACTACCAGCTATTACATCTGATTACAAATACCGAATCCTCACAGCTATTATTACTTATTCTACCTGAGCTCGAACATAAGCATCAGCATCACAGGTCTTACGGGCAGTCTGCTTGAATCTAACCATAGCTGCTAGCTGTAATATCAGGGTAAAGCAAGAAGTGAGCCAAAAGCTCAACAAGTGCTAACAGTACAACGCAAAACATAAATCGAGATATACCTTTAGGAATGACAATGGAAAGACATAATCAATGATAACGAGAGATAAAACTTATGTGAGTTGGCATCATTTTGCTTGCATCAAAACAAATTTTAAAATCATTCTTAATCAAATTCATTTTATGACGCTACGGATTACAGCCGGTGATCAGCCGCGAAGTAATCCCGAACCTCGCTGGGTTCTAAAACATTATTGGGAATCCCTAGGCAACTTTTAAGCCTAATATAAGTGTGGAAAGGACTCGCGTCTCAGTCCAGATCCACCATTCAAGAAAACATTTATCCCCCTTTGGGACTGAAAATCCACATTTTTATTTATTTCAAAAGCTGATGCCGAATTGTAACAAAATATCTTTTAACAGTAAATATTTTTATTAAGGAATTATAGATCAACTCGAAATACGGGAAACAAGGTACTGAATATCAGAGCCATGATTCACAAAACTATTCTATATTCAAGTAATTGAATGGTTTTCATATATCAAAGATTGGACAAGAGGATTTAGTGAGGCTAATGGATAATATGAAGGGTAATGCCAATTTGGGCTCAAAGTAATGGTTTCTCATCAAGGTTCAAGTGCTGGATCATTAAGAATGTAAGCTTCATGAATATTAAGGGTGTTAAGGTATGAAGAATGATTTTTAGCTCAGGGTATATCAGAATTTTCAAGCTTTAGGATAAGAAAGAGGGTATCAATTAATGAGGAATCAAGCTGGGAAGTATCTGACTATCAGAATTCAAAGTAAGGTTCTATAGGGGTTCAAGTATCAGGATGAGATATCAATGCATAGGAAACATCAACATGTTAATCAAGAGGATCAATCAAGAAAGTTATCAACTCTTCATTTTTATCATGGCATTAAACTATCATGAAAGACTTTTGAACTACTTGCAATACGTACTCGAGGGTTCATGGCATCTCTATGTAACTCAAAGATAAACAAAAGATACGCTTGATTTAAATATATCAAAATGACTCAGGATAATTGCATCGATATATATATGAACTGTTTACAGTAAATACGAAGGTCAAGTTGAATCACTTGCCTTGAGATAGACTGGTCTGGTCTGACTGGTAGGAGCAACAACTGGAGCTTCACTCGACTTTTATGGCAAGTTTTCCCTCGTCTCGAGATCCTACATAAATAATAATAATCCTCATTATAATATATTCTTACCATCTTAACCTATTTACAACCCGAAATTAAACATGGATGGCACTTAGGCCTATACGCACTTAATTCATATCCACCATTATATTTTCAAATGTACACACGTAGCCACATAATCACATATCGTATATTAATACCAAATAACATCATATACACCATAATGCCACACTAGGCTTGGATGATCTCGACTCACCACTTAAGTCACTTGGTCACTAACTAAACAAAGTCTTCAAATTTGGGCTTCCTAACTCAATGTGCCTTTCCTAAATTATCCAAAACCTATTGACCCTCACTTGTGCCTTTTGCTCTACTGACCTTATACTATCTTACAACTATGGTGGTCGACCTAATACTCACTTCTAAGTGTTCTAAAGCTATGTGATAAGTGAAAGTGCTCACTGGTGCAAATTTCAGAATGGTAACTAAGGTTTCTTGAGTGCATTAGACACTCTTAAACTACAAGTTTTTCTTCAAAATTTTTACACATGACTCTCCTGACCTAAGGGCATCTCACAAGCTTGATGTGGCTCAAAGGCCTGGCTTGGGCCTTCTTGGGCCTAAGCTAAAAGTCCAAGGTTCCCCTGTTTTTCTGGGCAGAAAATGCCCTGACTTGAATTAACTTGTGACACATGGTTCTAGCTCATATCCTATGAACTATGGTTGGAAAAACTTCTCTGACATACCCTCTAACTAAGGCCCAATTGGGCCTAATGAGGGCCTACCCATGACATGGCCAAATCTCCCTATTTCTAAGTTGCAATAAAACTGTCCCCTGCTGGACAGATTTTGTTATTCTACTTGTGCACCTAACCAAATGACATGCAAACCTCCAACCAACTCCTAAAACCTATTATATACTCCCCATACTAACTTCTGGTAGCTTGGGCCTCAAAGTGCACATCAATGACATGGTCAAAACTCACTCTAAACCTCAGGGTACTAAACTGATTTTTCTGCAGAAACTATAACTCTCATTTTTCCAAGGCTTTGACTTGACAAACCTATCTAACAACAACTCAAAATTTAAACAAAGACTTATACATGGTATTCTACTGAACTAACTCCCTTTTTCTCAAAATAACCTTGGTGAGATCATCCTTACCTAAGGTGCAACTATGGCAAAACAAAAGAGACTACTTTTTACAAATCACAAACCTTTATGCTCTTGAAGCAACAAGATATATATTTTTTTTTATAATAGATAACCACGAATTATTACCATGCAATAAGAAGTATAAATCAATATTAATACATTATTCCTACTGAAATTAAGGCTCACTAACATCATGAATCTAAATGATCAAAACTTCCAAAAAAAATCAAAAGTGATTTACATGCATGCATGCTTTCGGATCTTTCAAGCCAAAGCAACATGATTTCCAAATAAATTTTTATCATAATTCAACATGCAAGCCTAACATGGATTACAACTAAATGATCAACTAGCATGCAAAAGGGTTTTATCAAGCTTTTACTATAAAATTCACGTTATCATCACAAAATACACAAAAATGTAATAAGGCAACAAAACACCATCCATTCGGCTCCTATCAAGTCATGGCCGAATGGATTAGGGTAAGAATAACATTTCATAAGTGTAACTCTCTTATGTCTAGCCATTCTTGACCCTATGATACTATATCTCATGGTGAAAGCCTTAGATTCACAAGAATCAAGGAGGTTCACTTTGAGTTTAACAAAAACATCACCATGCAAGGTCAAAACATAGGTTTTTCACTCTAAACTTTTGAAATATATATAAGAATAACATATAGGGAGTAAAATTACTTGGATATAAGATGATTGTTTGAGTGAGAGTTGAAGAAAGAAGGGGATGGGGCTCGGTTTTGGTGGTTGCCGAGAGGGGAGGGGAAAAAACCGAGAGGTGAGGGAGGAGGGAGGGAGAAGAGAGTGAAGTGGTGGGGTGAAGTGAGGTGATGATCACTTCTTGGACTTGTTTTTATGCATTGATTTGACTATAATGTGAGTGGGTTTGAGATTTTACAAGAATAACCCTCCAATATAGTTAGGTAGATTTGCATGCAAGGGTAAAGGGGTAAATTGGTTAGCAAAATGTGAGTTAGTGGGGTTGAGAATGTCTTCTTTGCCCTTTGATTAAATAGAAGAGAGTTTGTATGCAAGGTTATTCATGTAATTTGGTAAATATGACAACTAAAATTTATAATGATTTATTTTTATAAAATAAAATACAAGTTCAAAAATTATAAAATTTATACCATAAATTAACTTGTATTTTTAGAGACTTTATAAAATCATTTTCAAAATTTGTGAACAAAATGCCTTTTAAAAGAAGATTTTTCCAAAGCTTAGAATATTCCTTATAAATCAAAAATAAAGAAATTAAATAAACTCTTGCTTTGAAAAATCATATACTACCCAAAGCAAATTTATAATGCAGAAATTTTCACTCACACAAACGTACAATCATTGAATATATTTTCATTTGACTTAATATTATACCAAATTCACAAATAATATTACATAAAATACCGGTCGTAACATCCTCTCCCCCTTAAGGGATTCTGTCCCCAGAATCTAAGAGAACAGATGAGGATACCGGGAACGCATATCAGACTCTAACTCCCAAGTCGACTCTTCGACCTTAGGGTTCCTCCAAAGTACTTTTACTAACTTTACTGACTTATTTCTAAGACTCTTTACTTGCCAGTCGAGTATTTTAACCGGTTGCTCCACAAATGACAGGTCTGCCTGAATTTCTACGGGTTCATATTCTATCACATGGCTAGTGTCAGGATTATATTTCTTAAGTAACGACACATGGAACACATTATGCACATGCCGATACTGAGGTGGTAAGGCCAACTCGTAGGCCACCTTTCCTACTTGACTCAAAATCTCAAAAGGACCTATGTATCTAGGTGCTAACTTTCCTTTCTTGCCATATCTCATCAACCCTTTCCTAGGTGACACCTTTAGCAACACAGCTTCGCCAATTTGGAATTGAACATCCTTACGCGCTGGATCCGCATACTTCCTCTGTCTATCTTGAGCAGCAAGCAACCTTTTCTGAATTAACTTGACTGAGTCATGCAACTGTTGTACCAATTCTGAGCCGAGAATTCTTCCTTCTCCTACTTCATCCCAACTTGTTGGTGATCTACATTTTCGCCCGTACAAAGCTTCATATGGTGGCATGCCAATACTGGAATGATAGCTGTTGTTATATGAGAATTCAATCAATGGCAGGTGGTCGTCCCAACTTCCTGCAAAATCGATTGCACAACTGCGCAACATGTCTTCGATTGTTTGAATCGTCCTTTCGCTCTGACCATCAGTCTGCGGGTGATACGCCGTGCTCATATTCAACTTCGTGCCAAGACATTCCTGGAATTGCTTCCAGAATCTCGAGTTAAATCGGGGATCTCTGTCTGAAACTATTGATACGGGTACTCCATGCCTTAATACGATTTCGTGCACATACAGATGAACCAACTTGTCCAGTGACGACTTCTCATTTATTGGAAGGAAATGCGCCGACTTCGTAAGACGATCAATTATAACCCATATTGCGTCATGTCCGGATTTTGTTCGCGGTAGTCCTACTATAAAGTCCATAGCGATATTTTCCCATTTTCATTCTGGAATCTTCAGGGGCTGAATTAATCCGCTTGGTCGTTGATGTTCTGCCTTTACTTTCTGACAAGTATAGCACTTCGCAACCCATTCTGCCACGTCTCGCTTCATATTTGGCCACCAAAAGTTCTTCTTTAAGTCTTGATACATCTTGGTGCTTCCCGGGTGGATTGAAAATTTCGAATGGTGGGCTTCACGGAGGATCTTATTCTTTAATTCAGGTACATGAGGAATCCATATTCTGGATGAAAACCTTAGTATTCCTTGCTCATCCCTTTTAGTATTAATCTCTTCTCTAGATAACTGATTTTTCTCTTTTTCCATTACTTCCTCTTGACACTTCTTTATCTTTTCCATTAGTGTTGGCTGAAAGGTCATTGCACGACAAACTTCTTTGACTTTCCCATAAGCACAAAGTTCCAATTCCAATTTTCCGATTTCTTCAGATAACTCTTTTGATGTTATCATCATATTCAATCTCTCCTTCCGACTCAGCGCATCGGCCACTACGTTCACCTTTCCAGGATGGTAATTTATCGAATAGTCATAGTCCTTGATCAATTCCAGCCATCTCCTCTGCCTCATATTGAGCTCTTTAAACTCTTATGATCCGTGTAGATTTCACACTTCTCTCCATAGAGATAGTGTCTCCAAATCTTGAGTGCGAACACTATGGCGGCTAGTTCCAAGTCATGCGTCGGATACTTTAACTCGTGCGGCTTCAACTGTCTTGACGCATATGCTATTACCTTACTGTGTTGCATCAACACACAACCCAAACCCTTATGTGAAGCGTCGCTGAATATTACAAAATTCCCTTGATCATCTGGAAGTACCAACACCGGAGCTGTTACCAACTTCTGTTTTAACTCTTGAAAGCTATTTTCACATTCTGCACTCCATTCAAACTTTTGATTCTTTCTGGTTAACTTGGTCAATGGCGTGGCGATCTTTGAGAAATCCTTGACGAATCTTCTATAGTATCTGGCCAATCCTAGAAAACTTCGCACTTCCGTAGGAGTCTTTGGCCTCTCCCAACTCATAACTGCCTCAATCTTCGCCGGATCCACTTTAACTCCCTCATTTCCAATAACATGCCCCAAAAATTGAACTTCCTTTAACCAAAACTCACATTTGGTAAACTTGGCATACAACTTCTCTTGTCGGAGTATCTCCAATGCTATCCAGAGGTGTTGCTTATGTTCTTCTTCCGACTTAGAATAAATAAGGATGTCATCAATAAATACCACGACAAATTTATCCAAATACTTCTTAAATACTCGATTCATCAGATCCATAAATGCGGCCGGAGCGTTGGTCAATCCAAACGGCATTACTAGGAATTCATAATGCCCATATCTGGTCTTAAATGCGGTCTTGGGAATATCTTCTTCCTTGATCTTTAATTGATGGTATCCCGATCTCAAATCAATCTTTGAAAAGCATTTTGCTCCCTTTAACTGATCAAAAAGGTCATCTATCCTTGGTAGCGGGTAGCGGTTCTTGATCGTTACTTTATTCAACTCCCGGTAATCTATGCATAGACGCATACTCCCATCTTTCTTCTTCACAAAGAGAACAGGTGCTCCCCATGGCGACGTACTTGGTCGTATCACTCCCTTATCCAATAATTCTTGTAGCTGGCTCGCCAACTCTTTCATTTCTGTTGGTGCCATCCTATACGGAGCCTTTGAAACTGGTTCCGTGCCTGGAGCAAGGTTGATCTCGAACTCAATTTGTCGATCTGGTGGTAAGCCTGGTAGTTCGTCGGGAAACACATCGGGGAACTCATTAACTATAGGAATATCTTCCATGCTGGGGCTGCCTCTCTCTGAATCTACTACATATGCTAGGAACGACTCACAACCTTTTCTAAGTAACTTCTTAGCCTGAATAATTGTAAGAAATAGTTGCTCTTGCCTCTGCCCCTTAAATACTACCTTCTCTCCACTCTTCGTCTTTAAATACACTCTCTTGGTCTTACAATTTATCTGAGCGCTATTCTCTCCTAACCAATCCATTCCTAAAATTATATCAAACTCTCCCAGCTTGAAGAGTATCAAGTCGGCTGAGAACTTATATCCCGAAATATCAATCTCACATTTTGGACAAAATTGATTCACAGGAATCTTCTCTTGGTTCGCAATTACCACATTTACTACCTCACTCATAACCGTTTTATCACATTGGAGCTTATCAACAAAAGATTCTGATATGAAAGATCTTGTTGCTCCCGAATCAATCAATACTTTAGCTTTGACATTATTGAGTAAAAGTGTACCTGCTTTCACCTCAGAATTCTGAACATCATCTTTCATCTTTAGATCAAATGTCCTTGCTGTTGCTTGCGGGGTTGGTGCGGGTGGTGGAGGTAATGCCAATACCTCAGCTGGTACGCTTGCACTGGTACTTGCCACGTTCATCAGAGCTCTGACTGGTCCTGTTGTCTTACACTCCCTAGCCATGTGTCCAGTCTTCCCACACTTGTAGCACGTAACTCCTGGCTTCGGCATCTTGCACTCGTTTGCCAAATGTCCCTTCTGATTGCACCTATAACAGGTCATACTCAGCTTATTGCATACTCCGGGGTGCCTTCTTCCACAGTGCTTGCATTCTGGCCTCTGGAACCTGTTTTCTCCAACTTGCCCTTGGCTTGCCTGATTGTTCCCTTTTGATTCTTGCCTTTTGCCCAAATTCCCCTTCCTTTGAAAATTTCCGCCCTTCTGGAAACCAATCCTCTTTACATTCCGATCTTGCGAACTTCCAGCTTCAGACTTTTCTCCATAAAATGGAACCTTCCTCTTCTTGTTATCCCTCTCTTTCCTTGACTGCATCCCATTATTCTCAATCAGAGCAGCTTTCTGTACTACTCCCGCATAAGTTTCAAGCTCAAACATAGCCACCCTATCTCTGATCCAAGGCTCCAATCCTTGCTGAAATTTCTTTGCTTTTTCCTCCTCAGTGCTGGTATACTTTGTCACAAACCTTGACAACTCAGTGAACTTCTTCTCATACTCCAATACAGTCATGTTCCCTTGCTTCAACTCAAGAAATTTTAGCTCCATCTGATTCTGCATGTACTTAGGGTAATACTTGTCCAGAAATAACTTTTTAAATCTCTCCCAAGAAACCTGCTGAGTGACTTCCATAGCTTTTACTGATTCCCACCAATAGATGACTTCTCCCTTCAAGAAGTAAGTGGCATACGGCATCTTCTGATCGTCTCCTAACTGTACCAACTCAAAAGCCCTTTCCATCTCCTTGATCCATGTGTTTGCTATCACTGGATCAGTGGTATCATGAAATACAGGTGGATCACATTCTGAAAAGCTCTGAAAGTGACAATTTGTCTAGGTGGTACTGGTGGTTCAGGTGGTTGGTGTGGCTCACGGTTATCTTGGTTTTCAATTCGTTGTTGAAGAGTTAGTTGTTGTTGAGCTATAGCATTGGTTTGATGTTGCAAGGTTTCCAGTAGTCGAAGAATATTTGGGTCTGTGGTGAAGGTGGTTGTTGGGTTCTTCTTTTTGGGAGGCATGATCCTGAAATAAGAGTTGTGTCAAAACAGATATGAATGATAAAATGATTCGAGGGTATCGCATGGCATTCTCATTTACATATGGGGTCAAGTTTCCAAATTAAGCAGATATGATGATAAAAACATAAAATAACAGTTGAGAGAAAATGGAACAATAGCACATAATTATTGAAATTTTAAAGGTCACAGTACATAGGATTGGGACATAGTCTGATTCTAGGAATAACAGGCTTATTTAAAGGAAAGACGGAAACAACTGGGGATTCCATAGAGTCTGATAGTACAACAACATGAAAGGTAAATGGAAAGAACTGAGGCTCCACTCCATCTGAACGGGGCTTGGTAGTCTTTTCCTCTCGAAGCGTCTTCACAATGCTCTGGAGCTCATCCGCCACCATCTGAATGACATACTGGCTGGTACGGTCCCGGTGCGCTGGCATCTCCTCAAGCTTAGTGTTGACGTACTGAACCAAGGTCTCAAGTCTCGCAGTCATCTGCTCCTTGGGCTTCCCTTCGTAGTTTCGGCTGTCCGAATACACGTTCTTCAGTCGGTCTATCAATCGGTCGTACTTGCCCTGAAGCATGTCGAACTCGCGCCTCAACTCAGCATACACGGAGAAAGCAATAGTGTCGTCCGACCCAGAGGATGACGAGGAATGCGCCCTTTGCTGACAACCAATAAGAGGAGTATTAATAATAATTTACTTAACCTACTCTCTCGCATAATATCTATAACCTACACACAAATCCTATAACCTATTTGGGCTGTCCAGGGACTCTAAACCGTAGCTCTGATACCAAAACCTGTCACACCCCCAACTTAAATAGCGAAATAAATATAGTTATTACATCATTTTAATGAAGGATACACAACCAATCCAAGATCTTACAGTTTAGGGTTTGGAACAGCCCATTACTACCAGCTATTACATCTGATTACAAATACCGAATCCTCACAGCTATTATTACTTATTCTACCTGAGCTCGAACATAAGCATCAGCATCACAGGTCTTACGGGCAGTCTGCTTGAATCTAACCATAGCTGCTAGCTGTAATATCAGGGTAAAGCAAGAAGTGAGCCAAAAGCTCAACAAGTGCTAACAGTACAACGCAAAACATAAATCGAGATATACCTTTAGGAATGACAATGGAAAGACATAATCAATGATAACGAGAGATAAAACTTATGTGAGTTGGCATCATTTTGCTTGCATCAAAACAAATTTTAAAATCATTCTTAATCAAATTCATTTTATGACGCTACGGATTACAGCCGGTGATCAGCCGCGAAGTAATCCCGAACCTCACTGGGTTTTAAAACATTATTGGGATTCCCTAGGCAACTTTTAAGCCTAATATAAGTGTGGAAAGGACTCGCGTCTCAGTCCTGATCCACCATTCAAGAAAACATTTATCCCCCTTTGGGACTGAAAATCCACATTTTTATTTATTTCAAAAGCTGATGCCGAATTGTAACAAAATCTCTTTTAACAGTAAATATTTTTATTAAGGAATTATAGATCAACTCGAAATACGGGAAACAAGGTACTGAATATCAGAGCCATGATTCATAAAACTATTCTATATTCATGTAATTGAATGGTTTTCATATATCAAAGATTGGACAAGAGGATTTAGTGAGGCTAATGGATAATATGAAGGGTAATGCCAATTTGGGCTCAAAGTAATGGTTTCTCATCAAGGTTCAAGTGCTGGATCATTAAGAATGTAAGCTTCATGAATATTAAGGGTGTTAAGGTATGAAGAATGATTTTTAGCTCAGGGTATATCAGAATTTTCAAGCTTTAGGATAAGAAAGAGGGTATCAATTAATGAGGAATCAAGCTGGGAAGTATCTGACTATCAGAATTCAAAGTAAGGTTCTATAGGGGTTCAAGTATCAGGATGAGATATCAATGCATAGGAAACATCAACATGTTAATCAAGAGGATCAATCAAGAAAGTTATCAACTCTTCATTTTTATCATGGCATTAAACTATCATGAAAGACTTTTGAACTACTTGCAATACGTACTCGAGGGTTCATGGCATCTCTATGTAACTCAAAGATAAACAAAAGATACGCTTGATTTAAATATATCAAAATGACTCAGGATAATTGCATCGATATATATGAACTGTTTACAGTAAATACGAAGGTCAAGTTGAATCACTTGCCTTGAGATAGACTGGTCTGGTCTGACTGGTAGGAGCAACAACTGGAGCTTCACTCGACTTTTATGGCAAGTTTTCCCTCGTCTCGAGATCCTACATAAATAATAATAATCCTCATTATAATATATTCTTACCATCTTAACCTATTTACAACCCGAAATTAAACATGGATGGCACTTAGGCCTATACGCACTTAATTCATATCCACCATTATATTTTCAAATGTACACACGTAGCCACATAATCACATATCGTATATTAATACCAAATAACATCATATACACCATAATGCCACACTAGGCTTGGATGATCTCGACTCACCACTTAAGTCACTTGGTCACTAACTAAACAAAGTCTTCAAATTTGGCCTTCCTAACTCAATGTGCCTTTCCTAAATTATCCAAAACCTATTGACCCTCACTTGTGCCTTTTGCTCTACTGACCTTATACTATCTTACAACTATGGTGGTCGACCTAATACTCACTTCTAAGTGTTCTAAAGCTATGTGATAAGTGAAAGTGCTCACTGGTGCAAATTTCAGAATGGTAACTAAGGTTTCTTGAGTGCATTAGACACTCTTAAACTACAAGTTTTTCTTCAAAATTTTTACACAAGACTCTCCTGACCTAAGGGCATCTCACAAGCTTGATGTGGCTCAAAGGCCTGGCTTGGGCCTTCTTGGGCCTAAGCTAAAAGTCCAAGGTTCCCCTGTTTTTTTGGGCAGAAAATGCCCTGACTTGAATTAACTTGTGACACATGGTTCTAGCTCATATCCTATGAACTATGGTTGGAAAAACTTCTCTGACATACCCTCTAACTAAGGCCCAATTGGGCCTAATGAGGGCCTACCCATGACATGGCCAAATCTCCCTATTTCTAAGTTGCAACAAAACTGTCCCCTGCTGGACAGATTTTGTTATTCTACTTGTGCACCTAACCAAATGACATGCAAACCTCCAACCAACTCCTAAAACCTATTATATACTCCCCATACTAACTTCTGGTAGCTTGGGCCTCAAAGTGCACATCAATGACATGGTCAAAATTCACTCTAAACCTCAGGGTACTAAACTGATTTTTCTGCAGAAACTATAACTCTCATTTTTCCAAGACTTTGACTTGACAAACCTATCTAACAACAACTCAAAACTTAAACAAAGACTTATACATGGTATTCTACTGAACTAACTCCCTTTTTCTCAAAATAACCTTGGTGAGATCATCCTTACCTAAGGTGCAACTATGGCAAAACAAAAGAGACTACTTTTTACAAATCACAAACCTTTATGCTCTTGAAGCAACAAGATATATATATTTTTTTATAATAGATAACCACGAATTATTACCATGCAATAAGAAGTATAAATCAATATTAATACATTATTCCTACTGAAATTAAGGCTCACTAACATCACGAATCTAAATGATCAAAACTTCCAAAAAAAATCAAAAGTGATTTACATGCATGCATGCTTTCGGATCTTTCAAGCCAAAGCAACATGATTTCCAAATAAATTTTTATCATAATTCAACATGCAAGCCTAACATGGATTACAACTAAATGATCAACTAGCATGCAAAAGAGTTTTATCAAGCTTTTACTATAAAATTCACGTTATCATCACAAAATACACAAAAATGTAACAAGGCAACAAAACACCATCCATTCGGCTCCTATCAAGTCATGGCCGAATGGATTAGGGTAAGAACAACATTTCATAAGTGTAACTCTCTTATGTCTAGCCATTCTTGACCCTATGATACTATATCTCATGGTGAAAGCCTTAGATTCAAAAGAATCAAGGAGTTTCACTTTGAGTTTAACAAAAACATCACCATGCAAGGTCAAAACATAGGTTTTTCACTCTAAACTTTTGAAATATATATAAGAATAACATATAGGGAGTAAAATTACTTTGATATAAGATGATTGTTTGAGTGAGAGTTGAAGAAAGAAGGGGATGGGGCTCGGTTTTGGTGGTTGCCGAGAGGGGAGGGGAAAAACCGAGAGGTGAGGGAGGAGGGAGGGAGAAGAGAGTGAAGTGGTGGGGTGAAGTGAGGTGATGATCACTTCTTGGACTTGTTTTTATGCATTGATTTGACTATAATGTGAGTGGATTTGAGATTTTACAAGAATAACCCTCCAATATAGTTAGGTAGATTTGCATGCAAGGGTAAAGGGGTAAATTGGTTAGCAAAATGTGAGTTAGTGGGGTTGAGAATGTCTTCTTTGCCCTTTGATTAAATAGAAGAGAGTTTGCATGCAAGGTTATTCATGTAATTTGGTAAATATGACAACTAAAATTTATAATGATTTATTTTTATAAAATAAAATACAAGTTCAAAAATTATAAAATTTATACCATAAATTAACTTATATTTTTAGAGACTTTATAAAATCATTTTCAAAATTTGTGAACAAAATGCCTTTTAAAAGAAGATTTTTCCAAAGCTTAGAATATTCCTTATAAATCAAAAATAAAGAAATTAAATAAACTCTTGCTTTGAAAAATCATATACTACCCAAAGCAAATTTATAATGCAGAAATTTTCACTCACACAAACGTACAATCATTGAATATATTTTCATTTGACTTAATATTATACCAAATTCACAAATAATATTACATAAAATGCCGGTCGTAACATATATTATGTTAATTTACAAGTTAGGGGAGATTGTTAGATATATTTGATAATGTCATGGCTAATATGTTTTATGTTTAGCTTTCAGATCTTACTTGAACAGGATAAATCAGTACTTAACTGTTGATCAGTACTTATACTGGAAGTCAGGACTTAAGGATATCAGTACTTATGTTATCAGGAGATAATCATCAGAAGATAGATATCAAAACTTAAATGCTGAAGGACGATCAGATAAGGACAGTAGCTGATTAAAGGAAAGAAGATCAAGATAAATATAAGAAGAGATATGCATGAAGAAGGAATTCTGTAAAGAATGGAATACTTGGAAGAAAAGATATCTGATTGATATATTTTAGGAAGCAGAATTATATTCCATATCAATTAGCGATTATCTTGTAACTGTGTAGTATATAAACACAGACATAGGGTTTACAATATAAGTGTTATCATTATTAGAGAAGATTATTCATTGTAACCCTAACAGCTCTCGTGATATTTGTTCATCACTGAGAGGTAACAGTTTCATACTGTAACAGAGTTTATTGTTTCAATAAAGTTTGTTTTCTGTTACTTAAGTTCTTAAAGTTTGATTTGAGTGTACTATACACTATATTCACCCCCTCTACAGTGTGTGTGTGACCTAACAAATCCCCTGACCCCGGATTTGGGGCGTATCATACGATTACGATTCGAGTTTCGTTTACGTCCTAAATCATTATTCCACCATCAAAAACCACCATATCATCATCTAAACACTAACTCCTCTCAATAACATCATGTTCTTAAGGTAACAAACATCAACCTTAATACTAACTAACTAAACATCAAGAAAATAGCAAAATAACTATTAAAACTAGGTTTATAGCTATGATCTCAAAGTCTCTTGAAACTTAAACCTTAAACAAATTTTGGTCAAGGATTTATACCTTTCTTGAAAGCTTGTGATGTGTTATTCTTGATGGTGGAGTCTTGCAGATGCTTGGTTGAGTTTAAGGAACCTAGATCAAGCCATAAAAATCAAGAACCCAAGAAGAGTTACTATTCATTACTATTCATCATCACTTTCTTGAATTTATTTTGCCTATCAAACCTGAATAGAATACTCTCAAAAATTTATCGTACGTTATTTTAGGATGTATGAATCTTGGGAATTAATTGTGGATTTTTTCCATGGCTAGAAGTTGGTGTTTTAAATTTGATTTCTCCCATTTTTCTTGTTTTTCTGAATGTAGCTAAGGAAGAGAGAAAAGAGAGCTTTTTTGTGTTTTCTTGAATGCTTCTTGTGAAATATTTGATATATGATCTTTTATATATCATCCTAGTACAAAGAAATCAATAAAAATCTTGCTAATTTTCCTACTTTCCAAGCTACAAACTAGTTTTGGTACTTGGTTACTATTCCATCACTATTTATAAGCTAGGTTATCATTTCTATTAGCTAGGTTACTATTTGGTTATTAACCATGGTTATTTTCTTACTATAGTTAGCTTGTATGGTTAGCTTATCTTGATACGTTTATTTATTTGTTTACGCATTCGCTCGGTCGCTTATTCGTTTTCGTAATAAACCTTTATAAACGGTTCGCGGGGTAATTCCTTTCTTATACGTCCTTTACATTTTGAAGTCTCTTACTTGGGTTTGAATTTTGTAGGATTTTAGATTTTTAATTATATTATGATTCTCGTAATCTTTGACGGTTCGTAGATACAGTCATTTTTCAAAGTTCATTTTCTTCGAAAACTAATAGTGTTTACATACACTTATTTGGTACGTATAATCATGTTATCGACCGTAAACTAAATTTCTCATGCACAACATAGTGTGGGCTAAAACATTTTTCCCCGATTTTCCGGGTTACCATTCATCAAGCGTTTTACAAAGTCGTAAAAATTCGATTTATTAAAGTCTTCCCCTCTAAAAAGGATTCCATCCCGAAATCAAATAGAAAACAGGTGGGGATATCTTTTCTTCATCGCATCCTCTAGTTCCCAAGTTGACTCTTCAACATTATGGTTTCTCCACAAGATTCGGACCAGCTTCACAGTCTTGTTCCTCAGCACTTGTTCTTTCTGGTCCATCACTCTCACCGGTTGCTCAAAGTAGGTCAGGTCTATTTATAGGTCTACATGTTCATACTCTATCATATGTCGTACATCGACATGGTATTTCCTTAGCATCGACACAAGGAACACGTTGTGCACTTGTTGCAGATTAGGAGGCAGGGCGAGCTCGTAAGCTTGAGGTCCTATTCTCCTCAAGATCTCAAAGGGTCCTATAAATCTGGGACTCAGCTTCCCTTTCTTTCCAAATCTCATCACTCCTTTCCATGGAGACACTTTCAACAGCACTGCATCTCCTACTTCATACTCCCTATCTTTCCTAGTTTGGTCGTCGTACTTCTTCTGTCTGTCTTGAGCCGCTACCAGCCTCTTCCGGATGAGTCCCATGGGTGATTTTGCCCTCAGATAAGAAGGGCAAGTTGGATGATGGTTTGGAAAGTGTGGGGAAGTCCCCTCTTTCTAGCGCCAAATGATAAGTCATTCTACCGTCGAGCTCTACTTCCTTAGTGTTATGCTAGAATAGATGTGTGTTGTGCTTGTTGGGCTTGTTAATCCCCTCGATATTATTGATCTTGTCGACCTTGTTGATCTTTTTGACCTTGTCTCTCTTGTCTCTCTTGTTGATCTTGTTGACCTTTTCTATCTTGTTGAGTTAATTGATCTTGTTGACCTTGTCTTTTCCAAGCTCCCTGAAACAGAAATGCCCGCAGGGGGTTATGACCCCGTAAGCGCCTCCGGTGTGAGAATAAGTATCCTTAGGAGATAGTAATAATATAATTATATGATTGTGTATTTATTTCTAGAGAGAGAAAGTAGAGAGAAGGTAGAGCAAACTTATTAGAAATTGATTGTAGTAGAAATGTACTGAATTTGTGAACCTCTTGCATTGACGTGACTAGAGGGTATATATAGGCACATTCCATGTGCAAGGCACATGACATCTTGTCCATATGGGGGGGCGAACACGGGCTACAAATTAGGATCTTGGTCGGGGGTCAATGTCAGTTGCGTTTGTCTCGATGTCCTGATCATGTGCTTGTATTAGTTTTGTTGCAGGTACTAATGTCTTGTCCCCATCTATTTTTTCTTGCACATTTCCTTGTCCATTTCCATTTTTTCTTGCACATACATGTCCACATCTTGTGGACCTTGTTTACTTTATAGACGTAATACATTGTGTGGACCTTGTTTGTAATGTTGACCTTGCAGGCCTTGTTTTGGACTTGGGCTTGACAATTGTTTGTAAGTTGGGCTTTTTACAAATCACATACTATCAATATCCAACTATTGATTGCTACAAATAAATATAGTCTTACACCAACATAACTTCTGCAAATCAAGTCCTCTAGACAAAATCAATCTCTCGCTGAAATCCTTCTTTGACTGATGCTGATAGACAAATACTAATAATAAGCTCTAATCTGTTAAATACTGATAAGCTCGATAAACTCCGACCAGTAGTAGACTCGGATGGCAAATTCTGATAGTTAACTACTGATATCATCAATTACATCTATCATACTATCTTTTACTTAGTGCGTATTCTTCATCATAAAAAACCCAAATAGTGTCAAAAAAGCAAATTATCAATTTGATTACTATATACACTATTTATTAATAAGTCAAAACCCTTTTGGTGTAACACATTAGTATCAAAGTATAAAATTTTGGTTATATCCAAAATTAATTTCACTCTAAATCTTGGTTCGATTCTATACAACCACATAATTATTAAAGATTTATTTATTAAATTAAATTTCCTTTGATCTTAACTGGTGTCATGTACCCTAATGTTATATATTTCATATTTCGTATACTTGAATGTCAAACAAAAAATCGACATGTTTAGGGTTCGTCTATTTTCGTGTTCATATACCATCATTTGGCGTCATGTTTTCGTATAAAATTAAATACTTATATAAATTAAAATAAATAAAGAAGTAAAAATATAGGATGCTTACATAAAAGTTTTACAAAAAATATTATAAACATATATTTAGATCACTTTTAAAAAATATTATAAAATCAAGCATTATATTTATTATAAATAATAATAAATTTATTATAAATATTAATATTTTATAATATTTATTTATATCGTATACTTCGTGTTGTGTCATGTACTCGAAGGGTAAACATAAATGTGATACTAAATCTCGATCGTGTACTTTCCTGTCCGTGTACTAAAATGAAAATACTAAATTTTTGAGCCGTGTATCAAATTATCTGGTCTATCTCCAACAGTCTCCTAGTTGGCTTCTAAATATAATATAAATAATGTGACTCTAAGTAAGTTAGTGCATTGGTATTCGTGTCAACTCCAACAATACTATTTATTTTGCATCCTAATTTATATAATATTCATATTTCAAATTTCACTATGACAAATATTTGAATTGAAACACGTGTTAGTGATTATTTTTGTAGTACGAATGAGTTAATAATTATTTAATGGCTCATAAAATAGAGGAGTGATAAGAGCCTCTTAAGGATTATCAAAGTTAATATGAGCTTGTTGTAGCTAAGCATTTCAACGGTTCGGATTCAGATCAGATTTACCTGAATTCATTTCCAAATCCATTTTATTTTATCGGATTTAGATCGATCGAAGAGGGTCATGCCTCATATATTTTAGAGGTTGATCCATATCCGATCCATTTATTTTAATAGATAAATGTTAAGGTTTTCAGATATGTATTGATCCATTTATATCTAATAATAATATCATTCACCATTTGAAATATAATAATAACACTGTGATTGCAAAATTAAGTAATAATTTGAAGTCCTTACTCTCTAGGTTCCCATATAGTGCCAATCAGAAACTTAAAAATATGTAATTTTTGATAGAAAAATTTTACATTCAGAAAGAAGATTCTAAATTTCAATGCATGTAAAAAGATCGATATATTAAAATAAAGATAAATGTTCAAAATTGTGCAAATATAATAGTGTGAGAGTCTCAACTTTCCATCAACCTTAAGAATCAAGATTAAGGTTTGAGATAGAAGTCGTCAATCACTACAAGAAACAGGACAAAAGACATCACCCTTTGAACAGCGGTTCAAAATGCCACTGATGTTAAAAGTACTTCTAACATCGGTCTTGTTTTAAATGATATTAAAGGGTTTGTAGATATTGTTTAAAAACTTTACCGTTGTCTAATCTTTATTCTCAAAAATGAGAAAAAAATGTTTACAACAGTTTAGACAATGACCGTTGTCTAACCTCAAATTTTATTAAATAAAAAAAACCAGAACAGTTACAACTCTATTAGTACATTAATTTTCCCCTAACCAAAATTCTAATTTTCCCCAAATATTTCCCCCTTTCCCTAATTCTTTTCCCCCTCAATTCTTGCTCATACCAGGAGAGCGCTCTCTCTCATTCTCTCTCCCTCTCTCTCTCTCTCTCTCTCTCTCTCTCTCTCTCTCTCTCTCTCTCTCTCTCTCTCTCTCTCTCTCTCTCTCTCTCTCTCTCTCTCTCTCTCTTCCCCCCCAATCTCTCTCCCTCTCCTCTCTCTCTCTCTCTCTACCCCCAATCTCTCTCCCTCTCTCTCTCTCCCCCAATCTCTCTCCCTCTCTCTCTTTACCCCCAATCTCTCTCCCTCTCTCTCTCCCCCCCAATCTCTCCCTCTCTCTCACACCTGGCTCTCTCCCTTTTCAAATTTTAACAAAAACCCCCTTCTTAAGAAATATGAACCCTAATTGAAATGGTTTTCATATTTTTTTTATTTTATTTTCATATTTTAAGATTCTTGGTTTGGGTTTTCATATTTTATTTTTGGTTTTCGCAGATCTGAAGTTATAGAGTTGGGGAGTTTGTTTTTTCTATTAAGGTTTATTTTTTAAACATTTTTACTTGCTTGCATATATATATATATATATATATATATTACTATTTGATTTTAGTTTTTTCTTATGGTATTTGCACATATGTTTGTCTTTGTGTGTGTATTTATCTTCCTTGATTTCTTTTGTGTATAAATATACACAATTTTTTAAATATATGTGTAATTATATTATTTTAGTGCAAATAATATATTTTTTTGTATATGTGAATTTCAAATAAAAGTGTAATGTTCTCTTGATATTTATATATATATAGTGGTAGCACGACTCTGTTTTTGTTACAGTATATGTTATTCTCTTGATATGTTTGTGTGGCATTTATTTGGTCATACTAAAGACACAATTTTTTATCATTTATGATATCTGTAGAATTCGGATGGTGTAAGAAGAGTAGTGAATTCGGATGATCCTGATGAAGATGGCCACGTCCAAGTGATATGGAAGGAAGGGTCGAGAAATACATTGGTGTTAATGTAAAGGCAAGTTGTATCTCTTAGTGCAATGATAAATATATTATTCCTAGAATTTCCTTACTTTGTGTATGTTTCGTGATACTAAATGCATTGACACTGATTTTTGCTATACAAAGATGTGATCCTGCTCCATTTTATCTATTTCATGAGATAGATGCTGCATTAGATCTGCAGTATAGACTGCTGTTGGAAGTATCCTTTTTCTTATTGACATACATTTGCATCACTTCTGAAGTTTTATTTTTTTCACAGGGACTACAATGGATTGACATTTTCATCTTTTACCATTTAAATTATAATTGAAGGTTTAACAAGAAACCTATATGTTCGACCTTTGGTTCATGCCATTATTATCTGAAGCTTGTTACAATTGTTACACAGTGAAACACTTGTTTGTTCATGTCCTTTAAAGCTCATGAGATATTGAGATTTTAGATATAATTTCTTGTCATACATCTTTGTAGCTTCTCTATATGACGTATAACCTAGCTGGACGTGTGCAATGCCCTATGTGCTTTGTGTACTACTAACTGACTTTTTCTTATATCTAATAAAATAAATTGTTACTGACTTACATATTTTTAAAAACATAAATTTATAGGTGGAACGTTTGTTTGATAGATATGGTGCGTCATTTTATAGATATGGTGAATTTTTTCTGAGATAGTGGTTGTACTCGAGTCTAATGTTTGTTGCTTTTTGTTGTACAAGTGTTGTTGATGGTGTTTGGTATAGATAATTTACCTGACTTATAGCTGTATGGTATGCAGAAGGACCCTTCTTACTCTAAGATGTTAAGTTCTTCTTTGAGCTCTGTTCTGAGTTGGACTGACAGAAAACTTACATCTCGTGATTATCAGAGCGAAAGCACAGAAGTTGACATCTCATGTGATTACATAAGGTCATCAGTATGCAGTGCATTCTTTCAGGCAAGTTCTATAATTTTCTGGATTATTTTTCTTTTATGGATATAAAAATAATAATGAAAGAAAACTTAAGTAAAAAATAAGAGCCAGTAACTAAGGCATAGAGCCTTTTTTTCAAAAAAAGGGCTAGGGCCCTTTTACATATTAACGTAAAATTAATGTGGTAGGATCGCGTAGAGCGTCGTGGAGGATATTCTCTTCAATTGAACATAAGGAAGAGTCTAAAGGTAATGATGTTAATGTGAAATAAATCAATTCATACAGGCAGAAAGTGGAGCAAGAGCTTTCCAGCATTTGTGGCGATATCATGACTGTAATAGATGAACATCTCATTCCTTCCTGCTCTGCTGGAGAGTCCACTGTTTTTTACTATAAAATGTTGGTGAATTGATGTTTAGCTTTGAGGACTAATGTAGAATTAATTTCCGGTTTTTTGTATTTTTTTAAGAGGTTTCATTTTTCACTTGGTGCAGGAAGGGGGCTTATCATAGGTACCTTGCTGAGTTTAAAGTTGGTAATGATAGAAAAGAAGCTACCGATAGGAATTGGAAGCTGCTGCGAGGTCGGGTAGGTGCTCTCTTGCTCACTGATGCGTTCCTAAAGTCAATTGGCTATACTTCGATTTATAGTTTAGATATATATGCCAACAAAATTTGTACAGTGGTCAAGAAACGGAAAGGATTATAAACATAACTAGTCAAAGAGTATGTTTTGAAGAAATCATATATGTTCATAGTAATATTTTACAATACTGAGCATTCACATACACACTACTTCACTTACTGAAAATTCACATATAAAATATATGTATACATACTACATTTCTAAAACTTATTTTGCAACTATGATACTCCCCTGATATTATTTGCTAAATACAGACTGCAACTAAATGCAAGATCAATCTTGTTTTCATTTTCCTAAAAAAAGAATTGCAATTGCATTTGGTTGATTCTGATTGAAATTTTTTTATGTTTAGCTGCATTGGGTTGCAAACTCATATTTAAAAAAAAACTTTTCAAAACCTTGTTTTTAAAATGACAACAAATAACGTGTTTTTGCAGATATCATGTTGTATCTTTTCAAAACAGTTTTACAAGTTGTGTATTAATAAAAAAACTTCATAAATATTTTTATATGCCTAAAGAAAAATTAAAATAACAAACCTTAAATGAAATCTTATGCAAGTAAGAGTGAAAGTATGCACCTAAAGGAACACCATGCTGAACTTAACAATGGCACATTGAATAACTTGCATATTCTGAGTGAGATTCTAGTTACCCTTCCACCAGAGAAGTGTTATGCAGTGAACAGGGTCCTTGTCACCATGCACCAGAGACTTGTTACTGCTAATACGGACAGGGAAGTTCTTTTAGAAAAACTGAAACAAGAGCTTGCTGTAAAAGAGCGTCTTACAGCAGAGGTTTGTAATCCAACAGTATAAAGCTCTATAAGTTTAGTAGTAGTTTTTTATTATTATATGTTAGTGCTTGTAAAATGTAAATTGCACGATTTATTTTTTTCTCAACAAGTAAACATTAGGCTATTTTAATAAAAGAAGGAAAGGGCTTGTTGATCGTTGCTTTAAAGGTCGCCGCCAGCTTTTTTTATTCTTTGTGTTTATGCTGACTTTACTAACTACAAATAATTGATGACTTGATAAATTAGTGAGTAGCTGTCTAACAGAGTGACTTGGTGATGGAAGTCAAACAGTGGGACAAGGCATGCAGCATAAAGTGAGTAGCTGTCCTGATTATTGTGAGAATGTGTCAATGTGTAGCTGCTCTATCCACAGGTACTCATGTTGCATCTCGTGGAAGGGTTCAAAGAGAGAAGAGGCATGATCCTTAAAAAAGAACCAGAGGTAGAAGTAGGTTGGCTCAGTGACATGTTTCATATGACTGGATGAATTAGTGGATAATAGATTTATGTTGATATTTTTGTAGTTTTAGTATTGAATGGTTAAACTATGTAATTAGTTTCGATATTGGATGGTTAATTTGGAATATTTAGTTAGTTTTGATATTGGATGAATTGGACAATGTAATTGGCCAATAAAATGCATGTTTGGTTTTGGTATAATGATTTTTGTATACTGGTTAATTGGACAATGTTTGACAATATAGTTGGCCAATTGAATGCATGTTTGGTCTTAAGAACAGGATTCATATATCAATCAAACCTAACAAATAACTGATATTCTATGGAGATTTGACATCAGCTTATTACATAGCAACTGATGTCTCTTATGAACAAAACATCAGTTTATTTTAAGATGACTGATGTTAAATAACATCTTTAACAACAGTTTGAAAGTTATGTTAAATAAAAGCTTACATAACTGATGTCTAATATTATAATTTACATCAGTTCATAAAATAATCGATGTTAAAAGTACTTATTTACAACGTCCTAATTTTCATAAATATTGTCTTTATCTTTTTTTTCTTTGTGTGTCACATGCTTAAATTGATAAAAATTAAAAGATAAACTATTATTGAACTCGTGATCATGTGTTAAAATATAATATATTAGAAAAAATACATCAGTTTCTAATTTAGAACTATTGTCTACTGGTATTTTAGACATCGGTCTAAAACCGATGTCTAAAGCTCTGGACCTTTCTCTACACATGCAAAGACATCGCTTTTAAAAACTTTTAACATCGGTTTATAATCGATGTCTTTTGACCTGTTTCTTGTAGTGAATGTTGGGTTTGTAGAGTCTATTAATTAAGCCCATGAAAGTAGATTATTCGGATTCATATTCAGATTAATTTATTGATTAGTCTACTTTTCATATTTTGACTATAATTTGAGTTAGGCTTAGTTTGTTCTCTTGTGAATACTCATCTATACTATATTATAATAGACGAAATATTAAAAGTTTGATAGTCGGTCGGTTCTTGCTAAAATTACTTAATTACCCTTACTTAATTATTCTAATCCTAATTATTGGGTCAATCAGTTCTAATTTTAATTGATATAAAAGTCAACTTCCTCTATTATTTTACCAATTTCAATTCTATTTTATATCGAACTCTATATCATTACAATATTTATTAAATTTAACTTCTTCTACCAATTTAAAATTTAATTCATATCGAGTTCTATATTATTCTAATTTGTTACTCCGGGCTAAATTAAATTTAAGCAAACTAAATATAATTATTAAAATTTAGTTGATATATAATGTGACTGTGGCTAAGATAAAATAATAATATTATCAATCCTCGTAAAAACATTACACTAACGAACTTGATAAACAAAATAATATATTATATTTATCCAGGATAAAAAATACATTATACAATTGATTCAGACTAACACAAAAATCTAAAATAAAAATACAATTCGACCTACAAAAACACAATAATATATACTAATTATTCAGTCTAAAACAAAATTAACTTATTGATCCAGACTTAAAAAAAATTAAAATTAAACTAAAAATAATTAGTTTGATTTGGTCGGTGTATTGGGCATTGGGCTAAAATAAAATAATGTAAACCATTGATACGAGATAAATCAAATTAATGTTAGACTAAGTATAATTCGTATCCTACTGATGTGAACTAAAAAATAAAATTTTAATTAAAACATAAATATTAATTTTTAAAAAATACACATAAAATTATCAATAAAACTATGTCATTCAATCAATGATATTGTCTTTTTCAAATATCTTTTATAGAGTTATAGTTAATTGATCAAGTAATCACTATGCTAAAATAATATTTTTTAAGGTCCCGACATAATGAAGACATTATATTTTTATCCTCAATAAAATAATAATTTTGTTACAATAATATTTCCCCATTACCAATGCTATCACTTTAAATAAGTATAAATGTTCTAAAAAATTATGAACATGTACGTCTACTACAATAGTTATCATGAAGTCATATCACTTAAACTTTCAAATGAACAAAATTAAAAATTGAACTCATTTTTTAAAAAAAATTATATAATATTAAAAAAATCTGTGTCATCCGTGCATCGCATGGGTTTTAAGCTAGTATAATTGTAAAATCATAACACAACAAATTGTGAGATATCAATACAAAATTAGTGTAGTTTGTGGCGTAGGAATTTCTGAACCACGTAAATCTATGTCTTGTGTGATTGTTGTAACACCCCTAAATACGGGGTTGGGGATTCGACTTGTCACGAGTTCCATTTCCTCTAATAACACTTAATCTTAATAAACAACCAACAACTGCGTACTTTGATCCCATAACATACACACACACACACCACATGTTATAGTCTTAGAGACGAATACCAAAAATAATACAAGTCATTTTATTCCACAATTATAACTCATTACACCTCAAAAGGGTTTCTGGATAAATTTACATATTCAGTGCCATTATTCCAATTCATAAATATACATAAGTCTGGTACGTCAAGGTTGAAATCATAGCCTATTGGTAGCTAATACCTCAGCCATAGTGGCATCAACGCCTACAGGAAGTTGCAGAACATTTCCAATTGGTTCGCGAATTTGGAGCTTGGTCCTGTTCATCTTGCCTAGCTGTTGTTGTGTGATGAAGAAATGAAACAAGAGTGAGTATTACAGCTCGCAAGATTATACATAGTTTAATCAATAATGCAAGTATCTGAAATGATAACTTACTGAAATTCTTTATCAAGTGTAAGATAATTACTTACTGGATATAAGCTTAAAAAGATGAAGTTACAAAATACTTCAATATACTTATATCTATTTAGAAAACTACTTGAACTACCACTGTTTAAAGTATAATAAGTTTTTAAAAGTTCATCTCATAGATGAAGTTACAAGGTAAAACTTTGTATAAAACCTTTTCTCAAATACACTTGCGGGCTTTTATCCGCTCAAGAAAACTCAAATATTTGATCATTAACAAAATATAAAGTTACAAGATACTTCAATTGATAAAAACTTCATTTTGGAAACTCGACCCTACCGACACTCAACAGTCGCCCAGCCGTAGCCTTTCTATCGAAGTGCTCTGGGTAGTGTTGCATAAATATCCAAACTGGTGGATGAACTAATAACGGGAGTTTGCTGCGCCAGGAAGACCACTTACGATGATCAGTCGCAATAGTACAACCCCATAATTTTCTACATGTAGAGGAGAACAGTCGGATTTACTTGTCGACCGAACTTCGGACTCCTAAGGAATGGACCGTCTTAACAGAACTTCTGGGCCATTTGGGCCAATAAAATAAGGCTGGGTCGGCGCCACTCAACCACTTACGCCACTCCTAGTTCAGATGAAATCCATGACTCTGAAACATAAAGCTCGTCTCCCCTTTCTCCAAGTAGAAACTTGTTGATACGACTCCACGAAGAAGTCGCACCTAGTTGGAAAGGGAAAACTTACCGATATTTCCCAGGCGATGCCTGTTAATAGATTAACTCATTCCAAGAATTTTACTTCCCGAGTGTTGGGTAAGTAATTAAAAACTCTTTTATCAAAACAGCAACTACGTTGTGAATATAAAAATATATCACGGAGCCGGATCCCTCATATTTTTGAGCGAGTATTTAAATCCCCTTCGAAAGGAAGATCTTATATTTGAAAACAATTTTTGGGATCCACCCTAACTTTCAATTTTTTTTTGATAAAGTTTGAAAATAATCTCTGAAAATATTTAAAGTAAGGATGATTTAATAGTATCAATCATTTCCCGAATATTTGGCGAATATCGAAACATTATTTTTAAGAAAATAAAGAATATTATTTAATAAAATAAGCGGAGTCATAAGTCCTTGAATGCATATTCAGACCAATATTCATTAATAAAATAAAATAAAATAAGTTCCATAAGTAGAAACTCTATTCAAATAATTAAAATAGTCTTTGATCGTAATAAGAATCTTAAATGAATATTTGTAAAATAATATTCACTTATATTTTAAAACTATCGAATAAAATTATTCGATTCATAGTTTTGAAACTATATATATGATATACTCGGGAACATCGTCTCCCGGTCTAGAAAAATTGTTCAACTTGGATCCCCTATACTAAGGGTATACTCAACTAATGCCTATCGCTGGCATAGATATTATGCAGTTTATAAACAGTTGATTTTACAACAAAATATCAAGATTTCAAGGCAGGCATGCATAAAATATACCTCATATTAACATGCTTCAATATATCGCAAGATTTTCTAAACAACGATCATGCATTTATCTCAAAATAATGCATATATATATGATCATCACAATAACAGTATACAGGTAGAAAACTTTCCTGAGTGTTCCGGGGTAGACTTAAGCTTAGAGTGGGTCTGGTAACCTATAAACAAAACCTTAAGCCAGAATTAATCCCCGGTCTCTAAAGAAACTAGACTTTATCCATTTAGACCCTAACGTTTGCTTCTACACTTAACGATTTACATTAGTCGCATGCATAGCCTCAGATCGACCATTTTTATAAAATTAAATGTTAAACATTTTAAGGAAAATATTTCTTGAATACTTTACCAACTGCCTAATCAACCTTACATAATTTTTTCGTAATCCAATTAGTCTTTTAAGGGCCTTAAACAAGGTCTCAAAGTTATGCGAGGGGTAAGGGTTCGTTCGCGAAACGCCGTTGCTTAAAATGATCGTTTCTCCTAAACCCTAAATCGGATTTAAGCGAACCATATATCAAAACGAAGATTACAACATGATATAGATAAAAATGGCAATGTTATAGTTTAACAGTTGTGGTTTCGAGTCCAAATGTTACTTACAAAACAGGGGATTGAAAAATCAGACATTATAACTCTATATTTACTATGATTCCAAGATTTTCAATCTTTAACATCCATTCAAATAACAACCCCAAGCATCATCAACTCTAGTTTGTCTTCACAAATATCTCAGGAACATCATATAATACTCAATTTTTATCAACTCAAGGTTCCCACCATTAAAACATACTTAATAATGGTTCGAGGTAATAGATCTAAACATACATGTACTAAAACATAACTATCATCAAATCCAATAATAAACATCAAGATAAACTAAGAGGTATACCTCGTTGGATCCTTGAACACACTAACAAGAGGTTGTAATCCTTAAGAGATCCTTGATCTATGTTTTTCATGTTCAAACTTGCAAAGGAGTTTAAGAAAAAGTTAGAGCTTTCGGAGTTACTATTAGTCCGATTGAAAGAACTGGAAAATATAGGGTCTTACCATGCTTATCTGGATGATACTTGTGAACAAGAGTTTTAGGCCATCTCAATACCTTTCCAAAGATCTATAGAACACAATATTTGAGGGAGAATCGAAGGATATAGAGCAGTTTGAAGTTGCTATCTCTGATTTGTTTGAGAGCAAAGTGGTGAGGGATAAATGAAATGCTTTTTGTTTGTGTTTTGTGAAATGTGTGGTGATTTAGCCTTTGTTAAGCTTAACCTTAGCTTAATAAAAGTTAATTTACTTGGCCACAAATCACCCAAAAAAAAATATCTACTTAACCTAGGTTAATTGGTTGGTTAAAACACTTGGTCCAGAATCATTCTTACATAAATATCTTTTCGAATTACATACATCATCCTGCTTACTTCATTCCCTTTCCACTCATCATTATCTTGTGGTTTGATGATGTCACCTTGTTTCTAGTTCCTTTCTTCTTGTAAAATCTTGATTCTTGGTTGCTTATTAATTTTACGATTCGCTTAACCCTTGTTCTCGTTGATCGTTTGAGGGATCATATTCGGGACCTTATTACTTGGGCTTCCTTGAACCTCTTTTAATTTTTTTATTCCTTTAATGATCGTCTATTATAATCCTTGAATTGTATTCCTTTTTAATCATGTTACCTTATACTCAGTTCCCTCGGTAACTGGTGGATTTTCGGGAAAAACCAAAGTGTTCGAATTCGAATTCCGACGACCTTTACATACACTCATGTACTTTATTGAATACAAATATGATCTCAGAATTTCCATAAAAGTACTCCTATATAGTGTGGTCTGATAATTTTCCTTAATCAGCACAATCAACAAAAAGTTACTATTCATCAGGGTTCCAAAAATTCCAAAATTTGGGGTTATTATAATTGTCGTTTATTTTCTTGTTCTTGTTTATTCGCTTTGGGTTTTGCTTTCATTGTTATATACTCAACAACTGGTATCAAGAGCCTAGGTTTTCAGGTGAGTGGGACCGATGGCAGAAGATGGGAAGGTAAAGATCGACAAATTTTATGGCAAATATTACGGGTTTTGGAAAATGCAAAATTGAAGATTATTTGTATTAGAAAAAAACTACACGAACTGCTAGAATAGAAGAAACCAACTTCAATGAAGGATGAAGACTAGAAGCTATTGGACAGGCAGGCTCTGGGGGTTGTCAGGTTGACTTTGGCGAAGAACATTGCTTACAATATCGTCAAGGAAACGACAACTTATGGTTTGTTAAAGCTTTGTCAAACATGTATGAGAAGCCTTCTGCTTCAAATAAGGTGTATTTGATTCGCTTGCTAGTTACCACGAGATTGAATGAAGGTGATTGTGTTGCTGATCATGTGAACAAATTTATTTCTATCCTTGCAAGAATGGCATCGGTGGATATTAAATTCGATGATGAAGTATAGGCCTTGTTGTTGGCATCCTCATTGTTGGATAGTTGGTCAGGATTTGTCACTGTTATAAGTAATTTATCTCGGAGCAGTTTGATGACTTTTGATGGAGTTCGAGATTCGATTCTTGGAGAAAATATTCGTAGGAGAAACTCAGGAGAGTCGTCAGGTTCCTTGTTGAGTGCTGAGAGTAGAGGCAGAAAGTTCAAAAAGGGGCAGAATAAGGGGCATAACATATCGAAGTCACAGAAGAGAGGACAATCCAAAGATCGCAAAGATATTGTTTGTTGGAATTGTCAGAAGAAGGGTCACTTCAGGAATCAGTGCACGGCTCTCGCAGCTCCTAAAGGAAAGAGTAAAGAGGATAATTCAGTTACCGTAGTTGAAGAAATGGTGGATGAAGATGTTTTGATTTGTTGTGTTGAATGTTCGGTTGAATCATGGGTTATGGATTCTGGTGCATCATTACATGCTACCCCTTGCAAGGATTTAACGTTAAATTTCAAAGTTGGAAATTTTGGTAAACTCCGTCTTGCTGATAATGAGACTTTGGATATTGCGGGCATGGGAGATATTAATCTCAAAACCTCTTTGGGAACTAGTTAGACGTTGAAAGATGTAAGGTCCATTCCTGGAATGAAGAAGATGTTGCTATCTGTGGGTCAGTTAGATAAGGAAGGGTACCGGATTACTTTCGGAGATGGACAGTAGAAAGTTATAAAGGGGAATTTAGTTATTGCTCGTGGAGAGAAAAAAGGGAATTTGTACATTGTTGAACATGTAATATCCCGTATTTTCAGGTATTATTATTATTATTACTTAAAAATTGTTATGTGATGTTTATGTGAATTTTAGTGAATTATCTGGTAATTGGAGTTGATTTTTAAATGTTTATATCTGATATTCTTTGAGAATTCTAATTTTTATATGTCCACGATAGAATATAGATAATTGTGATATTTTTATGGTAATTTTGGACTATTATATGAATTTATAATGATTTGTGGATTAATTAATTATTTTCTGAGTATTTATAAAACTATTTAATAAAGCCGAGAATCGTCCAACTTCAGCCATTTTTGTATTTTTACAACCCGAATATCTTCGGAAAACTTCTTCCGAACCTAATCTGGTAATTCCGGACATTTTCCGTGTTTTAACTTTTTCGATCCGGATTACGGTTTGACCCGTATGCGTCCCGACGCAAAATTTTCGATACAATAATCGTTTTGATAAAACAACAAAACCCGTATTATCAAAAGACGGGATATTATTACATTATCTTCGTATAAAGTGTTTTAGAAGAAGCCCAGTTTTGATAATTATCCAAATATGATATTAAATTGTATCGTTTTATAGTTACTTAGCGGCTAAGTAATCTATTTTCGGATCTGATATGATCCAATGGGATACTGGTTATGTGTTTTAAATGAATCGATTCGTAATTTGGAAGCGTGCCTATTTGCGTCTTTATTGAGTTACTAGTTTTATCTCATTTTATGTGTGTTTGAATGTATATTATGTGTTTTCGGGATATTCTGCTAATTTAGGAAGCGTCTCTGTTTTTCAAAAATTCACGGACCGGGACCCCACCGGGACGTCAGAACCCACAAAATTCACATTTTTGCTTTTATAGAATCATATGTATTTCAAATACCCGTTATTTTCGCATTCTTGAATTATTCGCGATTTTTGGGGAATTTTGATATAAATTTTAGATTTTATTGTTCTTAAAATTATTACCCGTAATTATTATTTTTAGGCCTAATTATGTTAATTAGGGGATAAAAACACCCTTACTTAATTTTTGGGGGTATAATTTTCTGATTAATAGAAATAGCTGTAGAATATTTTTATTTTATTTATTTTTATTAAAAATTCCGAAAATAAAAATAAAAGTCCAAGAACATATTTAGGGGTGTTCTTGATTACGAGAATTCAACTGGGAGATTGAGGGTGATTCTGTTATCCGTTTTTGATGCTCGAATAACCAATCTGAAGCTATCATCAAGCTCTTTGTGTTAATATCAATTTCTTTATCTGAAGGTAATCGAATTTTAGTTTCGATTTTTGGTGTTCATAAACTTGAATTCGAGTTTTTGGATTCTGGGGATTTTTGAATGATTTTAATGTTACAGATAGCTTAAAAATATTTATTGGAGTCGATTTATATGGTTACTTCAGTTGTTTAAGAACCGGACATATATAGACGAGTTCTAGGTTTTTGAAGTTTTTATTTTTCGATTACAGGATTATTGATAGTAGTTTGGTTGATTATGATTGTATAACTGATTCTATGTGTCCAGGGCTTTAAATTCGTATATGGGTCGTCGAATTTGGTGTAGGAATCAAGGAATTACGTTCTAGCCGGATTTTTTTCTTCGAACTCGTCGGCGGCTGTGTTGGTTGTGCTCCGAACTGATGATTCCGAGTTGTTGTAGCTATTATGAAGTTGCTGGTAGATTAGGGACAGGAGTAGGATCAATTTGGGGATTTATTAGCTTTGAAAACCGAAGGTTTTGGGCGGTTTTGGGGTCGTTGGAACTCGGCGAGACTCGCCGGTTTCTAGGCGTATTCCCAGTTTCCAGCCGAGTTCGTCCGAACTCCGGTCGTCTTCCCCCATTTCCCCACCCTTTGATCCATTTTACACCAGTTCTGTTTCTGCAAAAACGTTTCTGAATTACCTTTTTATTTTTATTTCAAAATTCATTTCAAAAATACTATAAAAAATTCATTTAGTAATTATTTTAAATTCTAAAAAATAATTGTTTAATTATTTTAAATTCCAAGAATATATTCTTTTATTATTTTCAAAAATTCATATTTGTTTTAATTGTTTATAATTTGTTTTAATTGATTATTTATAGATTTAATTAATTGGTTAATTCATTTAATCAATTAATTTTATTTATAAATAGTTAAATAAAATACAATTATTTATAATTAATTCAAATAATTTATAAAAATTACTTTTAAGCTTTTAAATTTTATATTTTCCTATTTAAAAAAAATGAATTAATATTATTATTAATTGATTTATTCCCATTTAATTCTTATTTTATTCATAATAAATAAACGGTTCGTCCGTTTAATACGAAATGAACGCGTACAGACTCAGAAAAACATTACGCTTTCAATAAAAATACTTTTGAAATCTAATTTCTTTTTTATAGAAATGTCATTTGATTTGCGAGTCATTCTGAGTTAGTTTTTGAGCGATAAATCGTATTTTGACCCAATTTCAGTTTTAAACATACAGGGTCGATGTTTTGACGAAACGAGTCTTGTGTTATATATAAATTATGTGATATGTGATTTATGTGCTTACGTGCTATGTGAATGACATGCGTATGTGAGTCAGAATTCTTGTGTTTGACTGTTTTCCTTATGTGTGGTCTATCGTATGGGTAGACAATAGGATTTCGACGCGAAGTTCATCGGGTAATTATCATTTAGACGATTAAATTTGTATCTTTTAATTATAGATGCGGCTCGCTCGAGTTGATCGGGACAAGACATTGGGAAGAATGAGATGGAAAGGTATTGGATAACTGACTTCTAGCAATCGTGGGAGCAACATATCAGTAAAGTATTGAAAAGAAAGACGGTGATGTCTTGAGATACCAGACTGAGATAATTGTGTTTCTACGAGTATGACTAACTGCTAAAAATCCAAAGGCAATTATCCCTATCATCACTTATTATTCAAGTGATATTTATTTTGAATCTTATTATGCAAGTATTGTTTTCTCTATTCTCAGTTCAGAATAGCTAAATGTTTTACATATCGCTGAACTAAATGATTCTGTTTATGCAAGTACTCTTCTGCTATTCTATGTTCAGAATAGCTAAGTGATTTTACTCATCAAATCACTGGATTTATAAATGGTTTGGATTTTGAGAAAGATGATTTGGTTGCGAATATTCCTGCCCAAGTGAATGGGGGAATAAAATTATTTCGGGTATCGATTATTATGACCCCTTTTCAATAAAAGGTTTTAAGATTGGATCAATACGTAAGTGACCGGGGCGGACGGTCCAGCGGAGGGCTATTGCTAAGTGTCATATGAAATATTATGACATAATTTGTGCCACAGGCAGATATATTGCCTTTTTATTTGAGTACTCATGTTTTGGGGACATGTTTCTATGAATCATGACCTTGTGCTATCACACGAGCTGATCAGCATGTGATAGTACGTTTGTCGATGAATGATCCCAATCTAAATTATTATACTATTTTTTTATAATCATAGAATAAATGATTTATCAACTGTTTCTTTTTTGGATTAATGGTGAAATGCAGTTTTGATTCAGATTCTGATTTATGCTAATACTTACTTTGTTGTTAAATATCAAAGGTGGTATTAGTATAGATGATTGACGCTGACTTCAGTATGGGATGTTGTGAGCATCAAAGTTCGTATTGATATCTAATTTGATATGACAATGAAATGAGTATTAATATCAAGAGTTCGGTTTTGAATAATGTTAGGTTACACAATACTGTAGAAGGGGGTTGAATACAATGTAGAATACAATCAAATCGATTTAGAACACAAGTAACAGAAAATAGATGTATTCAATATAAAAAACTCTGTTATAATGGAACTGTTCTCTTTCAGTGATGAACAAATATTACGAGAGCTACTAGGTTACAATATATGATCTTCTCGATGATCGTAACATATATAGTGTAAACCTATGTATGTGTTTATATAGACACACAGTTACAAGATAACTTCTAATTGATATGGAATATAATTCCGTCTCCTAAAATATATCAATCAGATATCTTATACAATTCTTCTAGTCCTCTAACTCTTTCCATGCATATCTTCTTATGTATTAGTCTCGATCTTCTTTCTTGTAAATCAGCTTCCTTCCTTAAATGTTAGTCCTCCAGTACTTAAGTTCTGATATCCATCTTCTGATATTAACTTCTGATAATCTAAGTCCTGATATCCTTAAGTCCTGACTTCCAGTAAGTCCTGATTCCAGTAAGAACTGATATTTCCTGTTTGTTAAGATCTGAAAACTAAACATGAAACATATTAGACATGACATCTCAAATATATCCAACAATCTCTCCCAACTTGTAAATTATGCAAGAATGTACAAGTGAATAGATTTGATGATGTCAAAAACATTTAAGTTTAAATGCAATAAGAGTTTAATAAGACTATTAACTACAACTTACAAAACATCCAGCTTTACCAACATCGCTGAATCAATCTGAATCCATAATGATTCTTAACAAAATCATTTATCAGATTATCTTCAGCTTTCCTCAGAACTTCAGCTAACTGTACTTTGACCTGCATCAGTTCTTCTTCTTTACTATCACCACTTTGATAAATGGTTGTTCTGAGAGCTTGAATGGATGTTCTTTCAAGTCCATCACCAAGTCTGATAACCTTAGGCTGTGAAGAGTTTTCATTATAACATAAGCATCTTCCTTTCAGAATAACTTCCACCTTAGCAGAATTCTTCAGCATAGGAATTTCTCTTATCACCTTCAATAATCATTGGACTGTAATGAGAAGTCTTTGTACCAGAGATTCTGAATATATCTCTTATAGCGTTCAAAATGTATTCTGACCATCTTCTTGTAACATCAGATTTTACTTCCAGAAGATAATGAATATGTTGAAGCTCTCTGACAGACTTCTTTAGTACATCAGTATCAGCTAGTCTATAAGTCCTTCAATCATTGAGAAATAAGATCAATTTCTCTTTTAGATTCTCTTTGTCATGAGCATCTATCACAATTTGAGCAGACAACACCTTGTCAAGGAGCCTTTGTTTGATTTGTTCATATGGTTTGTCAGTCAACATGAAAGGATCTCTTAGAGTAACCTCTACTCCTGTTCGAATTTTCTCTTCGTCGGAACCTAATCCAGCTCTATCTCTAGGTTGCTTGGCTCTCAACCCAAATGTAGCGAGTTGATTAATCATGAGATTGGATTTTGGTTCAACTGGAGTAGCTTTCTTTCATAACAACTTCTTCTTATCAGCAGTTGTCATTTTATTTAAATCAACTTGATCATTGTCAGTAGTTGATCTCTTGATAGCTTGATCAGAATTTGATATTTCTTCTGTACCTTGCTGTCCTTTATTCTGAACAACAACTTGAGCAGTGTTAGAGGTTGTATTAGATTCTTCAATTATCTTTCTTCTTTTCATAATTTGAACAGTTTCATCTTCAACAAGATTATCATCAGTTACTTGAACCATTTTGCACACTGGTTTCATCAGATCTTGAGAAGTTTTCAAGTCCAGTGGCTTGGTTGGTTCATCAACTTTTCCTTTCCCTTTGACTTTGGGATCACTCTTAGTTTGTGATCTAGTCTTGAACTTTGAAGTTTCAGAATTTGACTTTTCCTTGATCATAATGCCTTTTTTCTTAGGCCTTGGAGGTTTCTTTGTATCAGAAGCTTTAGACTTAAGATTTGTCTTCTCAGCAGCAAATTTAGCTTCTTCCTCCTTGAGAGTTTCTAAATCCATTCCTGGATTGTGTTTCAGAAATAATCTTCTTACTATCTCCACATCAAGTGTCTGGATTTTAGGATCTTTGTAATAAACAGTATTCTGCTTCCCCTTTAACTTCAGAGTTTGCAAAAACTTCTGAGAGTCTTCAGATTTTGACTGAATCAAAATATCAGAACTTGACATTAGACTTTGTTTATCAGCACTTGACTTCAGTCTTTGAGCATTCACAGCATCAGAACTTGACTTCATCTGAATAGAAGATTTTCCTTGAACTTTTCTTTGACCTCTGCTCTTTTCAGAGTTTCCTTGGTCATCACCTTTATCATCGTTTTTCTTCAGTTCAGAAGTAGGTGAGCATTTGGATTTAACTACCTTCTCCCCCTTTTTGGCATCATCAGGAAGTAAGAGAAAAAGAAGAAGTTCAACTGAAGATTGGATTTCTTCCAATTGAGCTTTCTGAGAAACTTGGTTAGCCACGACCTCATCAATTTGGGCCTGTTGCTTCTCTTGAATATTCTCAATGGCTTCAATTTTCTCAAGAGTAGGTCTGATATATCTGTTATTGTCAAGCTTAAGTTGTAGATCTAGCTTATCAACATGTTCCTTTATTGTATCAACCTTCTCAAGAGTAGAAGTATTTAGACCTTGAAGATGTTTTGTAGACAGAGCTGTGATCTTGAGTTATGTCTTAAAATCAGCATTTGTGAGCAACTCATCAGCTTTTGTAATATGCTCTGTCAGAACTTTAGAACATGGAATTGAAGGATTTTTAGCACATAAATGCAACGAAAGCATAAATTTAAATCTTAAAAAAAACCGAAACCCTCCGCAGGATCCATGCGAAAAATATTATTTAATTCGTAGTTCAGTATGTTTACCTTAAGAAGCTTTACGTTAATGGAAAAATGGAGATCTTTAATAGCGATCCAAGAACGACGAGAGGAGATCCCTAGCAGCTGCTCCTCATGTGTGAAGCACTCCACCGGTATCCACCAAGAGATCAATGTCATGGAGGAGGAAGGGGTGGGAGAATTAGGGTTTTTTAATTTTTTAGGTTGAGGCAAAATAAGGGTTTATAATAGTATATTTATAGGCAAAATTTTCACCTGAAAATTTTTCCATAAAATATTATTATTATTAACCCTTTATTCTTATTAACATATTAACTAATAATTAAAACACCTTTTAATTATTAATCATTTTTCTAAACACTTTAGAAATAATTCTCTCACTTGATTTAATTTCCAAAATTAAATTCTTAATTAATAATATTAAGAACTTTTCTTAATTAATTTATAATTAATTAAATCTCATTTAATCAATTATTAAATTTTCTAATTAATTATTTATTTCACAAATAAATAATTACCAACCATTATTAATTAATTCCTCCACCATTAAATCATTCTCTTTTATGGTGTGACCCTGTAGGTTCAATATTAAGCCAGTAGTACAAATAAATAATAATAAAACTATTTTATCATTATTTATATAAATTCTCTAATTCATTGAATATTATTAATTAATTAATCATATTTATTCTACATCGTGAGGGATACTTCTCAGCATATCGCTACTATCCGGATAATACGAATTCACTGCTTAGAATACCAAGAACCCATTCAGTGAGTAGTTACCTTACAATCAATTCCTTCCACCCTGCAATGTCACGATTTAATACAAGGTATGGAACTTGTGTCAAGCCTATCTTATTTAATCATTTGCTTTCCCATTCACTATGCTTAGTTCTATTTAATGTAAATTAGAAACTCCTTTCTAATTTCATTCACTCTGGCCAGAGATTCCTGAACTAGCATAAGTGGATCAGCATTGAACATTCTCTTCCTTCACTGGAAGGGGTAGATCCTTTATTGATCATTCACTATCTTTGTGTACAAATTCCTATACCCAGTAGAGCCCTTATAATTGTCCCTGGAGACTAAGAACTAAACCGAAGCATAGTTCAGTGTACACAAGATGACTATGATGACCTCAAGTCTAAGGATACTTGTACAACTATCACTATGTGAACATATGCTGACACGTGAGTGAACTCCATCAGTTGTTCATCTGTGTGAGTCATGTTCAATGAACTTATTCTATAATAAGCACCTACATACTTATTCTATGATTTATAGCATCTTACACACTAGGTGTTCATTTCCCTTGGAAAGAAAACCCTCTAGCTGTGTCATATACACTTCTTCTTCAAGTTCCCCATTGAGGAAGGCCGTTTTCACGTCCATTTGCCAGATCTCATAGTCGTAGTAAGAAGTAATCGCAAGCAAAATCCGAATTGATTTTAACAGGGCTACAGGTGAAAAAGTTTCATCAAAGTCAATCCTTTGCCTTTGTTTGAATCCTTTTGCCACGAGCCTGGCCTTATAGGTCTCCACCTGGCCATCTGCTCCAATCTTTCTTTTGTATATCCACTTGCACCCAATAGGCTTAACACCTTTCAGGCGCCTCAACCAGAGTCCATACTTGGTTGGTATACATAGATTCCATTTCGGATTTCATGGCACTATGCCATTTCTCTGAGTCAACACTACTCATAGCTTCATTATAGGTCACAGGGTCGTCATCATCAATGATTGACATCTCATTGTCATTCTCAATGACAAGGCCTTAATACCTCTCAGGTTGGCGAGACACTCTCCCTGATCTACGAATGGGCTGTTCCACAGAAGGTTGTTCAGTCTGAACAGGTGTTTCCACTTGATCCTTAGTAGTTTGTGCTTCTTGAATTTCATCAAGTTCAATTTTGCTGCCACTATTTCCTTCAAGGATAAACTTCTTTTCCAAGAAGGTAGCATGTCTGGAGACAAACACCCGATGATCGGTGTAAAAGTAATACCCTAAAGTCTCTTTAGGATATCCCACAAAATTATATTTTACGGATCGAGATTCCAGCTTATCTGGGTCAACTTTCTTGACATAAGCTGGACATCCCCAAATCTTAACGTGTTTAAGACTCGGTTTCCTTTCTTTCCATATCTCATATGGAGTTTGAGGAACAGATTTGGAAGGCACCTTATTCAATAAATATGCTGAGGTTTCCAATGCATAACCCCATAGGAATACTGGAAGATTCGCATAGCTCATCATGGACCGAACCATGTCTAACAAAGTTTGATTTCTCCTTTCAGATACCCCATTCAACTGTGGAGTATATGGAGCAGTCCACTGGGAGACTATACCCTTTGAGATAATCTAGAAACTCTCCATTCAATTATTCACCACCTCGATCTGATCGAAGAGTTATAATACTATGTTTGGTTTGTTTCTCCACTTCATGCTTATATTCTTTGAACTTTTCAAAGGCTTCAGACTTGTGTTTCATCAAATACACATATCCGAATCTAGATCGATCATCTATGAAAGTAATGAAGTATGAAAATCCACCTATGGCTTGCGTAGACATTGGTCCACATACATCTATGTGTACCAATCCTAGCAAATCTGCAGCCCTCTCTCCATGTCCACTAAATGGAGATTTGGTCATTTTACCCAATAGACAAGACTCGCATATAGGATATGATTCAAAATCAAAAGGGTCAAGTAACTGTTCCTTATGCAATGTCCGCAATCTATTTTCACTAATATGATCAAATCTGCAGTGCCACAAGAAAGTGAGATTTTCATCATCCTTTTTTCTTTTATTAGTTTGTTCAATCTGAAGTCAATTATGCTCTACTTCACATACATACAGACCATTATTTAAAGTACCACATCCATAAAGAACATTATCTCTAAGAATAGAACATTCATTATTCTTAATAATAAATGAAAAACCATTCAAATCCAACATAGGAATAGAAACAAGATTCCTCACAATAGAGGGAACAAAATAACAATTATTTAAAATAATAGTCTTGCCCGTAGGCATATGTAAACTAAATGATCCTACAGATATGGTGGCAACCCTTGCTCCATTGCCCATACGTAGAATCACCTCATCTTCTTCAAGAGTCCTACTTCCCTTTAGTCCCTGCAACGAATTGCAAATATGAGAACCACAGACGGTATCTAATACCCAAGTAGAAACTTGACTTAGTGACATATTAACTTCGATCATGAACATACCTGAATCAGAAGCGGTAGTCTCACTACCCTTCTTCTTCTTCACTTTGCAAGGTAAACCTTGCAGTTCTTCTTTCAGTGCCCCACCTTGTTACAGTGAAAGCAAACAGCTTTGCTCTTGGGGTCTTCAGCTTTTGGTGGAACCGGCTTTTTCTCACCTACTTTCTTCTTCTTGGAAGGGTTCTTCTTCCTTTTCTTAGGATTGAAACCTTCACCAATTAGAAGAACAGAACTCTTCTTAGGGGGGAAATTCAATTCCGTAGTCTTCAACATGTTGTGGAATTCAGGCAGGCTGACATTCAGCTTATTCATGTGAAAGTTCACAACAAACTGCGAGAACGAACTCGGAAGTGATTGCAATACCAAGTCTTGGCTCAGCTCCCCATCCATGGAAAAACCAAGTTGTCTAAGACGTTCAATCAAATTGATCATCTTAAGTATATGGTCATTCACAGATGATCCCTCAGACATCCTACAACCGAACAGCTCCTGCAATATCTCATATCGAGCTGTCCTCCCTGCCACATCATACAACTCTTGTAGATGCATAAGGATAGTGTGAGCATCCATATGCTCATGTTTCTTCTATAGCTCAATGTTCATGGAAGCTAGCATGATGCATTGAGCAACATTTGCATCATCTATCCACTTACGATACACAACATGTTCATCACTATGTGCATCGCTAGCAGGTTCAGTAGGCTTAGGTGAGTCAAGCACATATTCCAGCTTCTCAACCCTGAGAACAATTCTCAAGTTTCGAAGCCAGTCAGCAAAATCAGGAACAATTAACTTGTGAGCATCTAGTATACTCCGGAGTGATAGTGCAGAAGACATAACGTATATAGTAAATCTATAAATGATGAACACATAACAACACTTAGCAAATATTCAATTTCATTTCAAAACACTATATGAATCGGGTCTTTATTCATAAGTGGCTTCCACTAGTTTATCTAATTTATACAACCCCTAAGTGAAAATTAAGCATTCATAATGCTAGTGGGAATAGGGATCCTACATTCCATCACACAACCTCGGTTGTAGCACGAAACGTCATGTGATGTTCAATAGGCAGACAACTCTTGTCAATTACATCTTATGTTATTCCCTAATAAAACTTTAGCCTCTTGAATAATTGAGTCACGGCTGTAGCACGACAAACTCAATATTCTAAGTCAAGTCTAACCCAACATTTCGTACAATTGAATCAGTCTCCAACGGCCCACGGCTGTAGCACGTAACGACCTTTAGATTCTAATTCAATGTACACATCTCTATATAATAGACAAGTATTTCTTATTTCGAAATCAAAGCCCTCGGCTGTAGCACGAAACGACAATGATTTAAAAATAAGAACTACTTCCTACCATGTTGGAAGGCTTTAACCGACACAAGCCCGTTGTGTCATTGGCCAATTACTACTTGATATTATTTAATTTTAGAGGGATTATATTATGTTACAATCATAATCATATTATAAAGATATTCTTCCTTTTAAATTAAATATTTCAAATCAATAATCGATAATCAGATGATTCCCAGATCGGGGGGAGCATTGTCAAGAGGCGTCACTTAATACCCATTTCTTACAGATAGAAATCTTCTTTTGACAGAATCATCCTTTCTCTCAATATTGAAAATTCATATTTAATTACGTGTTTCATAAACACAAGAATCTCATGATTGTATTCATAACATTATTGTTAAGGCAATAAATGATTCCTATTTTAGATTTTCTAGAGCACGCCTTATATTGATTTAAGTTCACCTAAATCTATCATCACATGGTAAATATAGGCATATATCTCATATATAAAATTAAATAAACAAGTAAATGTAAAGTGAAATAAATTAAATGTGTTTGGTTATGACCCCATCCTATGTGATCTTTATCAAGCTCATGATAAAGATCAAAGTCAATCTAATATGGTGATGGAAATAAATACAACTACTTATTACATAAGTCTTCTTCTTTGTTTAGACTTCTTGTATGCCTCGTCTTCTTCTTTGTATCACCTCCATTGGATAGCCTTCTTGAGTCTTCAATTACATTACATGATTGAAAGTAAAACTAATCTAATGAACTTACAAGAATAACTCGAGTTACATTCGAGATTTATGATTACAAAGATTGATGACATGCAAGTCGTATTTAAAACCAAAACCAAAACCATTACACTAAGGTTGAAAGGCCATAACCATCCACCATGCTTATACAACACATAAAAGCATGTTAAAACACATAATCTGATCTTAACATATCATATTATCCATGATCTAATCATAAAAAAAATATGACAAAAATCAGAAAAATCAGAATCAAATCAGAAAAACAAGAATCACTGTTTACGGGCAGTAAACGATGTCAAACGCCTTACAAACGAGTCGTCGATAGCTTTAGCTATCAGTTTTGTTCAGACGCTCGTTTACCTATGGAATAGGGTATTCGTTTGCGTAATTCGGACACCTGACCCAGATTTCAGCAAATCTGCAGCAGCCAATTAAGAATCCGTATTTAATATGATTCTCATAATTAGAACAAACATAAATCATGTATATATCAGTATATATACAGATTACATAATCATCTTATGATTATACAACTCAGATGAATATCATATATTCAAAACCATACATATATAAGCATATTATATCAACATCAAATCATGGCGAATCACGTACATGCTCATATATCAAAATAGTTAAACACATAAATGAATTAAAAACTTTTCGCAAGTAGCTCTGATACCATTGAAGGGTTTTTAGCATATAAACGCAACGAAAACATAAATTTAAATCTTAAAAAAAAATCGAAACCCTCCGCAGGATCCATGCGAAAAATAATATTTAATTCGTAGTTCAATATGTTTACCTTAAGAAACTTTACGTTAATGGAAAGATGGAGGTCTTTAATAGCGATCCAAGAACGACGAGCGGAGATCCCTAGCAGCTGCTCCTCAAGTGTGAAGCACTCCACCGGTATCCACCAAGAGATCAATGTCATGGAGGAGGAAGGGGTGGGAGAATTAGGGTTTTCTTAACTTTTTAGGTTGAGGCAAAATAAGGGTTTATAATAGTATATTTATAGGCAAAATTTTCAGATAAAAATTTTCCCATAAAATATTATTATTATTAACCCTTTATTCTTATTAACCTACTATAACCATAGCATATTTCTTCTTTGTAATAGACATGACATTGACTGGACCAAATAGATCAACCTGTAGTAGGTGATAAGGCTCAAGAATTGATGACTCAGTTTTGCTCTTGAAAGAAGATTTTCTTTGTTTTGCCTTCTGACATGAATCACAAAGGCCATCAGGAGCAAATACTGTTTTTGGCAGTCCTCTCACAAGATCTTTCTTTACAAACTCATTTATATTGTTGAAATTTAAATGAGAGAGTTTCTTGTGCCACAACTTTCTTCAATTGATGCTCTACTCAACAGACAGATAGCAGAACCATTAGTACTTGTTGAAAGTCTGGCTTCATAAATGTTAACATACCTATAATCTTTCAGAACCACTTTGCCTGTAGAATTACTTATAACTTCACAGTGTTCTTCAAAGAAATCCACATGATAACCTCTGTCACAGATTTGACTTATACTCAACAGATTGTGTTTAAGTCCTGATACTAGAGCTACTGATTCAATGCTGACATTCCCAAGATTGATCTTGCCATATCCCAGAGTTTTTCCAATATTGACATCTTCATAAGAAATTCCTGGGCCATCTTTCTCCACAAAGTCTAATAACAGGGCTTTATTTCTAGTCATATGTCATGAACATCCACTATCCATAACTAGGATGTTCTTCCTGTTGCCCTGCAATCACAAAGACCACTAATGGTTAGTTTTAAGGACCCAGACTTGCTTGGATCCTTTGGCCTTATTAAGTTTGTTAACATTTGCAACGGATTTAACATTAGAGTTTATGCTAAAAAATTTCTTATCAGATTTAACAGTATCAGACTTTGCATCATACTTTACACTAAAAGGAATTAACATAACTTTCTTCAAAGAAGGTTTTATCTGATAATAATCATAGTACAAACTATGATATTCCTTACAAGTATAAATGGAATGCCATATACTACCACAATGAAAACAAGGATTGTGTGGCTTAAACCTAATAGACTGACTCTTAACTCCTGACTTAGGAGGTAAAGAGTTTATATTCTTATTCTTCCTGAAAAAGAAGCAAGATGGTTAGAGTTTTCACAGTTATAGCATTTCTTTCTAGGAGCATTAGGAACAGGCATATAATTGTTGTTTTTATTCACACCTTCCTTTCCAATCCTATTTTTCCTAGCTTCCTTTATCTTGTTCATACTGGTAATTTCTTTCAGCTTATGTTTAAGTTGCTTCTTTTTCATTAACCCTATGTTAACTTCAGTTGGTTTATCCTGTTCTAATTTGTCAGAAGTTGACTCTGCTATCACTTATGTCTCAATATCTTTCCTCTTTTCAAAACGATACTTTACAGTTCTAGCTACAAATTTAACAGGATTTACCTTTGGCTTAGTAGTTTGTTTAACAATAATTGGCTTAACTTGTTCAGTTCCTTTTTCACTTTTCTCATCTCCAAAACCTAAGCCCTCTTTCAAGTTTCCACTACTTAGTATATCCTGAGTTGCTCTACTAGAGTTAGTCCAAGTCTTGATAATCTCTCTCTCCTTTTCTAACTCAGTTTTTAGATATTTATTCATTTTTAACAATTCATCCCTAACATAAAAGGCATCATCTCTATCTTTCTGAGTTTGATGGAACATGACTAACTCTTTTTCTAAATAATTATTCCTCTTTTTATAAGCAAGATTTTCAGAAGTTAATCTTTCACATGTTAAAGTTTGATCTCTGTAACTAATAAACATGGTTTTAAGATATAATCTCAACTCAGTAATATCATCAGTATGAAAGGCATAAGTTGTTTGAGGTACCTTTAACGCAGCAGCATCAGAACTGCTATCAGCATTTTGTTAGTCCCTTAACAATATAGCAAGAATTACAGAAGGGGGGTTGAATGGAATTCTTGAACCTTTTTCTTGAAATAAAAAATGTTCAACTCGATTATAGATATATTTGTTTTGATTAGCACAATACGGAATGTAAACTTGAATGAATCAAAACATAAGTAATTAAAAACAAGAGTCGTTAAAAACTTTCTGGTGGATTTAAACAATTCCACCAGAGATATATTTAATATATCGAGAGGACTCTGTGTGCAGAAATGCTCACAGCTGCTTACACAAATAGAACTGCTAAGAACACAGGAAATGCTAAAGATAGTGCTTACAAAGATTTCTCTGTTGTTGTTTCTTAGCTATCTCTATTATTTTTCTATTTGCTACTCTCTTGGTTTATATATTACCAAGATTACAAAGTCAAAAGAACTGAACAAATATAAAATCTAACAGTCTTGATCTTTTCTGCTTTTCGTCCTCTATTACCCAGTTAATGGGCTTCCACAGTGTACTTGTATCCAACTCAACGGCTGTGTGTCAGCTTTCACTGTTCAACTGATGTTTGAATCTTGATATGATCATCTGTCGACTTTCAGATCATCCGTCGATGACTTAATTGATCATCCATCGACTGCTATGTTAAACATCCGTTGATAGTCATTTGATCATCCGTCGAAGCTTTGTTAATCATCCGTTGGTAGCTATTTTGGTCATCCGTCGAAGCTTTGTTAATCATCCGTTGGTAGCTATTTTGGCACTTGACTTCATTTCAGTTATACAGAATTACAAGACATTGCTTATGTACAGTTAATCAACCTATTCTGCATATCTAGTTAAAGTCAACATGACTTATATGCTACTCCAGATTCTATACAAAGGTGCATACAATACTGTGCTACAAACTTATTATTACATAAGCTACTCACTCGATGGATAATAAGTTAATCATCTGTCGGGACTATAATGAGTTATCCGTCGGGACTATAATTCTTATCCGTCGAGTGCTACATTATTTCACTAAGTAAAATCTACTTAGATGTTTTGTTTAGGTAATCATCAAGTACACAACATATTCACAACACATTTTCCATCAAAGCATAGTTCTCCTCATCTTCAGAATCTGAAGTGTCTATCCAGCTTTTCTTCTTTGTGACAAGAGCCTTGCCTTTATCACTCTTTCGTTTCTTGCAGTCAGGAGATATGTGGCCTTTCTCACCACAGTTGTAGCATTTGACATTTGAGTAATCTCATCTATCAGACTTTCCTCCTTTTCCTTCAGATTTTTTGAAGCCCTTCTTATCAGAACATCTACCTTTCCTGGAAAACTTTTTTCCCCTTCTGAATTTCCTGCAGGCTATCTTTGTGATACCCTTCACCATAAGAGCACACAATTTCATCATCTCTTCATCAACATCTACTTCAGGTAGACTTTCAGTTTCTGAATCATCATCATCAGAACTTGATGATTCTGAATCAGATTTTATGATGAGAGCCTTTCCTTTGCCTTTCTTTGAGACGGCCACCTTGGGGGATTCCTCCTCAGCCTTAAGAGCAACTGTCCTTGACTTTCTCCCATGTCTCTTGCTTCTTTGATCCATCTTAAGTTCATAAGTCTTGAGCATACCATAAATTTCATCAAGAGTAGTTTTATCAAGAGCATAGTTGTCTCTTATAATAGTAGCTTTCAAATCCCAACTTTCAGGAAGGGCTAAAAGGAATTTTAGATTTGAATCTTCAATATCATATTCCTTTTCCACCAGTGACAGATCATTCAAGAGTTTGACAAACCTGTCATATAAGTCAGTTAATGACTCATCACTTTTTGAGTCAAAGTGCTCATACTCTTGAGTGAGTATAGTCCTCCTATTTTTCTTGATTACATCAGTTCCCTGACACCTTGTTTCCAAAGCATCCCATATCTCCTTTGCAGTCTTGCATTGAATTACCCTATTTGACATGACATTATCAATGGCACTATGCAGCAAATGCCTTACCTTTGTATCCTTGGCAATAGATGAGATATCTTCAGCTGTGTATTCACTTTTTTTCGTTGGTATGGTCTTTGCTGGTTGATCTGCAACTACAACAGAGAGCTTGGTTGGCTTATACGGTCCTTCATAAATTCTGTCAAGGTATTCTGGATCTGTAGCTTCCAGAAACATAGCCATCTTCACTTTCCATATGGGATACTCAGAAGGTCTCAGCATGGGAACACTGATAGTCTCATATCGACTGTGGGTTTGAGTCTTTGGAGTTTTTTCAGTTTTGGCGGGCTTGGTTGGATTTTCTGCTTCTTCAGACATGATTGTTTTGGATCTTTACTGTATGTGGGTTAATAGATAGGCTCTGATACAACTTGTTAGGTCACACAATATTGTAGAAGGGGGTTGAATACAGTGTAGAATACAATCAAATCGATTTAGAACACAAGTAACAGAAAACAGATGTATTCGATATAATAAAGTCTTTTACAATGGAACTGTTCTCTCTCAGTGATGAACAAATATCACGAGAGATGCTAGGTTACAATGTATGATCTTCTCGATGATCGTCATATAGTGTAAACCTATGTCTGTGTTTATATAGACACACAGTTACAAGATAACTACTAATTGATATGGAATATAATTCTTTCTCCTAAAATATATCAATCAGATATCTTATACAATTCTTCTAGTCCTCTAACTCTTTCCATGCATATCTTCTTCTGTATTAGTCTCGATCTTCTTTCCTGTAAATCAGCTTCCTTCCTTAACTGTTAGTCCTCCAATACTTAAGTTCTGATATCCATCTTCTGATATTAACTTCTGATAATCTAAGTACTGATATCCTTAAGTCCTGACTTCCAGTAAGTCATGATTCCAGTAAGAACTGATATTTCCTGTTTGTTAAGATCTGAAAACTAAACATGAAACATATTAGACATGACATCTCAAATATATCCAATAAATAAAGTTTATGATTCAATCCATAATCATTGCTACTTTTTATTGTTTTTTACGATATTTCCGTAAATACGGTTTTATGAGTTTTATCCTCGTCAAGATTCAAAGTATTGCTGAAGCATTTCGCTCGAAAATATCAAAGTAAAGTTTTGAATACAGTGTGAAACAATTATCCGATTCTTTAATAAATTTCTGTTTCAGCAATTGTGATTTTAAAATGTTCTGCGCTATTGTAGATGTCGGTTTTATATAAAAAATAGACCCTATATATGTTATAATGAACTTGCTGAGCATTTCTTCCGCTCATACTTGCCTATTTTCAAATTTAATCTCCAGTGAGGATTAACTTGCGCTGTTTAGCCGCGTAATTCGAGGAAGCAAAGAAGAAGGTTTTGGAAGGTGGTGGGTCCAGGGTTTGCGAACTAGTGTAAGTTTTATTGTGTAAAGTTGTTTATATTATATTATATTATAATTGTGTTATTTTATAGTTGGGCCTAGTATACTTCTTTTTGAAGATATACTAGCACGTTAGTATTGAATTGGAATTTGTTGAAAAGAGTTTTAAAAGAAACTGAAATTTTTTTTGGTGGAATTTGGAATTCTTATTTCTAGAACTGTAACCTTAAAAGATCTTAGATTAGTTTGGGGTCATTGATGCTAAATATCTTCCGCTGACATTTGTATTTTGATTTAGCAAGTTAATTTGGATTGAGGTTTTATAGTGACGACCAAATCCCTTGACCCCGGATTTGGGGGCGTTACAGGTTGGTATCAGAGCTGAGGTTATAGTAAACTAGAAACGAGAGTGTGTAGGAGTGTGTATAGCTATGTGAGGACGCTTGAGCTCATATCGAGTTCTTGTTGGACTATTGGATATAGTACTAACGAGTAAGTTAAGATAAGCGCATTCATTTGAGATGGTTGTGTTGAGTTGGACAAAAATTCTGGTAGTTGCTAACTTATATTGTGGAATCTTTCGAGGCTACTACGATTCGACGATGATGAAGATTATCGATATCCTTGGAATATAAAGAAGTATTGGGAATCGGATGACGAGTCAACCGAAGAGTTCAAAATAGAAGATAAGTATTAACACTTTGGCAATACCTTCTCTTTTTATAACTTCTTTTGACTTCTCTCAAAAGAGGTATCTGTTAGAGGGTATATTCCCTAACACCCGTTTAGTCATTTTATGCCAGCATTTTGTTCTCTGGATTTCATTTCCTTCAGAAATATCAGCTTTGAAATCTTTTCAGTTTTATTCATTTGATTTTGAATTCCTTTGATATTCTTTTATTCTGACTGAGATGAACAATCCCAACTATAGGGGACACAAGGTATACCTGTCTGTGTAATAGGAGTTGGATGGGACGCCATCACTTGTGTGTGTTGTGAATACATGAAGGTTAACAACCTTTAGTAGTGTCTTGATTTTGGCACGCAAGACCAAGGTTGTTTGATTATATTGATCTCTCAGTTATTCTTTTATTTCAATAATACTTTTCACAAATTCAAAATTTGTCCTGTTATGATATAAACTTCTTTTCTATTTGGAATTCCATAATTTTATTATTTCAAATATTCGAAGGTACTCCAATCGAGTTGGGCTGAGTTATCTTGATCAAGTCAAAGTTGGGTTATATGATGGAATTACCAAGAGCAGCAGTGGACTGTGATGCAGTTAATATAGCAGTGGCGTATAACAAAGTCAGTCTGTTTTTTATTTCTCTCTCTATTTATCTCTATCTCTCTTTCTTTTTCTTTCTCTCTATCTTTCTCTCTATTCTTCTTTCTTGCAATCTTGAGGAATTGGTCAAATGCTATGTGGAAGGAACAATGGTGTGAAGTGAAGCTCCCGTGATCATTATGTTATACAAGGAATCCAATTTTATCTGAAATTTTGAGAAAAGTTGCGTATGCAAGATTGGGAAGTTGGTAAGAAGATCCCTAGTGCTTTTCTTCAGCTGATTTCAAGGACGGGATCCTTATAAGGGGGTAGATTCTAATATGCCGTATTTTCAGATATTATTATTATTATTATTACTTAAAAATTGTTTATGTGAATTTTAGTGAATTATATGGTAATTGGAGTTGATTTTTAAATGTATATATCTGATATTCTTTGAGTATTCCAATTTTTATATGTCCAGAATAGAATATAGATAATTGTGACATTTTTCTGGTAATTTTGGACTATTATATGAATTTATAATGATTTGTGGATTAATTAATTATTTTCTGAGTATTTATAAAACTATTTTATAAAGCCGGGAATCGTCCAACTTCAACCGTTTTTGTGTTTTTACAACTCGAATTTCTTCGAAAAACTCCTTCCTAACCTAATCTGGTAATTCCGGACATTTTCTGTATTTTAACTTTTTCGATCCGGATTACGGTTTGACCCGTATGCGTCCCAGCGCAAAATTTTTGATACGATAATCGTTTTGATAAAACAACAAAACCCGTACTATCGAAAGACAGGATATTATTACATTATCTTCGTATAAAGTGTTTTATAAGAAGCCCAGTTTTGATAATTATCCAAATCTGATATTAAATTATATCATTTTATAGTTACTTAGCAGCTAAGTAATCTATTTTCGGATCTGATATGATCCAATGGGATACTGGTTATGTGTTTTAAATGAATCGATCCGTAATTTGGACGCGTGCTTATTTGCGTCTTTTTTGAGTTACTCATTTTATCTCGTTTTATGTGTGTTTGAATGTATTTTATATGTTTTCGGGATTTTTTGCTAATTTAGGAAGCATTTATGTTTTAAAAAATTCACGGACCGGGACCCCAACGGGACGTCAAAGCCCACAAAATTCATGTTTTTATTTTTATAGAATCATATGTATTTCACATACCCGTTATGTTAGATATATTTGATAATGTCATGGCTAATGTGATTTATGTTTAGTTTTCAGATCTTACTTAAACAGGATAAATCAGTACTTACTGGAAGTCAGGACTTAAGGATATCAGTACTTATATTATCAGGAAATAATCATCAGAAGATGGATATCAGAACTTAAGTATTGAAGGACGTTCAGATAAGGAAGGCAGTTGGTTAAAGGAAAGAAGATTGAGACAAACATAAGAAGAGATATGCATGAAGATGGAATTCTATGAAGAATAGAATACTTGGAAGAAAAGATATCTGATTGATATATTTTAGGAAGCAGAATTATATTTCATATCAATTAGTGATTATCTTGTAACTGTGTAGTATATAAACACAGATATAGGGTTTACACTATAAGTGTTATCACAATCGAGAAGATTATTCATTGTAACCCTAGCAGCTCTCGTGATATTTGTTCATCACTGAGAGAGAACAGTTCCATACTGTAACAGAGTTTATTGTTTCAATAAAGTTTGTTTTCTGTTACTTGAGTTATTAAAGTTTGATTTGATTGTGATATACACTGTATTCACCCCCTACAGTGTGTGTGTGACCTAACAAGTGGTATCAGAGCCTATCTGTTAACACACAAACAGTTTAAGATCCAAACACAATCATGTCTGAAGCAGAAACTCCAACTAAGCCCACCAAAGCTGAAGAACCTCCAAAGACACAAATTCAAAGTCGATATGAGACTATTAGAGTTCCCATATTGAGACCATCTGAATATGCCATATGGAAGGTGAGGATGACCATGTTTCTGGAAGCTATAGATCCAGAATATCTTGATAAAATCAAGGAAGGGCCTCACAAACCAACCAAGCTCCCTGTTGCAGGTGAAGCAGCAAAGTCTGTACCAAAAGAGAAGAGTGATTACTCTGCTGAAGATATCGCATCAATTGCTAAGGATGCTAAGATACGACACTTACTGCATAGTGCTATTGATAATGTAATGTCAAACATGATAATAAACTGCAAGACTGCAAAGGAGATATGAGATGCCTTGGAAACAAGATGTCAGGGAACGGATACGATTAAGAAGAACAGGAAGACAATACTCACTCAAGAGTATGAACACTTTGACTCAAAGGCTAATGAGTCATTGACTGATTTATATGATAGATTTGTCAAACTCTTGAATGATTTGTCACTGGTTAATAAGGAGTATGATCTTGAAGATTCAAACCTTAAATTCCTGTTAGCTCTTCCTGAGTGCTGGGATTTGAAGGCAGCAATAATAAGAGACACCTATAATCTTGATGAAACAACTCTTGATGAAATTTATGGAATGCTCAAGACTCATGAACTTGAGATGGAACAAAGAAGCAAGAGGAAAGGAGGAAAGTCAAGGACAGTTGCTCTTAAGGCTGAAGAAGAATCCCCCAAGGCAGCTACCTCAAGGAAAGACAAGGGTAAAGCTCTCTTCACAAAGTCTGATACTGAGTCATCAAGTTCTGAAAGTGATGATGACTCAGCATCTGAAAGCTTGCCTGAGACGGATGCTGATAAAGAGATGATGAAGCTGTGTGCTCTTATGGTGAAAGGAATCACAAAGATTACATACAGGAAGTTCAGGAAGGGAAAGGAGTTTACCAGGAAAGGCACAAGTTCTGATAAGAAGAATTTCAGAAAATCTGAGGGCAGAGGAGGAAAGTCTGACAGAGGAGATTATACAAATGTCAAATGCTACAACTGTGGTGAGAAAGGCCACATATCTCCTGATTGCAAGAAAGTGAAGAGTGACAAAGGCAAGGCTCTTGTCAAAAAGAAGAAAAGCTGGACAGACACCTCAGATTCTGAAAGTGAGGAGAATTATGCCTTGATGGCAAATGCTGATAAGGCTAGTGCTGAAAGCAGTTCTGAAGCTGCTGAATTAAAGGTACCTCAAACTACTTATGACTTTCATACTGATGATATTAATGAGTTGAGAAGATATCTTAAAACCATGTTCATTAGTTATAGAGATCAAACTTTAACATGTGAAAGATTAACTTCTGAAAATCTTGCTTCCAAAAAGAGGAATGATTATTTAGATAAAGAGTTAGTCATGTTCCATCAAACTTAGAAAGATAGAGATGATGTTTTCTATGTTAGGGAGGAAGTGCTTAAAATGAATGAATCTCTAAAAGCTGAGTTAGAAAAGGAAAGAGAGATTATCAGGACTTGGACTAACTCTGGCAGAACAACTCAGAATTTGTTAAGTAGTGAAAACTGGAAAGAGGGCTTAGGTTATGGAGAGGATAAGAATGATAAAGGAACTGTAGATATTAAGCCTGCAGTTGTTAACCAAAAGCCAAAGTTAAAACCTGTTAAGTTTGTAGCTGTAAAGTCTGACAATGAGAAATCAGAAGTTAAAAAGGAATTAACTTCTGACAAACTAAAACAGGAAAAGACAACTGAAGTAAACGTAGGCTTAATGACTAAGAAGCAGCTTAAGCATAAGCTGAAAGATGTTAAGAATGCAAACAAGGTAAAATCACCTAGGAAAAATAGGAATGGAAAGGAAGGTGTGAATAAAAGCAATGATTATAAGCCTGTTCCTGAAGCTCCTAGGAAAACGTGTCATAACTGTGGAAGTTCTAACCATCTGGCTTCTTTTTACAGGAAGAATAAGAACATAGACTCCTTACCTTCAAAGTCAGGAGTTAAGAGTCAGTCTGTTAGATATAAGCCACAAAATCCTTGTTTTCATTGTGGTAGTTTATGGCATTCCATTTATACTTGTAAGGAATATCATAGTTTGTACTATGATTATTATCAAATAAAACCTTCTTTAAAGAAAGTTACCATTGTTCCTTCTAGTGTAAGTTCTGATTCAAAGTCTGATAAGTGTAAATTCTGATAAGAAAAATGTTAACATAAACTCTGATACTAAATTCGCTGCATATGTTAACAGACTTAATAAGGCCAAAGGATCCAAGCATGTCTGGGTCCTTAAAACTAATAATTAGTGGTCTTTGTGATTGCAGGGCAACAGGAAAAACATCATAGTTCTAGACAGTGGATGCTCAGGACATATGACTGGAAATAAAGCCCTGCTATCAGACTTTGTGGAGAAGGCTGGCCCAAGTGTTTCTTATGGAGATGGCAACATTGGAAAAACATTGGGATATGGCAATATCAATCTTGGGAATGTCATCATTAAAGAAGTAGCTCTGATCTCAGGACTTAAACACAATCTGCTGAGTGTCAGTCAAATCTGTGATAGAGGTTATCATGTGGATTTCTTTGAAGAACACTGTGAAGTTGTAAGTAAATCTACAGGCAAAGTTGTTCTGAAAGGATACAGGCGTGGTAACATTTATGAAGCCAAGCTTTCAACAAGTACTGATGGTTCTGCAATCTGTCTGATGAGTAGAGAATCAATTGAAGAAAGCTGGAATTTGGCACAAGAAACTCTCTCATTTAAATTTCAACAATATAAATGAACTAGTCAAGAAAGATCTTGTGAGAGGAGTGCCAAAGTCAGTATTTGCTCCTGATGGCCTTTGTGATTCTTGCCAGAAGGCTAAACAAAGGAAATCCTCATTCAAGAGCAAGACTAAATCATCAATTCTTGAGCCTTATCACCTTCTACATGTTGATCTATTTGGTCCAGTAAATGTCATGTCTATTGCAAAGGAGAAATATGCTATGGTCATAGTGGATGAGTTCACAAGATACACATGGGTGTATTTCTTGCACACAAAAAGTGAAACTGCATCTCTCTTGATTGATCATGTCAAGCAACTGGATAAATTGGTCAAAGACTCAGTGAAGATAATAAGAAGGGATAATGGTACTGAGTTTAAGAATTTGATAATGGAAGAGTTCTGCAAAAACCATGGAATCAAACAGGAATTCTCTGCTCCTGGAACTCCACAGCAAAATGGAGTTGTTGAAAAGGAAGAATAGAACTCTCATTGAAACTGCACGTACAATGCTTGATGAAGCAAAGCTTTCAACCTATTTCTGGGCTGAAGCTGTGCAGACTGCTTGTTTTACTCAGCATGCAACACTCATTAACAAGCAAGGAAAGACACCATATGAGATGGTGAAGAAAAAGAAGCCAAATCTGAAGTATTTTTATGTATTTGGATGCAAGTGTTTTGTTCTGAAGACTCATCCTGAACAGCTATCCAAATTTGATCTAAAAGCTGATGAAGGAATCTTTGTTGGATACCCACTTTCCACAAAAGCCTTCAGAGTCTATAACTTGAGAACAAAAGTGGTCATGGAATCTATAAATGTCTCTTTTGATGATAAAAAGATTACTGGACTTGAAAATTTTATTGATCATGATCAGCTGAGATTTGAAAATGAAGACTCAAATTCTGGTACTGAAAATCCTGACAATCTAAATCCTGATACTGCAAACTCTGATGGATTAAACTCTGATGTTATTGAAACTGTGGTGACTACGCCAAAGGAAGATGCACCTATGCAGGGGGAGCATACTCAAGATCTAACCACATCTCAAGAAGTATCAAAACATACATCTGGCTCTTCAAGTTCTGATTCGTCATGTTCTGATAGTTCTGAAAATCTAAATTCTGAAGAATCCAACTGAGAGAGCATAGTTTCAGGGGGAGCATCAGAAAATGTTAATCAAGACAACATGGATCATGGGGGATGTAATAACCCCAATTTTTGGAAAATTTTTGAAACTCTTATGAATAGTGTTTTTGCTGAATGAGAAAATTTTTCATGCCACACTATGTAGGGGTTCTGATATGGATATTCTGAGATTTTATTAGTACTTTATATGGGATATAAGTGTATGTAAAGATCGTCAGAATCCAAATCCGAACACTTTGATTTTTCCCGGAAATCCACTAGATACGGAGAGAATTGAGTATAAGGTAACAGGATAAAAAGGATTTAAATTAAAGGATTATAGGAGAGGATCATAAAAGGAATATAATATATTGAGAAAGGTTAAGGGAACCTAAGTAATAAGATCCCGGGTATGATCCTTCAAACGATAAACGAAAACGAAAGTTAAGCGAACCGTATAACAGATCAGCGGTCATTAGGCAAACAATTAGGAAGTTAAGCAAAGGGATTAGAGGAAGTGATGTCACCCAACCAATGAGAAGAGGACAAGGAAGGGAGGATGACATAGCAATGTGATGTAAGCATGACATAGGGAAGGAGGAGGTGTGGTTGGTTTATAACCACACAAATATAAGGTTATTAAGGTAATTAACCAAAAACAAAACAAAAAACAACCAAGCTAAGCCAAACAAATCAAAAAACACAAAATCATTTCATTCTCATCATCTTGCTCTCGGCTTTTCATCTTTTTCAAGGGCAAGAATTTCAAAAATCAAGTTCCAAGCATTGTTAAATCACAAGGTAATTATCTAAGCTTCCTTGTACATAGATATGGATATGCTATAAGTTTAAGCTCCTAATTCCTTCACAATCTCTTCCAATAAATCAAGGAAGAAGATGGTGAATAGTAACCTTCAAGAAATAACTTTAGTTTTCTTGAATTTTTATGAAAGATTAAGGTTATACAAGCAAGGATCAAGGTTCTTTTAGGCATTCAAAGCTCTTGGGTTGTGTTAGGAAGCTTCAAGGAGGTATAAACAACTTTCACCTTTAACTTATAGTTTGAACTTTGAGTTTTGATGAGTTCATGGATGGATTAATGTATATATAGAAATATCCATGTATGTATAGCAAGATCCATGTATGTTAGATAGTTTGGTTGGATTTGTGGTGATTTTGGATATGAATCTTGGTTAATGGTTAATGAATCTTAAGTTATGGTTAGTAGATCATGTTTGCGGTTGAATAAGTTGGAAAACCTTGAGATTATGGACTGACTTTGCCTTGATATAAGTTGTGTTTGATGTATTGATGATGGTTGGGTGGTTTGTAGGGAATTGGTAAAGAATTGGAGTGGTATAAATATTGGTAATCGCGTAAACATAGCCGTCGTAACGTCCGATTTTCTTTAGACTGTTTTGTGCATAACATTATGACCCGAGGACCCCCTGCTAGATTATGACCATTGCCATGTTTAGATAGCTCATGTTACGAGCTTCGTTTTGATATGTAGTTCGTTCGATTCCGATGCACGGTTTAGGAGAAACGACCGTTTCAAGTAACGGCGTTTCGCGAACGAAACTTTTTCCCTCGCCTTACTTTGAAACATAGGTTAAAGACCAAAAAGGGTTAATTAATGTATGAAACATTTATGGTAAGTTTGTTAGGCAGTTGGTAAGACACTCGCAAAGGAATCGCTTTAAAACTCGTAAAGGTTAAATTATTAAAAATGGTGGAGCCGAGGGTACCCGAGTGACTTAAGCGAATCAGTGAGCGCAAAACAAGCGTTAGAGTCTAAGTTAGTTAAAGTATAGATTTACAAGTGACTTTGGTTTAATTCCAACTTACTTGTTGTTTATAGGTTACCAGACTCGTCCCGAGCCATTCGTAACCCAAGTCGCTCAGGCAAGTTTTCTACCCGTTATACTGTTGCTGTGATGTAAATATATGTATATGCATTATCTTGTGATATTGCATGATTGTTATTAGCAAATTTTGCGATATATTGGAGCATGCTAATATGGTATATATGCATGTCTGTTTCGTAATCTGGTTATCTATCTGTTGATTTCAATGCTTATAGTTGCATAATACCTATGCTAGAAATAAGCAAGTAGTTGCGTATACCCTTAGTATAGGGGATAAAAGGTGAACATATTTCTAAACCGGGAGTCGATGTTCCCGAGTATTGTTATTCCTAGAGGACTAACAATGAGATTTACAGAAGGGGGGGTTGAATGTAAATCTCAAAACTTTTTCAAGTTTTGAGAAGTTTATTAAAGCAGTGTGTTCTAGATGAACAAGTGTATGAATTGCTTTGAGCTAATGCAGACAGATATATATTCAAACACAAAATGTAAAGAACACAACAAACTTTAAAAACTTTTCTGGTGGATTTGTTGTTCCACCAGAGATGGTATATTAGAAAATCTGTGTTCAACAATGTTGATCACAGCTGCATCCTAGTACAAACTAGATGAATTTTCTCTCAAGATATTTCTTAACAGCTCTGGAAAAATCTCTCTCTAATTACTAGCTTCTTCTTGGTTTATATATTACCAAGTGTACAAGTGAAAAACAATATAAAATTACAATAGTAAAATAAGTTCTTCACTTGCTTCTTTTCCTGTTCACTCAAGTACTTTGTTGACTATTGCATCTTTGTACTAAAGAAGAACGGCTGCTTTTTCTGTTGATCCTGAAATTCGGCTACCACATCTCAGGTTTTCTCTGTCAACCCACGTGCCTCTGTTTGTAGGTACAACTACCACTTATTAACGGCTAATTAGCAGAACATCCGTTGAAGCTTTCATCCGTTGATGACTTCATCCGTTGAAGGATGTTATCCGTTGAAGCTTTCATCCGTTGATGCTCTCATCCGTTGAAGGATGTTATCCGTTGAAGCTTTAGAGACATCCGTTGAAGCTTAGCTTCTCATCCGTTGAAGGTCTTTAAGTCATCCGTTGATACCACTTCATTTATACAAAATTACAAGGCATGAAATATTTACAATTGGCCTTCCTATCTGCATATCATCTAGTAGTCAACATGACTCATAGTTTCTCTCAACTTCTAAGAATTACAATTTTAAATACAGAGACTGAAATATGCTACAATACTAGACTTATTTCTAAGTAAAGCTACACCATCAACGGATAGCCAAAGTGGTCTTATCCGTTGAGGCTACAGACACTAAATTTCTACTTAAGTGTTTTGTTAAACATATCATCAAACTAATGCACATATATTCCTAACAATCTCCCCCTATTTATGTCTATAAGAACTGTAGGCATAAATTCAGGGTTAACTTGATGATAACAAAACACTTAACAAATATTTGAATTGAAACTAAGTAGAAATATAAAAAGTGCTGCAAAAGTGTATGTACTAGGAGGTAATTGAAGATTTACAGTATTTCCAAGGGTGCTCCTCTAGCCTGAGCAAATCATCATTTTCTTCTTTGTTCCCTGGTTTTCTTTCCTTGCCCTTTGTCATTTTCCTCAATTTGGAGTTGGAGTTGTCTGAAGAATTCAGCTTCATCTTCATCACTGATATCCAACTTAGATTGCATTTCCTTGAGAGTTTCATTGCTGGCAATCTTGAGTTGGTCTTCAAGTATGAAAAATCTTCTGACTCCTTTGTCATCTCTAAATTCCATCAACCAATGAGGTGATTTGTGAATTTTAGTTCCCCTTTCTTGTATGAGTAAGGTTCTGGGCAAAGCATTTGGTTCCCTCCAAGTCTTCCTTATGTTGGCAATCTTGTTGAGAATTTCAGTCTTGGCTGTTCTGGTAAAGCCAGAATCCTTTTTGATGGCTGAAAAGACTCTGATCAAGGTAGAGTAGCCTTCATTTAGAATCCTGTAGAGAGGCCATGTTCTTTCCCCAGCTCCCTTATATCTGAAAACCAATCTCTCTGGTAGCTGTCTGTAGGCAGCTATTCCCCTTACTTCCTCCAGCTCATCCAGATAGAGATTAATGTCTGAGGCTTCTTTTATGTCACAGATGTGAACATAATCATCTTTAGAAATGGGTGGCTTAGGGTTAGGTTTTTGTTTTTGAGTGAATTTCTTAGAGGTTAGGGGAGGTGTAGATTTAGATTTTCTTTTCTGTTTCTTTGGTAGTGGTATATTGGTTACAAAGGTAGGCAATGTGATGTTGTCCCAATCAATAGGTTCCTCTTTTGGAATGATTGGTTCACCATGGATATTTATAGAGGGATCAGCAATAAAAGGTTCAGGTATGGAAGGTAGTGGTTTAGATATAGATTTGGTATCTTCAGGGTTATCTTCACTCCTTCTGTGTGCCTTGGCCTTTCTTCTGTTTCCCTTCTGCCATTCCTCTCTTTCCTCCATATTTTCACCAAATATGCTCCCAAGAACCTCATCTAAGTTAGCAATCTTTTCTTCACCCCTGACTTCAATTCCTTTCATTTCTTCAGCTTGGCTTGACTTTAGCTGTTTTTCAAGCTTTGCTTGTGCTCTTTTATCAGCCTTGAGTTTTACAGCTTCTTTCTTCAACCTTCTGGTTTCTTCCCTTTTAGCCTTTAGAAATTTGGGATGTCCTTGCATCACACAGATACTCTTTCCCTCTCTATAGATAAAGGCCATGTTCATTCTCTCACCCTTGTCCTTGGTCTCCTTCTTCTTTATGATGCTTGCACTTAGAACTTTGTCTCCATCAGGTTTTGGAAGAGGAAAGTCTACTTCCTTTATCTGAGCAAAGTCTAGGGGATTCTTTGTGGAGTCCATACTGGATCTAGTGTTAGGCTTTAGAACCATAGGTTTTAAATTCTTGAAAGAAGTCTCTCCAACCTTATTTCTCCCTACTGGCTTGAGCTCCATGTTGATTGGTTCAATCTTTGTGCTAAATTTCACAGATGTTGATTTATTTTGTGTAGAACCAAACACCAATTGTAACCTTTCATCAATTTTCCTCCATTGTTCTTTCATTTGTATTTCAGCTGCTGCTAGCTGAATCAAATCAATTCCATCAGGTTTTCCCTTGATTTGAATGATTGGAGAGGTAGTGATGGCAGGAACTAGCACTTTAGATATCTGAATCTTTGTAGAGGGCTCTCCTTCCCCTTCCCTTTTATTCTCCCCCTTTTTGTTATCATCAAGGAGAGGGGTCAAGCCTTGTGCTTTTGCCAACTGCATTAGGAGATTGGTTTGAGATTGTTGGTTGAGAAGAAGGGTGGCCACAGAGTCTTCAATTCCTTGAACTCTGTCTTCCAACTTGGCCAGCCTTTGTTCAGTAACTGATTCCTTTTTCAATCTCGAAACCAAGTCCTGCAAAGTACCATAGGGCATGACTGAATCCAATTTTTCTGAAGTGAAGGATTTCAAGTCAGCAATATCTTTCCTGAGATCATCTAGACTCATATTTTGCTTTACTTTCTGCAACTTCATGAGATGCAGTGAGTCCAGGTGAGCTTGGAGGATAGCCTTGATATTTGCATTTGAAGTGTTCTGAATGGCCTGTTGAATAGTGATGATTTGTTTGACCAAGTGGACATTGAATTCACATGTTCTATGCTCCTTAGTCAGGGCCCATTCAGGTAGATTAGGAATGGAACTAGGGTCTTCATCTCCCCCTATGTTCATGCTTCCATCAGAAGAAATAGAGTCATCATCATCAGAATTTACTCCAAATTCCTCAGATGGCTCACCAGCTGTAGAAGGCATCCTGTTAATAGCAGCTTTATCCCTTTGAAGAGATTCTGTTGTGTGCACTAGATGTAGTGTCCTTTCTGCCTCCTCATTGCCCTGAGCAGCCAACATTTGATAGGCTGTCACAGGATGAGTAAAAGTGTCAGCATCCAAGGAAATGTTATCAATTACAGCTTTGTAATGTTGCTGAAATTGTCTTTCCTTTTCAGCATCATCCACAATCATTGACTCATGAGCAATGGCTGGTTCCACCCTTGTATCAACTGTACCTGCTTTTCTCTCTTTTTCTCTATGTTCTTGCATCAGGGGCTCCCCCTGGCTCACACATCTCACTCCCTCACCTTCACCTTCTAAGGTGGTACTCCACTCACTGACTTTTGCCATGCTGGAAGAAATAGCATGCATTTTTGTGCTCGCAATCTCTCCTTTTGCCTGGGAGCAACCCAGCCTCTCACTCAAATTTTCACTCCCTGCCCTCAATCCTAAAAGTGATTGCACAGTATTCATGTCTTCTACACTTGGAATCATTTCAGTTGTTTGTGTAGAGACTATCAACGGATGTGGAATATCCGTTGAAGTTGAAACTGTTGTTATCAACGGATAACTGCTGTTAAGCTTATCCGTTGAAGAGCAACCACTTGTCAACGGATGAGTGATATCCGTTGAAGAAGGAAAAGAAGATGAAATTGAAAGTGATATAACTGTTGAATCTGTATAGATTGATTTGATATGTGTTGATACAGATCCTTCAATTATATCTGAAAGAATTTGCGGGTGATCCAACAAATCATCTAAAAGATGATGATCACCTGTATTTGAGTGGGGCTCCTCCCTGAGTTGTAAAGAGGGAGAATCAGGAATTGATGGGAATAACATATCCACATCCAGAGATGGTGAAGAAGTATTTGGTGATTGATGTGTAGTTATTGTGAGAGAATGGGGCTGTGACTCCACATTTATTGGAGTCACATCAAACTGAGTTTGAGAAGGCACAGAGACAGATGGATGTATCTGTGCAGTGTGTGTACCCTGTGTAGAAGATTGGGTTCTAGCCTTCTTTCTTCTAATAAAAGCTTTTGTAGGTGAGTGTTTGGCTTTAGTGTCCCTCCCTCTTTTGTTCTGTGTTCCTGGTTGGGAACTCTTTTCAATAGTAACATCCTTTTGGGAGGATGCTACTAGGGATGTGCTAGAAACCTTTTCAACCACCACAGCTTTTTGAGAAACTGGGGCTTGGCTAGCTTGGGAAGCACTCAACTCTCCTTCCTTATCCTGGGGGTTTCTTTGATGTTCACCCCTCCCCCACCACTCACACCCTGATCACTTCCCTCAGGGTTAATGGTTGTTGTTACAACTGTTGTCTTTTGAGAAACAACAGAGGTGGTTTTCTTTGTCTTGGATTTTGAAAGTTTAGATTTGGTGACCTTGGTAGAAATCTGTTGGGGCATTGACACAGATTTCATGGCCACACTAGAAGATAAAGAAATAGAGGGGTTGGAAGAAGTAGGAGTTGTAGAAGCAATTACCTCACCTACCTGGGGTGCATTCATGATTGGTAAATATACCAATTGCACACTGCTGTTGAGATCCATTCTCAATAAGTCTGCAAGAACTCTTTTCTCTTGTGCCCAGCACTTGAGTTTATTATTCTCATTGATAATGACTAAACCTTCAGCAACATGGTTAGCCAATAACATAAAGAATCTAGCATAATAGATGTTATTAGGTCTATTAGCTTTGTTACCTAATCTAGTACCTAATTCTAGCATCACATAGTTGCTAAAGTTAAAGTACCTATCAGAAACAAGCATATAGAACATATTAACAAGAGATAAAGTTATGGCATCAAAATTACTAATTTTCCCAGAGAAAACCTTTATGAAGGCATCCCCAAGAAAACTCCATTCTTTCCTAAGGCCTTTTCGTCTAATACCCCCTAAATTAGCAGAGTTAAGAGAGTAACCTATGGAATCTAACATGCTGGATACATCACTATCAGTGTGTGGTGTCATGGCATTGTTCTCAGGTAATTTAAAACATGCTTGTAAGTCATCACAGTTAATACAGTGATTTTTACCTTTGAGAGTGAAGGAGATAGTCATATCCATGGAGTTGAACTCAGCAGTTGTCCAAATCTCCTCAACTACTTCACAGAAAATCGTTGGGGCTTCCAGCATTGCATAGCTAAGTTTACAGTTTTTGATGAAGTCCATCATTTTGTGATAATCTGAGTGGGCTTCATTCTTTTCTACCAGAGCTATGAAATTGTTCTTCTCGTAGATGAACCCAAATTGAGACATAATCTTCACGACTGGTGCCATTGTTGTGAGTAGAAATTGCAGAGAATAACTTGAAGGTTTTGCAGAGAGAAAATGGTAAATGCTTGAAATTCTAAGAAAGCGTAAAGTAATAATGAACAATCAGAAGGGCTTATATGCTTTCAAAGAAAAAGAAATAAATAAAGGATTAATCAATAAATAGGTGTTAGTGAATTTCAGCCGTTTAAGAATAAACTGTAAGTATTCTAATAACTACCTTTAAAACCAATACATACAGATGTATGTATGGTATCAACGGTTAAGAAAATAGAATCAACGGCTGTGAAACACCTCAAACGTCTGATGTGACATTTCAACGGATAATGTAAATTGTCATCCGTTGAAAGGTACTTCAGCTTTATCCGTTGACGGATAAAAGTTCCAGAGATATACTTGTCTTTCAACGGATAATGAATATCCGTTGATAGAGCCATTTTGACTTTCAACGGATAGGGAACATCCGTTGATGGAATAAACTTTGTTAAAAGTCAAATTTGTTCTAGCAACTAATATATTTCAGGCTTCACATCAAATTGCAAAGAAGACATGAATTTTAAGAGTAATTAAGCATACCTATCTCACTTACCAATCTTGTGAATGTTGATTCATCAAGTGGCTTGGTAAATATGTCAGCAATTTGTTGTTCACTTGGAACAAAATGTAGTTCCACTGTACCATTCATGACATGCTCCCTGATGAAGTGGTACTTAATATCAATGTGCTTGGTCCTTGAGTGCTGCACAGGATTCTCTGTTATGGCTATGGCACTTGTGTTGTCACAAAAGATAGGTATTCTATCAACATGAAGTCCATAATCAAGGAGTTGATTCCTCATCCATAACATTTGAGAACAGCAACTTCCAGCAGCAATGTATTCAGCCTCAGCTGTAGAAGTAGAGACTGAATTTTGCTTTTTGCTAAACCATGATACAAGCTTGTTTCCCAGGAATTGGCAGGAGCCTGTTGTACTTTTCCTGTCTATTTTGCAACCTGCATAGTCTACATCTGAATAACCAATTAGATCAAAGCCAGATTCTCTAGGATACCAAATTCCTAAATTTGGTGTACCCTTGAGATATCTGAAAATTCTCTTGATAGCAATTAAGTGAGACTCCCTAGGATCAGCTTGAAATCTAGCACACAGACATGTAGCAAACATTATATCTGGTCTGCTAGCAGTTAAATATAAAAGTGAACCAACCATGCCTCTATAACTTGTAATGTCCACAGACCTTTCAGTCTTATTTAATTCAAGTTTGGTGGCAGTGGCCATGGGAGTTTTTGCAGATGAACATTCCATTAAGTCAAACTTCTTTAAAAGATCATGAATATATTTAGTTTGACTAATGAAAATTCCATTACTAACTTGTTTAATTTGTAAACCAAGAAAATAGGTTAGTTCTCCCATTAGGCTCATTTCATAATTACTTTGCATTAGCTTAGCAAACTTTTTACAAAGTTTATTATCTTTAGAACCAAATATTATGTCATCTACATAAATTTGAACAAGTATACTAGAGCCATTAACATTTCTAAAGAAGAGAGTTTTATCAACAGTACCTCTAGTGAAGTGATTCTCCAAAAGAAATTTTGATAATGTTTCATACCAGGCTCTAGGTGCTTGCTTCAGTCCATAGAGTGCTTTCAACAGATAATACACATAGTCAGGAAAATTTGGATCTTCAAATCCTGGAGGTTGACTTACATAGACTTCTTCCTCTAATTTCCCATTTAGAAATGCACTCTTGACATCCATTTGATAGACTTTGAAATTGGCATGGGCTGCATAGGCTAGAAAGATTCTGATAGCTTCAAGTCTTGCAACAGGAGCATATGTCTCATCAAAATCTATTCCCTCTTGCTGAGAATAGCCTTTAGCAACCAATCTGGCTTTATTCCTTATGATAATGCCATTTTCATCCATCTTATTTCTGAATACCCATTTTGTATCAATAGGACTCTTGTTCTTTGGTTTGGGTACCAGCTTCCAAACTTGGTTTCTCTCAAATTGGTTTAGCTCTTCCTGCATAGCTAATATCCAATCTGGATCCAATAAGGCTTCTTCCACTTTCTTAGGTTCCTCCTGAGATAGAAAACTACTATACAGACATTCATCTTGAGTAGCTCTTCTTGTTTGCACTTTAGATGATGCATCACCAATGATCAGTTCAAAGGGATGATTCTTGGTCCATTTCCTTTGAGGTGGAAGATGAGCTCTAGATGAGGTGATCTCAGTATTGTCATGATGTGAGATAGAGTTTTGATTAGTTGAAACTCCCCCTGAGTTGTTGGTCCTTTGCAGGGAACTTGGAGTTCCATCAATTAATGATGTAAATTGATTATCAGTTGATGAGCTATGATCAACGGATGCTTCATTAAGTACTTCAACGGATGATGCACAATGTCTTTCAACGGATGCTGAATTTTGTGCATTATCCAGGAGCAAATTTTGTATTCCTTTTGAAGTGTCGTCTCCATCAATCTCTTCTTCACTATCATCACAATATATTTCAATATTGTCAAATTTGAGTCTCTCATAATGTTCCTCATCTGTTAGTCCATCAATCTTTTTATCATCAAACACAACATGCACAGATTCCATAACAATGTTGGTTCTTAGATTGTAGACCCTATAAGATTTTCCAGCTGAATAACCAACAAATATTCCTTCATCAGCCTTTGCATCAAACTTCCCTTTATGGTCAGATTGATTCCTCAGTATAAAACATTTACATCCAAAGACATGAAGAAAGTTTAGAGTTGGTTTTCTTTTCTTGAACAACTGATAAGGAGTCATGCCTTTAGCTTGATTGATCAAAGAAATATTTTGAGTGAAACAGGCACAATTAACAGCTTCAGCCCAAAAATATGTTGGTAACTTTGATTCTTCAAGCATTGTTCTGGCAGCCTCAATTAAAGATCTGTTCTTTCTTTCAACTACCCCATTTTGCTGAGGTGTTCTTGGAGCTGAGAACTCATGCATGATTCCATTTTCTTCACAGAACAGCCTTAATATCAAATTCTTGAACTCAGTTCCATTGTCACTCCTGATGTTTCTTACCTTCAAGTCAGGATGATTATTGACTTGCCTGATGTGATTGATAATGATTTCACTTGCTTCATCCTTTGATCCAAGAAAACAGACCCATGAGAACTTTGAGAAATCATCTACAATCACTAAGCAATATCTTTTTCTTGCTATTGACAATACATTGACTGGTCCAAACAAATCCATATGTAGCAGCTGTAATGGTTCATCAATTGTTGTTTCAAGCTTCTTCTGAAATGATGCTTTCCTTTGTTTGCCTTTCTGACAAGCATCACACAGACCATCCCTTGAGAATTCAACAAGAGGAATTCCTCTTACTAAGTCCTTTTTGACTAGATCATTCATTGTCTTGAAATTCAAATGGGATAGCTTCTTGTGCCATAGCCAACTCTCAACTGAACTTGCTTTGCTGAAGAGACAAGTAATAGATTCTGCATCTGTAGAGTTGAAGTCAGCTAAGTACACATTTCCTTTTCTAACTCCAGTTAGAACCACTTTGTTGTCTTTCTTACTAGTGACAACACAGGCTTCAGAATTGAAGGAAACTGTATTCCCTCTATCACATAGTTGACTGATACTCAGTAAGTTGTGCTTGAGACCATCAACTAATGCAACTTCTTCAATGATGACATTCCTTGTTGAAATCAAGCCATATCCCATAGTAAACCCTTTGCTGTCATCTCCAAAGGTTATGCTGGGGCCAGCTCTCTCTTTAAACTCTGTGAGCAGGGAGAAATCTCCAGTCATGTGTCTTGAACAGCCACTGTCCAAGTACCATAGATTTCTTCTATTTTCCTGCACACCACAAAATCAATCAATTTGATTTTGGTACCCAAGTTTCCTTGGGTCCATTCTTGTTAGCCTTTCTCCTAGACTTCATTCCTCCTGCATCTTTAGACTTAGGTGAGTTTGAGTCAACCTTGGTCTTAGATGTGGTTGGTTGAGGTGTAGGGTTAGTCACAACATTATCCAGCACATTTATAGAATTATTAGGCATGGATTGTGCATACATGTTATTCCACATTGGCATATTGTATGGCAATTGAGGCATACTGAATGCAGCAAGATAAGGATTGTTAAAATATGGCATGTTTGCAAAATGTGCATAAGGATTTTGTTGAGACATAACAGGCATAGCATGTAGAGGTGATACAGACATGTTAGGCATGGAAGAGGGTACAGTTATGGGAGATTTCTTAATAGATTTACAATTAGCAGATAGATGATTAACACTACTACAATGCACACAGCTTTTTCTAGGAGCATACTTATCAGGTGTGTAATTGTTATGTTTGTTAACTCCTACCTTCCCATTTCTGTTGGATTTCCTTGTGGATTCCTTTTTATCCTCAACCATCTTGAGCCTATTGTTTAACTGTTCTAAGGTCATGTGCCCTACATTCACCTTTCTGACATCTTTGGATGTGCTTGCTTCTTCTTTGACAAAGTTCTTTGAAGTTGAACCAAACTTTTTGTTGAGTTTCTTTAGATTTTCTCTTTTAGAAACATCTACCTGTTTTAATTGAGGAACCTTCAACGGATGTTCCTTTTCTTCCTTCAACGGATAACTTTCATCATCCGTTGATTCCACATCCGTTGACAGTCCATCAATTAATTCCAGTTTCTTTTTATTTTTATCCCAGGCAGTTTCACAGAATGATTCAATTCCTTGGACTTTGGCAATTTGAGCACTTACATCCCTAGATGTTTTCCAGGCTTTAATCACCTCTTGCTCTTTCTCTAATTGATTGGAAAGTATTTCTACTTTCTTAACAGATTCAGCTAGTTCATTCTCAACAGATATACAATGCAATTTGGTTTTCTCTAGGTCAATCAACTTATTTTCTAACACAGTATTTCTATTGCTTAAAAACAGATTGTTCTCTTTGATCCTACTATTTTCTTTAGCAAGAGATTTAAGAGACACACGCAAATGATACAATTCAGTAGACATGTCATTGAAAGCATCATTGCACTCTTCTTTAGTAAGCTGTGTTAAATCAGTAGTGATTACCTGATTGCTTGATGAACTAACTTCGTTTTCTTCAGAATCAGCCATGAGAGCAAGGTTGACATAATCCACATCTTCATCCTCTTCATCTCCATCAGCTGCCCAGTCCTTTTCTTGAGTAATGAAAGCCCTTTCCTTCTGTTTGAGCAGATCAAAATATTTCTTTTTGTAATCTACTTGTTCAAATTTCTTCTTTTCAGAGGTTGGCTTTCTGCACTCACTTGCAAAGTGTCCACTTATACCACAATTAAAACACTTGAACTTGGATTTGTCCACCATGTTCTTATAGGGTTTAGTGGCTCTAGTGTTTTTCCTGAACTTCATCTTTGCAAATCTCCTGGACAGAAATGCAAGATGCTCATCAATACCATCAGAGTCATCTTGACTGGAGTTGTCTTCATTTTCAGCAACTTGCCCTTTACCCTTGTCTGATACTGGATTTCTTACACCATCTTTGGAGCTTGATGTAGATCTCACAGTTTCTTTTCTGCATTCTTTCTCATTTTCAGCTACCAATGCAACTGAACCTCCTTTCTTTCTCCCCCTCTCCAATACCTCATCCTGTTCCAACTCTAGTTCATAAGTCTTCAAGATTCCATATAATCTTTCAAGAGTAAAGTCCTTATAATCCTGAGAGTTTCTTAAGGAAACAGTCATGGGTTTCCATTCCTTTGGTAAGGATCTCAAAAATTTAAGATTTGAATCCTTCACCTGGTACACTCTACCATACAGCTTCAGTCCATTCAACAGTTTTTGGAATCTATTGAATGTGTCATTTAAAGATTCATTCTCTTCAAAATGAAAGTACTCATACTGTTGAATGAGAAGCTGCATTTTGTTCTCTTTTACTTGTTCTGTACCTTCACACAGCAGCTGAACTGTGTCCCAAACCTCTTTGGCAGTTGAACAATTTATCACATTATCAAACATATCCTTGTCAAGACCATTAAACAAAATGTTCATAGCCTTCTTATCCTTGTGGACTTCTTCTGTGTCTTCCATTGTCCATTCTGCTCTAGGTTTTGGAATGGATTGACCAACAGCAATTGTGGCCGTAGCAACTGTGGCTACTTTGTGGGGAATGTGAGGACCATTCTCAATGCAGTTTACATAACCTTCATCTTGGGAGAGTAGATGAAGGTGCATTTTCACCTTCCAGTGGTGATAACTGTCTTTGTCAAGAACTGGGATCTTTACTCCAATATCCTTCTTACTCATCTTTGTTAGATTCCAAGATCTTTAAACTCTTTGTGTGTCAAGAGCTTGCTCTGATACCAATTGTTATTCCTAGAGGACTAACAATGAGATTTACAGAAGGGGGGGTTGAATGTAAATCTCAAAACTTTTTCAAGTTTTGAGAAGTTTATTAAAGCAGTGTGTTCTAGATGAACAAGTGTATGAATTGCTTTGAGCTAATGCAGATAGATATATATTCAAACACAAAATGTAAAGAACACAACAAACTTTAAAAACTTTTCTGGTGGATTTGTTGTTCCACCAGAGATGGTATATTAGAAAATCTGTGTTCAACAATGTTGATCACAGCTGCATCCTAGTACAAACTAGATGAATTTTCTCTCAAGATATTTCTTAACAGCTCTGGAAAAATCTCTCTCTAATTACTAGCTTCTTCTTGGTTTATATATTACCAAGTGTACAAGTGAAAAACAATATAAAATTACAATAGTAAAATAAGTTCTTCACTTGCTTCTTTTCCTGTTCACTCAAGTACTTTGTTGACTATTGCATCTTTGTACTAAAGAAGAACGGCTGCTTTTTCTGTTGATCCTGAAATTCGGCTACCACATCTCAGGTTTTCTCTGTCAACCCACGTGCCTCTGTTTGTAGGTACAACTACCACTTATCAACGGCTAATTAGCAGAACATCCGTTGAAGCTTTCATCCGTTGATGACTTCATCCGTTGAAGGATGTTATCCGTTGAAGCTTTCATCCGTTGATGCTCTCATCCGTTGAAGGATGTTATCCGTTGAAGCTTTAGAGACATCCGTTGAAGCTTAGCTTCTCATCCGTTGAAGGTCTTTAAGTCATCCGTTGATACCACTTCATTTATACAAAATTACAAGGCATGAAATATTTACAATTGGCCTTCCTATCTACATATCATCTAGTAGTCAACATGACTCATAGTTTCTCTCAACTTCTAAGAATTACAATTTTAAATACAGAGACTGAAATATGCTACAATACTAGACTTATTTCTAAGTAAAGCTACACCATCAACGGATAGCCAAAGTGGTCTTATCCGTTGAGGCTACAGACACTAAATTTCTACTTAAGTGTTTTGTTAAACATATCATCAAACTAATGCACATATATTCCTAACAAGTATATTATATATATATATATTTATATATATATATGGATATAGTTTTTAAAACTATTAATCGAATAAGGTTTATTCGATAACTTTAACTTTATTTTATTATTGAATATTATTTTGAATATTCATTCGAGGGCTTATGACTCCTTTTATTTATTTATTTGAATATTATTTTGAATATTCATTCGAGGGCTTATGACTCCTTTTATTTATTTATCTGAATATTATTTGAATATTCATTCGAGAGCTTATGACTCTTTTATATTATTTATTGAATATTATTTGAATATTCATTCGAGGGCTTATGACTCAGTTTATATTATTTAATGAATATTATTTGAATATTCATGTGAGGATCTATGACTCCGATTATTTGCTGAGGTATATTCTTTATTTTATTAAAGAATAAGGTGTAAATAATCAAACTTATTTTCGATTATTCAAATAAAGATAATACTTTCATATAAGTATATCTTTGGTTATTTAATACTCGTTTCAAGTATAAGTTTTAAAACTTCTACTTCAATTATTTTTATAAAAGATTATTCTTTATGGGAATATTATTTAAATAATAATATTCAGTCATTTTCTAAATATTCTGGGGACTGATTTACTTCATTAAATCAGCTTTACTCCAAACACTCTTTAAAGTGTTTTCGAGTCTTCAAAATGATTTTTAAAAGTTAGAGCGGATCCCAAAACTCATTTTTATATTTAAGATCTTCCTTTTAAAGGGGATTTAAATACTCGTTCAAAACCTGGGGAATCCGGCTCTGTGGTGTATTTTATATTCGCAACAAGGTTGCAGTTTTGGTAAATGAATTGATTACTTACCCAACGTTCGGGAAGTAAGTCCATCTATTGAGTCGGCATAAGCAACATGGGCTCAGTGGGCGTCCATGATAGTGTAAGTGGCTCAGTGGGAGTCCATCAAATGCATAAGTGGCTGAGTGGCAGTCCAGCATAGGTCCTAATGCGGCCAGGGTGATGACCAGTGGGGAATTCGTCCATCTACTAGTAGAAAAGGTTACTTATGGGTATCTTTGCCTGATCAGCAAGATATCTGGTTTATGCCAAAGGTTTTCTTTTCCTTCCAAATTCATTGGATATTGCAACTCTGTTCATACTTTACATAACAGAGGTTCCAGAAAATGTTTTAGAGATATATATATGTGGATATATATATATCGGGACTAAATAAAGTATCTCATAACTTTTTCATTCAATAATATTTCAAAGATTGAATCTATTCAAATCTTGTCTTGTAGTCTCATCTATGTGATGAACTTTTGAAACTGATTATAACTTGAACGGTGGTAGTTCAAGTAGTATTGGGAAAGATATAAGTATATTGGGGTATTTGGTAACCTCATCTTTTAAACTTATATCTAGTTAATAATTGTCTTATGAATGACAAAGATTTTCAGAAAAACGTTGAGACAAGGTTAGATGTATGAGATCACCTTGCAACGATATTTTTTCATATATACAGTTATACACTGGGATTTTGTGTATATTATGCATGGAAGAGGACTTCCAATATTTTGAAAAGTATATATGTATATATACTGAATATTTTGCGACTTCATCGCATTAAGATATCAAACTTGGTTCATTTCTTTTGACCAAGACTTTCATGAGTATTATGAGTAGGCTCATATATTGTAAATCATTATACATATTATTTTGGTGGGCTTGCTGCTCACCCTTGCTTTATTTCTTCATCACACAACAACAGTTAGGAAAGATGGCCAGACTCCAGCAGACCCAGCGCAAGCGCGTGGGAAGCGTCCCGCGTCTTCCCGTTGATGTTGTAGCTGCTATAGCTGCAGAGGTAGATCTATTGTAGATCAGGCCATCTACTTTTGAGAATCAATTATGTATAATTATAACTTGTGGCAGATAATGGCAATTAACTGTAAATTTATCAAGTAATTATTTTGGGTTGTAATAACTTTTAAATTGTGGATTCAAAGACTTGTACTTATTTAAATTTTATCTCTGAGACTATAACGGGTTGTGGTGTGTGTTAGTGTGGGGTCACAGCATAAGGTTATTTATTATTAATTAAGTGAAGTGATATTGTGGAAAGAAAGACCGTGACGACCCGGATCCCCGACCCCGGATCTGGGGGTGTTACAGGGGAGCATCCAGTTCTAGAGAGAACCTTCCATCTGCAAGGAAGTGGACTAAATCACATACACCTGATTTGATAATTGGAAATCCTGATGCAGGTGTCAGAACTAGAATAGTTACTTCAAGTGAATGTCTTTACAATTCTTTTCTTTCTCAGACTGAGCCAAAGAAAGTGGAAGAAGCTCTTCAAGATGTTGATTGGGTGCAAGCAATGCAGGAAGAGTTAAATGAATTTGAAAGAAACAAAGTCTGGACCCTAGTGCCAAGACCAAAAAACAGATCTGTTGTTGGTACAAAATGGGTATTCAGAAACAAAATTGATAATGATGGCATAATTACAAGGAATAAGGCAAGGCTGGTTGCAAAAGGATATTCTCAACAGGAGGGAATTGATTATGATGAAACATTTGCACCAGTTGCTAGATTGGAAGCCATAAGGATATTTTTGGCTTATGCTGCTCACAAAAAGTTTACTGTCTTTCAAATGGATGTGAAAAGTGCTTTTCACAATGGAGAATTGGAGGAAGAAGTATATGTTGAACAACCTCCAGGCTTTGTAGATTCCAAATATCCAGATTATGTCTACAGACTTGATAAAGCACTTTATGGACTTAAGCAAGCTCCAAGAGCATGGTATGAGACTTTAGCTCAGTTTCTTCTGGAAAGTGGATTTAACATAGGAACAATAGACAAAACACTGTTCTACCTCAACCATGAAAAGGACTTACTTCTGGTCCAGATTTATGTTGATGATATCATTTTTGGTTCTACAAATGACAGACTTTACAAGAAGTTTGCCAAACTGATGCAGTCAAGGTATCAAATGAGTATGATGGGGGAACTTAGCTATTTTTTGGGCCTTCAAGTCAATCAGAATGAAGAAGACACTTTTATTTGTCAAACTAAGTACACCAGAAATTTGCTGAAGAAATTTAGAATGCAAGATTGTTCAAGTGCATCCACTCTCATGGCCACTGCAACAAAACTGGACAAGGATACTGGTAAATCAGTAGATATTACTGATTACAGAGGTATGATTGGCTCTCTACTCTATCTAACTGCTAGTAGACCTGATATCATGTATGCTACCTGTCTTTGTGCAAGATTTCAAGCAGATCCAAGAGAACCTCACTTAACAGCTGTGAAAAGAATTTTCAAGTATCTTAAAGGAACAGCTGATCTGGGATTGTGGTATCCCAGAGAATCAGATTTTAAACTAATAGGTTACTCAGATGCAGATTTTGCAGGTTCCAAAATTGACAGGAAAAGCACAAGTGGAAGCTGCCAATTTCTTGGAGGCAGATTAGTTTCTTGGTTTAGTAAGAAACAAAAGTCAATTTCCACATCAACTACAGAAGCATAGTACATTGCTGCAGGAAGTTGTTGTGCACAGATTCTTTGGATGAAGAATCAGTTACTGGATTATGGGTTAACATATTTTAAAATCCCTATTTACTGTGATAATCAAAGTGCTATTGCTATGACAGGTAATCCAGTTCAACACTCAATGACAAAGCACATCAGCATCAGGTACCTTCATAAGGGAACATGTGGATGAAGGTACAGTGGAATTGCACTTTGTTCCAATAGATCAACAACTAGCAGATATCTTCACAAAACCACTGTGTGAAGCTACTTTTACAAGATTGGTAAATGAACTTGGAATGGTTTTAGGTTCTTTCTCTAAATCTGCTTAGTTTTGTTCTGATGCATCAGACTTTATGATCAGTATTTACAGAAATCACTCTCTTTGTTTATTCTGTGCTTAATTGAAAATTGCTTAAGTACTGACTGTTGTCTGATGTGACTTTCTAAACTCTGATAGTGATATGTCTATTTATGTAACTATTCTATCCTATGAGGATACCTGTGCTAGATGCTGACCTAGTAGTCTTCAATATACTAGAGATCCCATGTTAGAAGTAATTATTTATGTGGAAATCCATTGACACAAGCAAATTCTGATATTGAGCTTAGTTAAGTTTACTCTGTCTATCTTATTACTAAGTCAAAAACTAGAATAATGCTTCTCATCTGTTAAGTTCTGATGTTAGTAAATCTGCTGAATGTACTAAGTGCTGATAAACCTCACTTATCAAAAGAAAAATGGAAAAGAAAAAGAAATAAAAATCAGGTACTCCTTTGAGGTCTAGAGTAAAAATGTGGAAGGGACGACCCAAGTGCATTGCTGGTATTAAGTAATATGCATCAGAAAAGCAAAATATTTTCTTGATGACTTTTCACACTCTTTGATTACTGGAGAAATACTCTGATAATAACATAAATTCTGATAAGCAGTCGTGACTCGCTTACACTGAGAAGCCACTGTAAACTGGAATTTAAAAAGATGCACAAAATTAGCACAAAATAGTTGAGGTGGACTCAAGCATGAACTCATTCAATAGTAGGCTTCAGAATAATGACAGATTTTTAGTAAAGTTTTAGTTATGCCTTATTTCTAAGATGTACTGAAGTGAATCAGACTTTACTCTTTGTCTGAATTTAGCTTAATGCACACACTAAACACTCCATATGAATGATGAAAATTACTGTGGTGATCTATGTTATTTTAGATGAACAGTTTATGTGTCAGATTGCATAAATTCTGAGGACAAGTTCTGATGGAAGTTCTGATGATTAAGTTCTGAAGAATCTATATCAGAATTTATGTGAAGAATTACAAAGATAGGCATTCATTTTTCAAGTTAAGAAATCATGTTCTGATGACTGTTAAGTTCTTATATAAGTCTAAGTTCTGATATTAAAATTATGATCCTTTACTTGACTTATTTGTGGATAAAATCTAAAAACAGTCTCATTTTAAATCAGAATATGTTTGGGCGGAATATTAACAGTCAATATAATTAGGGATAGTGGTACACGTACATGCACAGTAATTTTTACTTATTTCTTGTGCGCATTAAACCCTGTTTTACCTTTCCAATGACTGTTTTTCTTCTTCCAAGTCTAGGGAGACGAGGTAGAATTATTTCTATCTGTTAGCATTAAATTTCCTTGCATCTCCTGGCATTCTCTTGCCTATATAAAACAACACTTCACATCAGCCTATACATCAATTCTTTTCTCGCATACTCACTCTCCTTTCCTTCATACCAACAAAACCATGGTCAACTAAAACATGTTCTTGAACTATGAGACCTTCAACATGGAGCTGAGCTATGAGGCATGGCAGCAGGAATGGCACATGACTGTCATTCCTGATGAGATTTGGGACTCGGTTCCCCAGGAGGTTCTCACCCACCTCCTGTTCTTTTACATGGACTACCATCGACATCTGGAGCGATTGGAGGAAGAAAGGCTGGAAGCTCTCCGCCAGCAAGAGCGAATCATCAGACTCGCTATTCTTTTTGTAGAGAGTAGGAAGAAGAAATAACTTATTTTCTTTTTCCTGTTTTTTTTCATCGTCAGCCTTGCCCTGCTTCTTGAGCTAGGACTAAGGCTGTTGATGTTAGGTTTAGAAGCTTAGGACAATCTTGTAATGCTCTGATGTAATTTAAATTTCATGACTGTATTCTCTTAATATATTAATGGAATTTCTACTTTTTGCAAGTTTTTGTCTCTGAGATGTTTGTAATTTAAATGCACTGATAAATCCTGATATATCTATATTCTGATGACCATTTCATTTTTGATTTAAATTAAGTTCTGATCTTAAAATATCAGTACTTGTTTATTTGATTTATTTTGGTCATTCTCACACTCAAATTTTTTTTTCAGAATATTGGTGTTGTAGTGAAAATAATTGAATAAGTGGGAACAGTTTAAATTTTGAATTAAAACTGATTTACCTCAATTAATGGAATTACTGGGTAAGTGGAACGGTTTTTCCTTGAAAAACTGCAAGTGGGTAAGTAATGATTACTGTTTTCCCGTGCCCATTAACTATTCATTATTGCTGCATGTCTGACAGGTGTCCAACGGTTATATTTTTTTTATCAAGTATAAGTAAGAGAGAGAGAGAGAGAAGATTATACAATCTTTTATTTACTTTTACACTTTATCTCTCTTTCTTTGCTTTTACTCTCTCTCATCTCCTGACGTTGGTTTTTCATACAGACATTTTATCAAACACCTAACAGGCAAATCTTAAATTTCAATTATTCTCATGGCACCTAAGGATTTGATCATTGATGGAGCTAAGTTCGTTCCAAATAACTATGCTGCAATTCTCGATCATGCTGAAGCTCCGTCTGAGTTGCATTTTGTGCAAGATCTTCTTGCACACAGTGAAACTGGGTATGCATTGACCCAGCCTTCAGTCTTTTCAAGCCAACAAGTTCTGACATTTTGGCGGACTGGGCATTTTGACAATGGTGGTGCTAATGGTACTCCCAGCATTGTTTTTGAAGTGGATGATACTGAACATGTTGTAACTCCTGGTACAATTCGCAAGGCCTTACATTTACCAGAAGGCTGTATTTTCTCAATACTAGAGAATCAGCTCTACAAGAGTTAATGGCAAGTTTGGGGTATGAGCAGAGTTTGGCTAAGCTTGGACAGTTGAACCGGGCTCATATCAGAAAGGAATGGAGCTTCTTCTTCGACTGTATCACTAAAGCCTTCGGGAATAAGTGTTCCAACTTTGATGCCATTCCTATAAAGAGTCAGCACATCGGGTATGCTATCATTAACCAAACTCATTTTGATTTTGCAAATGTTGTGATAGGTTTTATTGGGGATAGGATGACAGAAGATAGGAATGTTGTCTACTTTGCTAGATTTTGTCAGCTTATATATAATTTCTGTTGTGCTGATGAACCCCAACCTACCACTGACTTAACTCCACCTTTCAAAATTGCAAAACGAGCCTTTAATAACTTGGTAAATGCTGACCTTAAGAAAAAGGTGGTTAGACCTTTACAGATTCCTCAGTCTGTAAAACAGATCTTGGTAAATGCTGATCCTCAAACCTATAGATCTGTTTATCCTGATGTCCAACTCACCACCACAACCCAAACACCACAGCAACCATCAGAACATACCACTCATACATCTATACCTCAACCTTCCCTCGGAACATATCTCAAATCCTATCTCTCAACTTCACAGACAGCTCAACCTTCATCCTCAGCACCTATTGTGAAGCCTTCATCTTCCAAGCCCAAGAGGACAAAGACTGTTTCTCAAACACCACAGAAGAGAAGGAGGATTGTTCTGAGAGATGAGTCTGATAGTGAGGAACAGGTTTCTTCATCATAACCTGTTGTTAAAGAAGTTGAGAAAGTTCTTTCTCAGAAGGATTCTGGGATTGGGGGATCTAAGCTTCTCAAAAGGCTTAGAAGAATGACTTCTGCTGAACCTCCCAAGCAATCCCCACCTTCAAAGAGATACAAGAAACAGAGAGCTAAAAGGCCAGTTTCAGATGATGAGGAAGCAGCAGCTAAGGAAGGAGATCAGGAATCTCTGATCTCACAAGAACCACAATCTGTTGAAGCCACTGCTTCTCCATTGACTCCAACTCATGAAGCTGCTACAGAAAAGGCCAACACACCATCTGTGACTCCTGTACATAAGACTGTATCTCCTTTTGATTCAGGCACAAGTGCTGAAATTGATATTCAGAACCTGGTTGTGCCTGAGGTACTTTACTTAGAAGCTCCAACAACAATTAATCCATCAACAACACCTGTTACTGATGCTACTCAAACTCCAGAATTGTCTACTACACCCTCTCTGCATCTAGATGTTGATGATCAGAATATAGGTGAGCATCAGGATATGGATGTTGATCAAAACTTGGAACCAGATCAGCACTTAGAGGATGATGCTGAAGCCTCAATTGCTTCTCATACTGTTGTTTTATCAGAAGATGCTGATTCTGTAAGTTCTGATGCTGCAAATGCTGATGATACTGGTGATGCTGCTCCAAATGCAGATGCTGATGAAGCAGGTCCTTCAGGACATGCACCTCAGCAAACTGTTCACAAAAGTGAACTAGTTAAGAAGTTTGTTACAAGAGAAGCACCAGTGCCTTGGAGTGAAACTCCTGCAGGACAAGAGTGGACTAAGGAATGGAACTCAATTACCTGTGTTCCATCTGCAAAGAATCTTGCTGAGGACTTGACAAAAGCTGATGAGATGTTAATTACTGATGATTTCAAAACACAGCTTCGAGTCACTGCATTGATTACTAAACATCTGCAAGGTCTCCGTTCAACTACTCATGCAGAGTTATATAAAATTCAGGAAGAATTAATCAAGCAAGAACAAGTTCAGAAAATTGACAAGAAAAAATTCTTCCAACCTACCTTTGACAGAGTTGCTTATATTGAGAAGACCCAAGAAAAGCAACAGTCTCAGATTGATGCTATTTTGAAAAATCAAGCTTCTCAGCAATCTCAACTTGATGAAATCCAAGCCTCAGTGGAATTGCTTGTCTCTCTTCTCTTACCTACTGATGCCAAAAAAGGGGAGAAAGTAATTAAGTCCAAATGCAAAACTGATAAGACACTAAAAGGGAAGGATGATGAAAAAGATGACCAGGGAAACTCTGGAATGGGTGGAGGTCATAGTCAAGGTAGAGGTTTCTCATCAAGAAAAGCTGAAATCACAAGTCATAGGACAAGTTCTGATGCTGGAAAAAGAATTACTTCTGCTACTGGTAAAAGGATAAGTTCTGATGAACTTTTAGGTCTTGATGAAGAAATGTCAAGACAGTTATTTCTTAAGGAAAATCCAGGAATGGACTTGGAGAGTCTAATGGAAGAAGAAGCTAGACTTAAATCAGAAAAAGTCAAATCTAAATATGAAGCTTTTGGTAAAAAGAAACTTCCAAAACTCAAAGGCATTGTGATAAAAGAAAGGACAAATTCTGAAGCAACCAAAGCTAAATCACAACTGCAGATAGATCCAAGGTCCAAGGGCAAAGAGAAAGTTGGTGAACCTATCAAGGTTTTTGTGCCTCCTGTGAATGAAGAAATTACTGATGAAGATGCTTATCTTGCTCTGACTTCAAGAAAAGTTTCTAAGACAACCTCTGACATGGCTCAAGTTGTTCAGAGTCAAGAGATAGTTAGTTCTGATATCTCAAAGAAGCAAGTAACCTCTGACATAGCTCAAGTTAACTTGATATCAGAAGATATATCAAAGGAAACCTCTGACATTGCTCATGTTAAACCTTCAAAGATACTCCTACCAGGATTCACTAAAGCCAAACAGACTCAACCTTTGAAGACTGCTGCAAGTAGTTTTGAAGCAAGAGTGGTTACTGGAAAGGAAGCAAGAGATAAAATTGGATTGGGAAGTGCTGATGAAAGAAGAATACAGAACACAACCAATGATCCAAATTCCTTAAGTGAACCAGGTATTGGAGCAACTCCTGAGAGATTGAATCAACTAGAATCTGTACAAATGGTTTACCATACCTACTTGAAAGAATACATCTTGTTGTACTTCATGACAGATGGTAGGGTTTATCATATAAGGGAAAATGCCATTCCACTGAAGTATTTTGAAGAGCTGGAACATGTATTATTCTTACTTCAAGTGAATGACAAAATAACAGAAAGTGCTGTAAACTTTTTGAAGAGTCAAATTCAGAAACAGAAAAGCTTTATTCTGTTAAGTCTAATAGCTCATATCTTCCAAAGTACAGAGATCACAAGGGTGATATTGTTGAGATGAAGCCCAATTCTGCTAAGATTATAACTACCTTTTTGGGTTACAGGGCTGTGGAATTCAGTCTTGATTATGACAAGGCATATTTGATCAGACTGGATCAGGACATAAAGAAAGCTAAAATTAATGATCTCAGGGCTGCAATCTTTCAAATTGGTGAAGATTCTGCAGAACTTAAAGATGCTAAAAGGAGGATGATTTATGAACTCAGATATGCTGAGAGATGTTTGTTGAAGAACTATCTCAGAACAACTCCTGACATCAGAGAGATCAGAAGATGAAGCCAAGTCAAGATCTACAACTACTTAAATTCTGATATGGATACAGACTGAAGTTATTATCAGAAGTTAAAGATTGGTAAAGCTTTAAGGACTGTAAGTTGTAGTTATCTAGTCAAATTCTCGTGCATTTGTACTTAATGTTTTTGAAATCATTAAATATCTGTTAAACTTGTATATTAGGCTAATTTACAAGTTGGGGGAGATTGTTAGATATATTTGATAATGTCATGGCTAATGTGATTTATGTTTAGTTTTCAGATTTTACTTAAACAGGATAAATCAGTACTTACTGGAAGTTAGGACTTAAGGATATCAGTACTTATATTATCAGGAGATAATCATCAGAAGATGGATATCAGAACTTAAGTACTGAAGGACGTTCAGATAAGGAAGGCAGCTGGTTCAAGGAAAGAAGATTGAGACAAACATAAGAAGAAATATGCATGAAGATGGAATTCTATGAAGAATAGAATACTTGGAAGAAAAGATATATGATTGATATATTTTAGGAAGCAGAATTATATTCCATATCAATTAGCGATTATCTTGTAACTGTGTAGTATATAAACACAGATATAGGGTTTACACTATAAGTGTTATCACAATCGAGAAGATTATTCATTGTAACCCTAGTAGCTCTCATGATATTTGTTCATCACTGAGAGAGAACAGTTTCATACTGTAACAGAGTTTATTATTTCAATAAAGTTTGTTTTCTGTTACTTGAGTTATTAAAGTTCGATTTGATTGTGCTATACACTGTATTCACCCCCCCTACAGTGTGTGTGTGACCTAACACGTTATTTTCGCATTCTTGAATTATTCACAATTTTTGGGGAATTTTGATATAAATTTTAGATTTTATTGCTTTTAAAATTATTACCCGTAATTATTATTTTTGGGCCTAATTATTTTAATTAGGGATAAAAACACCCTTACTTAATTTTTGGGGGTATAACTTTCTGATTAATATAAATAGATGTAGAATATTTTTATTTTATTTATTTTTATTAAAAAAATTGAGAAAATAAAATAAAAGTCCAAGAACATATTCGGGGTTGTTCTTGAGTGTGAGAATTCAACTAAGGGATTGAGGGTGATTCTGTTATCCATTTTTGATGCTCGAATAACCAATCTGAAGCTCTCATCAAGCTCTTTGTGTTAATATCAATTTCTTTATATGAAGGTAATCGAATTTTAGTTTCGATTTTTCGTGTTCATAAACTTGAATTCGAGTTTTTGGATTCTGGGGATTTTTGAATGATTTTGATGTTATAAATAGCTTTAAAATGTTTATTTGAGTCGATTTATATGGTTACTTCAGTTGTTTAAGTCCAGGACATATATAGACGAGTTCTTGGTTTTTTATGTTTTTATTTTTCGATTTTGGGATTCTTGATAGAAGTTTGGTTGATTATGATTGTATAAACTGATTTTATGTGTCCAGGGCTTTAAATTCATATATAGGTCATCGAATTTGGTGTAGGAATCGAGGAATTACGTTTTAGCCAGATTTTTTTCTTCGAACTCATCGGCGGCTGTGTTGGTTGTGCTCGGAACTGATGATTTCGAGTTGTTGTAACTATTATAAAGTTGCTGGTAGATTAGGGACAGGAGTAGGATCGATTTTGGGATTGATTAGCTTTGAAAACCGAAGGTTTTGGGAGGTTTTGGGGTCGCCGGAACTCGGCGAGACTCCCCGGTTTCTGGAAGTTGCTGGTAGATTAGGGACAGGAGTAGGATCGATTTGGGGATTGATTAGCTTTGAAAACCGAAGGTTTTGGGCGGTTTTGGGGTCGCCGGAACTCAGCGAGATTCGCCGGTTTCTGCGCGTGTTCCCAGTTTCCGGCCGAGTTCGTCCGAACTCCGGTCGTCTTCCCCCATTTCCCCACCCTATGATCCATTTTACACCAGTTCTGTTTCTGCAAAAACGTTTCTGCAATTCCCTTTTTATTTTTATTTCAAAATTCATTTCAAAAATACTATAAAAAAATCATCTAGTAATTATTTTAAATTCTAAAAATCATTTGTTTAATTATTTTAAATTCCAAGAATAATTTATTTTATTATTTTCAAAAATTCATATTCGTTTTAATTATTTATAATTTGTTTTAATTGATTATTTATAGATTTAATTAATTAGTTAATTCATTTAATCAATTAATTTTATTTATAAATAGTTAAATAAAATACAATTATTTATAATTAATTTAAATAATTTCTAAAAATTACTTTTAAGCTTTTAAAGTTTATATTTTGATATTTAAAAAAATCAATTAATTTTATTATTAATTGATTTATTCCTATTTAATTCTTATTTTATTCATAATAAATAAACAGTTCGTCCGTTTAATACGAAACGAACACGTACAGACTCAGAAAAATATTACGCTTTCAATAAAAATACTTTTGAAACCTAATTTCTTTTGTATAGCAATGTCATGTGATTTGCGAGTCATTTTGAGTCAATTTTTTAGCGATAAATCGTATTTTTACCCAATTTCAGTTTTAAACGTACCAAGTCGAATGTTTTGACGAAACGAGTCTTGTGTTATATATAAATTATGTGATATGTAAATTATGTGCATACGTTCTATATGAATTACATGCGTATGTGAGTCATAATTCTTGTGTTTGACTGTTTTCCTTATGTGTGGGCTACCATATGGGTAGACAATAGGATTTCGACGCGAAGTTCATCGAGTAATTTGTTTAGACGATTAAAGTTGTATATTTTAATTATAGATGTGGATCGCTCGACTTGATCGAGACAAGATATTGGGAAGAATGAGATGGAATGGTATTGGATAACTGGCTTCTAGTTTTCGCAGGAGCAGCATATCAGTAAAGTGTTGAAAAGAAAGACGGTGATGCCTTGAGCTACCAGACTGAGATAATTGCATTTTTACGAGTGTGACTAACTACTAAAAATCCAAAGGCAAGTATCCATATTGTCACTTATTGTTCTAGTGATATTTATTTTGAATCTTATTATGCAAGTATTGCTTTCCCTATTCTCTCTTCAGAATAGCTAAATGTTTTACATATCGCTGAACTAAATGATTCTGTTTATGCAAGTACTCTTCTGCTATTCTATGTTTAGAATAGCTAAGTGATTTTACTCATCAAATTAGTGGATTTATAAATGGTTTGGATTTTGAGAAAGATGATTTGGTTGCGAATATTCCTGCCCAAGTGAATAGGGGAATAAAATTATTTCGAGTATTATGACCCCTTTTCAATAAAAGGTTTTAAGATTGAATCAATGCGTAAGTGACCGGGGAGGACGGTCCAGTAGAGGGCTATTGCTAAGTGTCATATGAAATATTATGACACAATTTGTGCCACAGGCAGATATATTGCCTTTTTATTTGAGTACTCGTATTTTGGGGACATGTTTCTATGAATTATGACCTTGTGCTATCACACGGGCTGATCAACATGTGATAGTACGTCCGTCGGTGAATGATCCCAATCTAAATTATTATATTGTTTTTTTATAATCATAGAATAAATGATTTATCAACTGTTTCTGTTTTGGATTAATGGTGAATGCAGTTTTGATTCAAATTCTGATTTATGCTGATACTTACTTTGTTGTTAAATAACAAAGGTGGTATTAGTATAGATGATTGATGCTGACTTCAGTATGGGATGTTGTGAGCATCAAAGTTCTTATTGATATCTAATTTGATATGACAACAAAATGAGTATTAATATCAAGAGTTCGGTTTTGAATAAAGTTTATGATTCAATCCATAATCATTGCTTCTTGTTATTGTTGTTTATGATATTTCCGTAAATACGGTTTTACGACTTTTATCCTCGTCAAGATTCAAAGTATTGTTGAAGCATTTCGCTCGAAAATATCAAAGAGTTTTGAATACAGTTTGAAACAATTATCCGATTCTTTAATAAATTTCTGTTTCAACAATTATGATTTTAAAATGTTCTGCGCTATTGCAGCTGTCGGTTTAATATCAAAAAAAAGATCCTATATATGTTATAATGAACTTGTTGAGCATTTCTTCCGCTCATACTTGCCTATTTTCAAATTTAAGCTCCAGTGAGGATTAACTTGCGTTGTTTAGCCGCGTAATTCGAAGAAGCAAAGAAGAAGCTTTTGGAAGGTGGTGGGTCCAGGGTTTGCGGACAGTGTAAGTTTTATTGTGTAAGGTTGTTTATATTATATTATATTATAGTTGTGTTATTTTATAGTTGGGCCTAGTATACTTCTTTTCGAAGATATACTAGTAGGTTAGTATTGAATTGGTATTTGTTGAAAAGAGTTTTAAAAGAAAGTGAAAAATTTATTGGTGGAATTTGGAATTCTTGTTTCTAGAACTGTAACCTTGAAAGATCTTGGATTAGTTTGGGGACATAGATGCTAAATATCTTTCGCTGGCATTTGTATTTTGATTTAGCAGGTTAATTTGGATTGAGGTTTTATAGTGAAGACCAAATCCCTTGACCCCGGATTTGGGGGCGTTACAGAACAATCTAGCTAGGAAGCAAATGCAGTTGCTGATGAGATTGAGTCTTCAACTTTGTGGCACCAAAGGCTTGGTCATATGAGTGAAAAAGGTACGAAGCTATTAACTTTGAAGGGGAAGATTCCAGAGTTGAAGAATGTGGAAGTTGGATTCTGTGAGCCATGTGTTCTTGGAAAGCAGAAACATGTTACTTTTGAAAAATCAGGGAGGACCCTCAAGGCTAGGAACTTAGAGCTAGTTCATATAGATGTATATGGTCCAACAACAGTTGCGTCATTGGGCGGATCTCGCTACTATGTCACTTTCATTGATGATTCCACTAGAAAGGTTTGTGTTTATTTTTTGAAGAATAAATCAGATGTGTTTGCTACTTTCAAAAAGTGGAAGACTGAAGTTGAAAATCAGACTGGTTTGAAGGCGAAGTGTTTAATGTCATATAATGGTGGTTAAAACAGTAGTAATGAGTTTAAAAGCTATTGTGCAAAATTTGGGGTTAGAATGATTAAAACTATTTCAAAGACACCACAACAAAAAGGTGTTACAGAGCGCATGAATAGAACCTTGAATGAGAGGGCCAAGAGTATGAGATTACATGCAGGGTTGATAAAGATGTTTTGAGCAGATGTAGTTAGCACATCGGCATATCTCATAGATAGAGGACCTTGAAGTCCTTTGGGGTTCAAGATTCCTGAAAAAGAGTGACAGGGAAAAGAGATAAATTTTTCACACTTGCGAGTTTTTGGTTGTGTTTCTTATGCGCGTGTTAAAGATTCCGACAGGGACAAGCTTGATCCGAAAATAAAGAAGTGTATCTTTATTGGTTATGGCTCAGAAGATATGGGTTACCATTTATGGGATGAACTGACTAAGAAGGTCATTAGAAGTAGAAATGTTACTTTTAATGAGAATGTAGTGTTTAAGGATAAGCTTGTAGTCGATTATGAGTTTATAAAACAACCTCAGAAAGAGGAAGCATTGCTTGAAGATATTACAGAAACAGATCTTGTAGGAAATAGTGGGAGTTCGAAGAATGTTGATGACATGGTTCTAGTAACTCCACAGACTGAGGTAAGAAAATCTAGCAAATTGTGAGGCCACCACAAAAATATTCTCCTTCGGCATATTATATGTTATTGACCGAGGACGGGGAGCCTTAGTGTTATTCAGAGGCAGTACAAGTGGATGATTCAGTTCAGTGGAAATCAACCATGAATGAAGAGATGAGTTCTCTTGAGAAGAATGAGACTTGGTCTTTAACAGAGTTACCAGCAAGAAAGAAGGCTTTACAGAATAAGTGGGTATTCTGGATCAAAGAAGAACATGATGGCAGAAAGAGATACAAGGCGAGGTTAGTAGTCAATAGTTATCAACAGAAAAAGGGTATTGACTATACTGATATATTTTCTCTTGTTGTTAAGATGACTACAGTTAAATTTGTGCTAAGTATTGTGGCTGCAGAGGAGTTACATCTAGAGCAACTAGATGTTAAGACCGTGTTCTTATATGGTGATCTTGAGGAAGACATCTACATGGTTTGGCCAGAGAGATTTCAGGTAGCTGGGAAAGAAAACCTCGTTTCCAAGCTTATAAAAAGCTTGTGTGGTTTAAGGCAAGAACCAAGACAATGGTACTTAAAGTTTGACATCTTTATGATGAAGAATGGGCACACGAGGAGTACTATCGATCATTGTTGTTACTTTAAATAGTTTGATTAATCTTATATCATATTATTGTTGTATATTAATGACATGTTGATAGCAGGATCAAACATAATGAAAATCAACAGGTTAAAAAGACAGATGTCTGAGGAGTTTGAGATGAAGGATATAGGTGCAGCAAAACAGATACTTGGTATGAGCATCATAAGGGATATAGATGAAGGTACTTTAAAATTATCTCAAGAGAAGTATGTTGAGAACTTGTTACAGAAATTCAGTGTTCAGGATGCGAAGACTAGAAGTACACCGTTGGCGAGTCACTTTAATCTCACAAAGAAGCAATCACCTAAAATGGATGAAGGCAATAAATAGATGGCTAAAGTTCCTTATACATCCGTAATTGGCAATTTAATGTATGTTATGGTGTGTACGAGGCCAGACATTGCTCATACAATGGGAGTTGTTAGCAGATTTATGTCTAATCTAGGAAGAGAGCATTGGAAAGCAGTCAAGTGGTTGTTACGCTACTTGAAAGGCACATCCAAGGTTGCACTATATTTCAGTAGGAAATATGGTATCTTGGAAGGGTTCTCTGATACATATTTGGGTGGATCTTTGGATACAAGAAAAAGTACAACAAGTTATATCTTAACTTTAGGTGGCACCGCAGTTAGTTGGATGTCTCAACTTTAATAGAGTGTTGTTTTTTCAACCACATAAGCAGAATATATGGCTATCTCTGAAGCTACAAGAAGATGATTTAATTGAAAAATTTTCTTGATAAGTTAGGCAAGAAACAGACGGACAGTACTTTGTATAACGATAGTCAAAGTGCTATTCATCTTGTGAGGAATCTCGTGTTTCATGCAAGAAAGAAGCATATTCAGATGAGATATCACTTTACAAGAGAGTTGATAAGAAATGATACTTTGTCCTTGAAGAAAATCCTTGGTTCAAAGAATCGAGTGAAAAGTTGAAGATTTGCGTAGCTTCAACTGGCCTTCAGAACTGATTCATGAGAAGGCGCTGCACTAGTTAGAGTTATTGATTGAAGAATTGATTTTACTAGACTTATAAGAGTGAAGTGAAGATGTGGCCAGACTCCAAGTGGGAGATTGTTGGGTTTGTGGAGTCTATTAATTAAACCCATGAAAATATACTATTCAGATTAGTTTATGGATTAGTCTACTTTCCAGATTTGGACTATAATTTGATTTAGTCTAGTTTGTTCTCTTATAAATACTCATGTAATTGTAAAATTATAACACAATAAATTTTGAGAGATCAATACAAAATTAGTGCGGCTTGTGGAGTAGGAATTTTTGAACCACGTAAATCTTTATCTTGTGTGATTGTCGTATATTTTCTTGTTCTTGTTTATTCGTTTTGGGTTTTGTTTTCGTTGTTGTATACTCAACAGTCAGTTGTGCATTGAACTTAGAAGACTAGCCGTAAAGATACAAGATTAAGCATTAGGGTTAAGGCTTAACTAGTTATAATATAAAATGTTAGATTACATGTATTACATTGTATTATATTATATATTATTTTTATATTATATATAAGTATAGGGCATCGCTGAACTTATAACCAATTCTTAAAATAGAACGGTAGAACCATTACTAACCGTTGTATTTGTTTAGATTTAATGGTCTTGATTAATTTAGAGAATATGTAAAAAAATTATGACAATTAGTATAACATTTATATAAATCAATTATAAGGAGAGTGAAGTAATTCTACATATTTTTATTAATTGGAAATCAATCAAAATCAATCAATGATTATACGCCACTTACATCTTAGTTGTATGTATCACCTTGGTCATCTCATTATCATATTTCTCTAAACATTTAACTCTGTCATGATTAAGAACTCTGATATTCATCTTTTTTTAGGCACCATGAAAGGTTTTGATGACGTAACGTTTATGATGATTCCATGTTTTTTAGGATTCATATTTAGTTATATGTATTTTTGTTTTAAATTTTACGGCTGAACAAATTGACAATTGTCACACTCTAGTTTTGTTCTGCAGCATAAATTACAACAGAATTATAAAACTCTAGTATTATTCTCTTTCACTCTACTTGTAAATTCTGCTACATGATAACCTATATTTTTAGCATTTATAAATTGACAATAATATTTTTCTTGTACTTGTTTTTTTGATAGTAATCATCTTAACTTACATCATAAATGTTTAATACATTCAAATTTTATTGTAAAATTATTACTTTTATTATGAAATTCTGATGCAAAACATGTATGTTAGTAGATTTATGATGTGTTGGACAAACTTAGTATTTTAGACTAAGTTGTGAATAATTTTGAGACTCTATATGAGTGAGACACATTATGTGTTAGTGGTGTATATTTATTGGAATGTATTCTCCTCTTCGAGGGGATTCTAACGCATATTTACACGCTCAAAATGAGTAAAAGGTGAATGAGAACTGATGTTCCAAAGTTTTACCTTTTATTATGAAAAGTGGTTTTGTACCACATCGAGAGTAGCACAAACCTATTCCTTAGTTTTTCTTATAAATACCATGTACCACATCGAAAAGAAAAACAAGTCCTTTCAAGCCTCTCTTTATAAATAGAGTCTTAGGGCATCAGTTTTATTAAGTCAAGGGAATAAGAGTCCTCTTTTTCATTCTCGGTCTCTTTAGTCTTAAATTTACCAATACTCCGGTGATAGTTCTCGGGCTTAGTTCAAGTTCGCTGAGAGTATATTCGATCTATCGATTATACTGGTATCTCGTTTTATCCTGGGAGGCTATCGACTCGCACATACGGTGAGAGGCGAAATAGCTTTAAGGAGACAGTTTCAACTGGACTCGAGGTTTTCCATTTGGTTATATTCTTCCTTTCTCTGTTTGATTTCGTTTACTCACGCACACACTTATTTGATTTATAAGTATTAATCGCAGATTGTATTCACAATCTTAAAGCTATTTATTTTATATACATCTGTGACTGATACATCTGTATCTGCTTGTTTTATTGAGTAACAGATCGATGGAGAACCAGACTGTGAACGATTCGATGAACATGACGGCTGATCCTAACGCACAGATCACTGGATCTGATGGGGTTCACCAGCAGCCGATTAACCCTAACGCATGGATCGTACGATCTGATGGGGGTCAAACGCCTGTTGGACATGTGCCTTCGGGACATGTGCCTGTGGGAAACACTGTCATTGGACAGTTTAGTGTTCCTCTTGGACAGATATCGGCAGGATTCACTCCTCCGATCATACCTGCGGTGCCTACTGGTGTGCATACACCTGTAGTACAGACGCACGTACCATCTGTTCCACCTGTGGTGTCTGTTGCACCTGTTATGCCAACTGTGCCTGCTGCACATGCTGAAAAACCTGAGAAGTTCAACGGAATGAACTTCAAACGTTGGCAACAAAAGATGCACTTTTATCTGACCACGTTGCATATGGATCACTTTCTTAAGGAAGAACCACCGTTGCTCACTGCTGAGAGTAACATGCTGACTGTGTATGCTGCTGATGCTTGGAAGCACTCCGACTACATCTGTCGGAACTATGTGTTAAATTGTTTGTCTGACTCGTTGTATAACGTATACAGCGTGAAGCCAACAGCTAAGGTCTTATGGGAGTCACTTGACCATAAGTATAAAACCGAGGACGTTGGGGCAAAGAAGTGGATTGTTGGCCGCTTTCTTGATTATAAGATGGCAGACTCTAAGACTGTGGTCAGTCAGGTGCAGGAACTGCAGGTGATCATTCATGACATTCATGCTGAGGGAATGGTCATAAGTGAGTCTTTCCAAGTTGTTGCTGTTATTGAAAAGCTTCCACCTGGATGGAAATATTTTAAGAACTACCTTAAGCACAAGCGAAAGGAGATGTCTATGGAGGATCTTATTGTTAGACTTCATATTGAAGAAGACAACAGAGGGTCCGAGAAGAAAGTTAATGTTGCCACTGAGAAGGCAAACATGGTGGAGCACGCTCAAAGCTCCAAGCCCAAGAAGACTAATTCTAGTAAAGGGGCAAAGCTGGCACCCAAAGGAGGGATTTCGAAGTCGAAATTTCAGGGGAAGTGCTACAACTGTGATAAAGTTGGTCATAGGTCTTCTGACTGCAAGAAGCCCAAGAAGCCCAACAAGAAGAAAGAAGCAAACATGGTAGAGAATATCTCCAAGGATACGGGTGATATAGACCTCTGTGCTACGGTCTCTGAAGTGAACCTGGTCGGTTCTAATCCACGTGAATGGTGGATTGATACTGGTGCTACTAGGAATGTTTGCTCAGACAAGGCGATTTTCTCTAGCCTCAAAGCTTCTGATGCTGGTGAGAAGCTCGACATGGGGAATTCAGCAACTTCTACCATTGACGGTGAAGGCACGGTGATCCTGAAGATGACCTCTGGGAAGAATCTGACTTTGAAGAATGTACTTTATGTGCCTGATATTCGCAAGAACCTTGTGTTTGGTTCTCTGTTGAGTAAGCATGGCTTTCGCATTGTAATAGAGTCAGATAAAGTAATTTTGTCTAAGAGTGGTATGTTTGTAGGCAAGGGTTATTTAACCGATGGGCTTTTTAAGCTCAATGTAATGTCCGTTAAGGACGATAATGAAATAAAGAATTCTTCTGCTTACTTGTTTGAGTCTCCTAATTTATGGCATGCTAGATTAGGGCATGTAAATTATGACACTTTACGACGTTTAAGTGCAAAAGAATAATACCAAAACTTACTATCGATTCAAAACATAAGTGTGAGACTTGTGTTGAGGCAAATTTAACGAGATCATCATTTAAACGTGTGGAAAGGAACACCAAAGTGCTAGACCTAATACATAGCGACATATGTGATTTAAAATTCGCTCCAGCAAGAGGAGGAAACAAGTATTTTATTACATTCATTGATGATTGTACAAAATACTGCTATGTATATTTGTTGAAAAGCAAAGAAGAAGCTATAGAAAAATTTAAAATCTATAAGGAAGAAGTTGAGACACAACAGACTGAGAAAATCAAAACGATACGAAGTGATCGTGGAGGTGAATATGTTGAACCATTTGGAGAATTCTGTTCACAACATGGTATAATCCATGAGGTCACTGCACCATACTCCCCTCAGTCAAATGGTGTGGTTGAAAGGAAGAATCGCACTCTGAAAGAAATGATGAATGCGATGTTGTTAAGCTCTGGGCTTCCACAATCGGTGTGGGGAGAAGCCATCTTAAGCGCAAATAATATTTTAAATATTACGATGCGCAAGAATAAGGATGTAAGTCCTTATGAAATGTGGAAGAAAAAGAAACCAAGTTACCAACACCTGAAAGTGTGGGGGTGCCTTGCAAAGGTACTGATCCCTACACCGAAGAAGGTGAAGATAGGTCCTAAGAATGTGGATTGTATTTTCATCGGATATCCTCCACATAGTACTACATATCGGTTTCTTGTTCATGAATCCAAGATTCCTGATATTCAAAAGAATACCATTATGGAATCAAGGAATGCCTCATTCTTTGAGACGATGTTTCCCTGTAATCCAGGAAACCAACAACCTACGACGTCTAAACGATCTCATGAGTCTGTAGATGACGATAATGAGAGTGACGAAAGTGAAGACGAAAATGTGGGGTAGTGAGAAGGAGCAAAAGACAACGAACGGAGAAATCCTATGGGTCTGATTTTATGACCTATTTGTTCGAAGAAGGTGACCCAAAAACCTATAAGGAGGCGGTTACCTCACCTGATGGACCTATGTTGTAACACCCCCAGATTCGGGGTCGGGGATCCGGGTTGTCACGGTCTTTCTTTCCACAATATCACTTCACTTAATTAATAAATAACCTTATGCTGTGACCCCACACTAACACACACCACAACCCGTTATAGTCTCAGAGATGCAATTTAAATAAGTACAAGTCTTTGAATCCACAATTTAAAAGTTATTACAACCTAAAATGATTACTTGATAAATTTACAGTTAATTGCCATTATCTGCGACAAGTTATAATTATACATAATTGATTCTCAAAAGTAGATGGTCTGATCTACAATAGATCTACCTCTGCAGCTATAGCAGCTACAACATCAACGGGAAGACGCATGACGCTTCCCACGCGCTTGCGCTGGGTCTGCTGGAGTCTGGCCATCTTTCCTAACTGTTGTTGTGTGATAAAGAAATAAAGCAAGGGTGAGCAGCAAGCCCACCAAAATAATATGTATAATGATTAACAATATATGAGCCTTCTCATAGTACTCATGAAAGTCTTCGTCAAAAGAAATGAACCAAGTTGATATCTTAATACGATGAAGTCGCAAAATATTCAGTATATATATATATATATACATATATACTTTTCAAAATATTGGAAGTCCTCTTCCATGCATAATATACACAAAGTCCCAGTGTATAACTGTATATAAAAAAATATCGTTGCAAGGTGATCTCATATATCTAACCTTGTCTCAACGTTTTTCTGAAAATCTTTGCCATTCATAAGACAATTATTAATTAGATATAAGTTTAAAAGATGAAGTTACAAGATACCCCAATATACTTATATCTTTCCCAAATACTACTTGAACTACCACCGTTCAAGTTATAATTAGTTTCAAAAGTTCATCCCGCTGATGAGACCACAAGATAAGACTTGAATAGATTCAATCTTTGAAATATTATTGAATGAAATAAAGTTACGAGATACTTTATTTAGTCCCGATATATATATATCCACATATATATCTCTTAAACATTTCCTGGAACCTCTGTTATGTAAAGTATGAACAGAGTTTGAAACATCCAATGAATTTTGGAAAGGAAAAGAATTTTGGCATAAACCAGATATCTTGCTGATCAGGCAAAGATACCAATAAGTAACCTTTTCTACTAGTAGATGGATGAATCCCCCACCGGTCATCACCCTGGCCTCATAAGGACCTTGTGCCGGACCGCCACCCGGCCTCTTACGCGTTGATGGACTGCCACCCAGCCACTTACACTTTGATAGACCGTACCCCGGCCTGTCGCTTATGCCGACTCAATTAGATGGGCTTACTTCCCGAACATTGGGCAAGTAATCAATTCATTTATCAAAACAGCAACCTTGTTGCGAATATAAAATACACCATAGAGCCGGATTCCCCAGGTTTTGAGCGAGTATTTAAATCCCCTTAAAAAAGGAAGATCTTAAATATAAAAATGAGTTTTGGGATCCGCTCTGACTTTAAAAATCATTTTGAAGACTCGAAAACACTCTATAGAGTGTTTGGAGTAAAGCTGATTTAATGAAGTAAATCAGTCCCCAGAATATTTAGAAAATGACTAAATAATATTATTTAAATAATATTCCCATAAAGAATAATCCTTATAAAAATAATTGAAGTAGAAGTATTAAAACTTATACTTGAAACGAGTATTAAATAACCAAAGATATACTTATATGAAAGTATTATCTTTATTTGAATAATGGAAAATAAGTTTGATTATTGACACCTTATTCTTTTAATAAAATAAAGAATATATCTCAGCAAATAATCGGAGTCATAGATCCTTAAATGAATATTCAAATAATATTCATTAAATAATATAAACTGAGTCATAAGCCCTCGAATGAATATTCAAAATAATATTCAGATAAATAAATAAAAGGAGTCATACGCCTTCGAATAATATTCGAAATAATATTCAATAATAAAATAAAGTTAAAGTTATCGAATAAACCTTATTCGATTAATAGTTTGGAAAACTATAACCATATATATATATAAATATATATATATATCCATATCCATATATACAAAATCTACTCGGGATCCTCGACTCCCGGTTTTAGAAAATATTTTCACCTTTAAGTCCCTATACTAAGGGTATATGCAAGTTACCGCTATCCTCTAGCATAGGTATTATCAACTGAACCAACAGATATATAACTCAAGAATATGAGACAGGCATGCATATATATATACCATATCAGCATGCTTCAATATATCGCAACATTTGCTAATTAACCAACATGCATCTATCGCAAGATAATGCATATACATATATACATCACAACAACAGTATAACGGGTAGAAAACTTGCCTGAGCGACTGGGGGTTACGAATGGCTCGGGACGAGTCTGGTAACCTATAAACAACAAGTAAGTTGGAATTAAACTAAAATCACTTGTAAATCTATACTTTAACTAACTTAGACTCTAACGCTTGTTTTGCGCTCACTGATTTGCTTAAGTCACTCGGGTACCCTCGGCTCCACCATTTTTAATAATTTAACCTTTACGAGTTTTAAAGCGATTCCTTCGCGAGTGTCTTACCAACTGACTAACACACTTACCATAAATGTTTCATACATTAATTAACCTTTTTTGGTATTTAACCTATGTTTCAAAGTAAGGCGAGGGAAAAAGTTTCGTTCGCGAAACGCCGTTACTTGAAACGGTCGTTTCTCCTAAACCGTACATCGGAATCGAACGAACTACATATCAAAACGAAGCTCGTAACATGAGCTATCTAATCATGGCAGTGGTCATAATCTAGCAGGGGGTTCTCGGGTCCTAATTCTATGCACAAAAACAGTCCAAAGAAAATTGGACGTTACGACGGCTATGTTTACGCGATTTCCCAATTTTAAACCATTCAAAACCAACCACAAACCAACCTCAAATCCAACATACAACCAACATCCATCCTTATCACATCATAACAACCCCAACCAATTCAATTTAATCATTCATACTTATGCCTAAGCTTAACTTTAATCATACTTAAGTTCTTTTAATCATAACCACAACATTTACCATTTCATTTCGCTACCATTTCAAATCCCAAACTCTAATCACAACAACAAGCTACAATAGCACCCTACTAATCAAAATCATCTTATAATATATAGGAATCTAGGGTTTGGAGATGGTATACCTTCCTTGAAGTGGTGGGAGGAGCTAGGAAGCCTTAAGAAGCTTTGAGAAGTCTTAGGAAAGCTTGGATCTTCAAGAAAAACAAGAAAACTTCAAGTTAAAGAACTTGAAAACACTATTCATAGTCTTCTTCTTTGATTAAATGAAGAAGATTGAGAAGGAATTAATGGCTTAAACTCATGATATAGCCCTAACTAAGCATGAAGATGATTAGGGAATTTACTCACCAATTTAGGAAGCTTGGATCTTGGATTTTGAAAAATCTTACCTTTAAAAAGTGAAAAAGCCGAGAACAATGAAGAACTAATGCCTTGGTTTCTTTTTGTTTTGATGAAGAATGAATTATTTGGCTTGGTTGGTTGTAGTTTTGTATTTGATTTAGTCAATTACCTTCTTGCCCTTGAATTTGTGTGGTTACAAATCCACCACACCTCCTTCCTTCCCATGTCATGCTTATGTCATCCTCATGATATCATCCTCCCTTCCTTGTCCTCTTTCTATTGGTTGGATGACATCATTCCCACTAATCCCTTTAATTAACTTCCTAATCGTTTGCCTAATGACCGCTGATCTGTTATACGGTTCGCTTAACTTTCGTTCTCGTTTATCGTTTGAAGGATCATACCCGGGATCTTATTACTTAGGTTCCCTTAACCTTTCTCAATACATTATATTCCTTTTTATGATCCTCTATTATAATCCTTTAATTTAAATCCTTTTTATCCTGTTACCTTATACTCAATTCTCTCCGTATCTTGTGGATTTCCGGGAAAAACCAAAGTGTTCGGAATTGGATTCTGACGATCTTTACATACACTTATATACTTCATAGAGTACTAATAATATCCCAGAATATCCATAACAGAACCCCTACATAGTGTGGCGTGAAAAGTTTCTTCATTCAGCTAAAACACTATTCACAAGGGTTACAAAAAGTTAAAAATTTTGGGGTTATTACAGTCTCCCCTCCTTAAAAGGATTCCGTCCCGGAATCAAACAGGAAACAAATGGGGGTACTTTTCTAGCATTGTGCTCTCTAGTTCCCAAGTTGATTCTTCCACATTATGATTCTGCCATAGTACTCTAACTAGCTTGATCACTTTATTCCGAAGCACCTGCTCCTTCTTATCCATAATCCTTACTGGCTTCTCCACGTAAGTTAGATCTGGCTGCATATCCACCTGCTCGTACTCCACTATGTGCCTGGCATCCCGATGATACCTCCTTAGCATTGACACATGGAACACATTATGAACTTGTTGCAAATTAGGGGGTAGGGCTAGCTCGTAAGCTAACTTTCCAATTCGTCTTAATATCTCAAAAGGTCCAATGTATCTTGGGCTTAGTTTTTCCTTTCTTTCTGAACCTCATTAATCCTTTCCAAGGGATACCTATAACATTACTAGGTCCCCTATTTCATACTCTTTATCCTTTCGTGTCAAATCAACATACTTATCATGTCCATCTTGGGCTACTACCAGCCGTCCTCTGATTAGATCTATCATATCCTTGGTCCTTTGGACTACTGCGGGTCCGAGCATCTTGCGCTCTACAACTTCATCCTAACATAAGGGAGATCGACATTGTCTTCCTCAAGGATCTCATAAGGTGACATCTCGATAATGACATATGATCTATTGTCGTAAGATAACTCAATCCAAATTAAGTGATCATTCCAAATTCTTTCAAGTCTATTACACAGACTCTCATAATAGCTTCCAATCATTAAAGCTCTTGCTTCTCAGTACCCATTCTTTTCCAGTTCGTAATCGCTACTACCTTCCGTTCCTAATATTATACGGGTTATACTTTTGCTCGCTAGCGTTCTATAACCTTTTAATAACCACGTCAACCTTAGTATCACGAATGTGTTCCCATTCCGCATACTACCACCACTTTATTACTCCTTTTTCAGTTGCTTCTATTTTCCAAAATTTGATCAATCAAATAGAAGTAAAGGAATTTGTTGAGAGATCACTATGATCATGAACACTTGTTATATCGCATAGTTAGTACAGAAGGTGGCCAGCCTTTAGTACTTGACAAGCAATGAAACAATAGCTGGTATCCTACTCGGCTTCTATCACACAGATAGATAGTCATTCGGCAATACCTCCCCTTCTAGAAGGGTTGTTCTTCTCAGCTTACACGAAATGAAAAGAAGAGAAAAGAACGAACTGAAGAGAATTGTATATTCATAAAAAATTTTATTGCCATAAAATATCTGGCTTGGAATCTACCTCTGAACTATAGAGGTTTGTCATAGAAGAACAAAACATATATGTATATAAATCAACATTAAGCATTATAGCCTCGTATTTCCCATGCCTAAATATTTTCGCTATCCCGTCCATCATTCTATGGACCCACACTCTTCCTCGAGCTTATACATAATCACCTTTGAAATTCCCTCGACATCGAAAATCGAATCTGGGATCTTATTCTATACATCATCGTTACTAGAATTCTATGCTTGCACCGCAACCTTCCTCGTATAATAATACGACTCTCTATTGATAAGAAAGAATAATTATTCACTAGGTAGATACTCTACTTAATTAGTCTATCAATGATAACTTATACACTACCACGACCCGATTAGTGGTACTCAATCTCAACACCCATTCCAATACAACTCTCACGGTTGTAATCAGCTTAATACTCGCATAATCATTGCTGCCTTACCATGGTCCACCACTGACCTACTGTAGTCATTCATTTTCCATGAAGTCTTAATAGCTAACCATACGGAGTCCATACATGTCGTATCTAATTCTCCTAAGGAGTTAACATAACCACCAATCACAATTCATGAAGAACACTCCAAACTCTGACGTACTTTCATGACATGAAGCATATAAAATTGCAGAAGAGTTTCAATCAAAGCAACGATAGCAGGTTAATACCATTCTTAATCATATGCCTTAAATAGAAGACTTAACTCAAAGGTTCATCTAGTCCTTTTGGAAATATGGTCCTGGCTTATCCCAAGATAGGACCTCCTAAGATAGATAGCCCGTTCATGGCGATTACACGAATTAAACTTTTACCAACTACTATTACGGTTGAGTATTGCACAGTCATCAGAAGGAATGTCAATCTTCCAAACCATAATACAACCTTCACAGTTTTAACCATCATCACTGTATTCTTTTGGCACAAGCGCCTATAATTATCCTCTTACCTTTAAAGTGTCGGCCACCTCTTTGGCCTTTCCTGATATTAAAATTTCCTTATAGTCAATGTCATTTTAACCACCTCCAAATAAATTTTTCTACCTTATTTCAATCACTGCTTTTGTGAAGATGTATTCCTTAAAATCTGATGAGTAAAAAAAATATCACCATTTTTCCATAAGTTATTGCCTCAGTCTTTAGAGGTTAATCACTGTCACGACTGACTCTCAATCATACTTAGAACATCTTTTATCTTAAGTCCTAATTGCCCTGAATAATTTCGACCTTTACTGGTTCGATCCATACTTTCTCGTGGTTTAACACGTGCCCCACTTGGCAACATTATAATTACGTCATATTTCCTTTATCAACATTTCTATTCTTGAGAATTTTGAATATTACCTTTCTCCTTGTAAAACCTCTAAGGTTATCCTTCAATCGTTCCTCCTGTATTCCCTAGATACAGGGCATATCAAGATACCATTTAATAATACCAGAATCATTGTCTATATACTTCTGAAAAATTTCTCCACTGATTCTTAAAGGTTGTTATTACCTTAATCATTTCCAATTCATATTGTCAAAACTCACACTATCCCTATTAAGGGTGAAATTCCAACTTTTATGCATTCCCCGAGGATTTATTTTAAGTTACCGATGTTCTATCCTTAATTCCACCTTTAAAAGGTACCTGCCTCCTTCCATGGATAAATCAAGTCATATATCCTTGATAGATTATCTTATTCATCATTCCCACCTCGATAGTCTATACCTAACTTCATAATAGCATCCTTATTCAAATTGAGGTCAATCCATATGGCCTCCAAAAGATAACAATGGTCATCCGCTTTTCTTTCCTGATTTGGTAATGATAACATGGATATTCTGGAAGATATTGGTCATGTTCAACGTGAACTTCTTCTTAATAATTCCTTATTTACTTTCGTTGTTTATCTCAACAGTCACCTCAATGTTGGGATACCTTTCATACCTGGCGTCTCCCTTTCTGGGTATCGAGCCACCGGTCTTACACTTCACATTCTTGAAGGTCACTTCCTTCATCCAATTTTTCCTAATTTCTTACTTCCTTGTCTCCTCAGTCTATCCGCGTCTCATTATTTATCCTTCGAACTATTTCAAGGTTTCCTCGAATCCTCCCAACTTAAAGGGGGTACAATATATGTATCTCTTATGCCTTCAACCATCAATTTTAACTCATGGTGGATCATCATCATCCTGACGATTACATACTTTTCTATTTCTATTGCTATGAGTCTTTAGGGTTTCCTCATACCCGACTCCCTTATCATACCTCAAACTCTTTTGCCTTTATATCCCTTTCCACTTCAGTTCCTTTTTATTTCCCTTTCTCTTATCATTATTTCATGAACCAACACAACATAAGCATTGATTTCAAACATCCCGTCATTCTGGATTCGTGTCCTTAGAACGAATCTTGACAACTTTTACAACTTAGATTCATAATTCATCATACTCGTCTGCCTTTGTTCTGGCTCTAAAGCTTTTACTCTATCTCTATAACCTTGGGAAGTACTTTCCTGAAAACAATTGACTGAACTTAAATCAGTTTATTCTAACTTCTGGCTCCGTGCCTTTCTTGGTCTTTCACCAGTGGTGGCCCTTCTCTTAGGAGGGTAAGTGACAAAAACAGTCTTTTGTGATTCGTCCATCACTTAGAATCTCAAATGATTCCTATATTTCCTTTAGCCAGGCTCTTGCCTCGGCTGGGTCAAACTGTTCCTTGGAACTCTGAGAGCTTAGCGACTTAAAGGTCATGAAAGGATTTCCTACCGCATTGTTTCCTTAAGGTGGTGGTTGGGAATAAAAGTATAAGTTCTGTTTAGACAGGTCCTTGAATTTCCATATAGGAGTACCGTCTCGGGTCTCCTTATCTTGCTCGACTTCTATTTTCTCAGTATGAAATGTTTCATCCTTCTCCCATACTTGGGGTTATCTTATACGTTAAAATCCTCATTTTCCACTTCATTATGTTATGGGTTCCTTCTATCTTGATGGCGTCCTCCCTGACTATCACATTTAGGGTTTGCCCTAAATCTTATTCCTTGAACTATGACTTTCATCTAGGATCTCATCTTTAAGCTCTTAAACATTTGGAACCCAAATTCTATAGGAATACCTCATTATTCCCTTATCATCTTTCTCGATTTTAATCTTTTATCTAATTGTTGGCTCTCTGCCTTCCTTCATAATTTTTTTTTTCTGGCACAATATGCTCTTTTCCAATAATTCGGGCTGTATTGCAATCTCAAACAGCTTTTCGGTACCGGCTCCGGTTACCTTCACTTATATTTCCATTTTCTCAAAATCTCTTATAAACTCTCCAAAAGACATTATCATCTTGAGTCTCTCCTTTTTACTAAGGGCATCAGCCACCATATTGGCTTTCCTCTAATGATAAAGAATCTCCCAATCATTATTCTTGATTAGCTCTAACTGCCTCCTCTGGCATATGTTGAGCTCTTTCTACGTGAAAATGTACTAGAGCACTTATGGCTTAGGTAATTCTCGCACTTCTCTCCATACAAGTAGTGCCTCCAATCTTTAGGGTAAGACTATTGCCACGAGCCTAAGCTCATGAGCGGGGATATCGAATTTCATATTACCTTAATTGTCTTGACGCAGACGCGATTATCTTGCTGTGCTAAGAAGCACCCTAATTCCTTATACGAAGTGTCAATACAAATCACAAAATCTTATTTTCCATCCGGCGATGCCATCATAGGGGCTGTCACCAATCTTTGCTTCAGTTCTTGAAAGCTGTTCTCGCATTTCTCTGTCCATTCGAACTTCTCAGTCTTACGAGTAAGCCGCGTTAAAGGGGGCTACTATCTTTACAAACTTGAACGAACCTCTGGTAGTGACCGGCCAATCCTACCTCTGGTAGTTGCCCTAACCATGGTCATCAATTCCTCAGTGGTCCTTTATTCATTCTTGTCAGGATCTTCCATGGGATCCTCCTTAGCAACTATCCCTTCTAGGACAACATCCTCAACCGCTATATCCTCAATATGAACATCATCCGATCCCGCGTTAGGACGCTCTATCGGATCCATAATCCGATCTCTAATAAGTAATAAACATCATCGCATTGTTGCTCCTCAACCTCAGGGTTCGGAATTCCGCTACCATATACGATAACGAACTACGCTCCTATCACGATATTTATAAGGGTTCCCATAAGGGTTTTAATTGTCAGTACTACGTTAGGTAGCCCGACTATGAACTTGGCAAGAGTTCTTATTATCTTAGTGAACTTATTATCTTAACGTCACATCATCTCTGAGGTTTATAACGCTTAGCTCTGATACCATTTATGTAACACCCCCAGATCCGGGGTCGGGGATCCGGGTTGTCACGGTCTTTCTTTCCACAATATCACTTCACTTAATTAATAAATAACCTTATGCTGTGACCCCACACTAACACACACCACAACCCGTTATAGTCTCAGAGATGCAATTTAAATAAGTACAAGTCTTTGAATCCACAATTTAAAAGTTATTACAACCCAAAATGATTACTTGATAAATTTACAGTTAATTGCCATTATCTGCCACAAGTTATAATTATACATAATTGATTCTCAAAAGTAGATGGTCTGATCTACAATAGATCTACCTCTGCAGCTATAGCAGCTACAACATCAACGGGAAGACGCAGGACGCTTCCCACGCGCTTGCGCTGGGTCTGCTGGAGTCTGGCCATCTTTCCTAACTGTTGTTGTGTGATGAAGAAATAAAGCAAGGGTGAGCAGCAAGCCCACCAAAATAATATGTATAATGATTAACAATATATGAGCCTTCTCATAGTACTCATGAAAGTCTTGGTCAAAAGAAATGAACCAAGTTGATATCTTAATGCGATGAAGTCGCAAAATATTCAGTATATATATATATACATATATACTTTTCAAAATATTGGAAGTCCTCTTCCATGCATAATATACACAAAGTCCCAGTGTATAACTGTATATAAAAAAATATCGTTGCAAGGTGATCTCATATATCTAACCTTGTCTCAACGTTTTTCTGAAAATCTTTGCCATTCATAAGACAATTATTAATTAGATATAAGTTTAAAAGATGAAGTTACAAGATACCCCAATATACTTATATCTTTCCCAAATACTACTTGAACTACCACCGTTCAAGTTATAATTAGTTTCAAAAGTTCATCCCGCTGATGAGACCACAAGATAAGACTTGAATAGATTCAATCTTTGAAATATTATTGAATGAAATAAAGTTACGAGATACTTTATTTAGTCCCGATATATATATATATCCACATATATATCTCTTAAACATTTCCTGGAACCTCTGTTATGTAAAGTATGAACAGAGTTTGAAACATCCAATGAATTTTGGAAAGGAAAAGAATTTTGGCATAAACCAGATATCTTGCTGATCAGGCAAAGATACCAATAAGTAACCTTTTCTACTAGTAGATGGATGAATCCCCCACCGGTCATCACCCTGGCCTCATAAGGACCTTGTGCTGGACCGCCACCCGGCCTCTTACGCGTTGATGGACTGCCACCCAGCCACTTACACTTTGATAGACCGTACCCCGGCCTGTCGCTTATGCCGACTCAATTAGATGGGCTTACTTCCCGAACATTGGGCAAGTAATCAATTCATTTATCAAAACAGCAACCTTGTTGCGAATATAAAATACACCATAGAGCCGGATTCCCCAGGTTTTGAGCGAGTATTTAAATCCCCTTAAAAAAGGAAGATCTTAAATATAAAAATGAGTTTTGGGATCGGCTCTGACTTTAAAAATCATTTTGAAGACTCGAAAACACTCTATAGAGTGTTTGGAGTAAAGCTGATTTAATGAAGTAAATCAGTCCCCAGAATATTTAGAAAATGACTGAATAATATTATTTAAATAATATTCCCATAAAGAATAATCTTTATAAAAATAATTGAAGTAGAAGTATTAAAACTTATACTTGAAACGAGTATTAAATAACCAAAGATATACTTATATGAAAGTATTATCTTTATTTGAATAATCGAAAATAAGTTTGATTATTGACACCTTATTCTTTTAATAAAATAAAGAATATATCTCAGCAAATAATCGGAGTCATAGATCCTCAAATGAATATTCAAATAATATTCATTAAATAATATAAACTGAGTCATAAGCCCTCGAATGAATATTCAAAATAATATTCAGATAAATAAATAAAAGGAGTCATACGCCTTCGAATAATATTCGAAATAATATTCAATAATAAAATAAAGTTAAAGTTATCGAATAAACCTTATTCGATTAATAGTTTGGAAAACTATAACCATATATATATATATAAATATATATATATATCCATATCCATATATACAAAATCTACTCGGGATCCTCGACTCCCGGTTTTAGAAAATATTTTCACCTTTGGGTCCCTATACTAAGGGTATATGCAAGTTACCGCTATCCTCTAGCATAGGTATTATCAACTGAACCAACAGATATATAACTCAAGAATATGAGACAGGCATGCATATATATATACCATATCAGCATGCTTCAATATATCGCAACATTTGCTAATTAGCCAACATGCATCTATCGCAAGATAATGCATATACATATATACATCACAACAACAGTATAACGGGTAGAAAACTTGCCTGAGCGACTGGGGGTTACGAATGGCTCGGGACGAGTCTGGTAACCTATAAACAACAAGTAAGTTGGAATTAAACCAAAATCACTTGTAAATCTATACTTTAACTAACTTAGACTCTAACGCTTGTTTTGCGCTCACTGATTTGCTTAAGTCACTCGGGTACCCTCGGCTCCACCATTTTTAATAATTTAACCTTTACGAGTTTTAAAGCGATTCCTTCGCGAGTGTCTTACCAACTGCCTAACACACTTACCATAAATTTTTCATACATTAATTAACCCTTTTTGTTCTTTAACCTATGTTTCAAAGTAAGGCGAGGGAAAAAGTTTCGTTCGCGAAACGCCGTTACTTGAAACGGTCGTTTCTCCTAAACCGTGCATCGGAATCGAACGAACTACATATCAAAACGAAGCTCGTAACATGAGCTATCTAATCATGGCAGTGGTCATAATCTAGCAGGGGGTTCTCGGGTCCTAATTCTATGCACAAAAACAGTCCAAAGAAAATCGGACGTTACGACGGCTATGTTTACGCGATTTCCCAATTTTAAACCATTCAAAACCAACCACAAACCAACCTCAAATCCAACATACAACCAACATCCATCCTTATCACATCATAACAACCCCAACCAATTCAATTTAATCATTCATACTTATGCCTAAGCTTAACTTTAATCATACTTAAGTTCTTTTAATCAAAACCACAACATTTACCATTTCATTTCGCTACCATTTCAAATCCCAAACTCTAATCACAACAACAAGCTACAATAGCACCCTAATAATCAAAATCATCTTATAATATATAGGAATCTAGGGTTTGGAGATGGTATACCTTCCTTGAAGTGGTGGGAGGAGCTAGGAAGCCTTAAGAAGCTTTGAGAAGTCTTAGGAAAGCTTGGATCTTCAAGAAAAACAAGAAAACTTCAAGTTAAAGAACTTGAAAACACTATTCATAGTCTTCTTCTTTGATTAAATGAAGAAGATTGAGAAGGAATTAATGGCTTAAACTCATGATATAGCCCTAACTAAGCATGAAGATGATTAGGGAATTTACTCACCAATTTAGGAAGCTTGGATCTTGGATTTTGAAAAATCTTGCCTTTAAAAAGTGAAAAAGCCGAGAGCAATGAAGAACTAATGCCTTGGTTTCTTTTTGTTTTGATGAAGAATGAATTATTTGGCTTGGTTGGTTCTAGTTTTGTATTTGATTTAGTCAATTACCTTCTTGCCCTTGAATTTGTGTGGTTACAAATCCACCACACCTCCTTCCTTCCCATGTCATGCTTATGTCATCCTCATGATATCATCCTCCCTTCCTTGTCCTCTTTCTATTGGTTGGATGACATCATTCCCACTAATACCTTTGATTAACTTCCTAATCGTTTGCCTAATGACCGCTGATCTGTTATACGGTTCGCTTAACTTTCATTCTCGTTTATCGTTTGAAGGATCATACCCGGGATCTTATTACTTAGGTTCCCTTAACCTTTCTCAATACATTATATTCCTTTTTATGATCCTCTATTATAATCCTTTAATTTAAATCCTTTTTATCCTGTTACCTTATACTCAATTCTCTCCGTATCTTGTGGATTTCCGGGAAAAACCAAAGTGTTCGGAATTGGATTCTGACGATCTTTACATACACTTATATACTTCATAGAGTACTAATAATATCCCAGAATATCCATAACAGAACCCCTACATAGTGTGGCGTGAAAAGTTTCTTCATTCAGCTAAAACACTATTCACAAGGGTTACAAAAAGTTGAAAATTTTGGGGTTATTACATATGTGGAAAGAGGCCATCAAGAATGAAGTTGATTCAATTATGCAGAATCATACTTGGGAAGTAGTGGACTTGCCAACTGGTTGCAAACCATTAGGTAGCAAGTGGGTTTTCAAGAAGAAGTTGAAAACTGATGGCACTATTGATGAGTATAAGGCCAGACTTGTGATTAAAGGATACAAGCAACAAAAAGGCCTTGATTATTTTGATACATATTCTCCTGTAACGAGAATAACGTCCATAAGGATGATGTTTGCTATTGCTCCAATGCGTAATCTAACTGTACATCAAATGGATGTGAAAACAGCCTTCCTAAATGGGGACATAGATGAGGAAATCTATATGGAACAACCCGAAGGGTTTGTTGTCACGGGACAAGAAAGGAAAGTTTGTAGATTGGTGAAATCATTGTATGGTTTGAAACAAGCGCCTATGAAATGGCATGAAAAATTTGACGAGGTCGTGCTGGCTAATGGCTTCAAAATCAATGAATGTGATAGTTGTGCCTATTACAAGGATAACGAGAGTGGCTATGTCATGATGACGCTATATGTAGATGATCTACTTATTGCCGGAAGCAATGATAAAGTGATCAAATCTACCAAGGACATGTTGAAATCAAGATTCGACATGAAAGACATGGGACTAGCAAATGTAATTCTGGGAATTCAAATTTCTAGAACATCAGAGGGTCTCGCATTAAGTCAACCACATTATATTGACAAGATCCTTGAGAAGTTTCTTAAGGATGACTTTGAGAAAGCTAGGACACCTGTGGATATGACTTTACACCTATCCAAGAACAAAGGTGTAGCTGTTTCCCAATTGGAATACTCGAGGATAATTGGTAGTCTGATGTACCTCATGAGCTGTACAAGGCCAGACATTGCATACTCAATTAGCAAGTTGAGTAGGTTTACGAGTAATCCGGGAGCTGATCACTGGAAAGCGATCATAAGGGTACTAAGGTACTTGAGGGGAACTCGAGACTATGGACTGCACTATGGGAGATACCCAGCAGTATTAGAAGGATATACTGACGCAAATTGGATATCTAGCAAGAAATGGAAATCCTCAAAACAAACGGTGATAACTCATTCCACGATGGAAGCTGAGTTTGTGGCACTAGATAAATGCGCCGAAGAGGCTGAATATCTACGTCAGTTTCTGAAGGATATTCCAAGATGGCCAAAGGCTGTAACTGCAATAGGGATTCATTGTGATAGTCAATCCGCTATTGGCAGAGCGCAGAGCACGATGTATAATGGAAAGTCTCGTCATATACGATGACGACACAGTTCCATTAGACAATTGATCTCAATCGGAATTATCACTATTGACTATATACCGTCAAAAGATAATATCGCGGATCCACTAACCAAAGGGTTATCAAAAGAAGTGGTTAAGAAATCATCGAGAGGGATGGGCCTTAAGCCTATTGCTTAACGGCAACATGGTGGACACCCAACCATTGCTGACTGGAGATCCCAAGAACTTGGTTCAATGGGACAACTAAATCATGATGACCAAATCATTGTGGGGGTAACCCCTAGTCTGTTCCTATGATGAGGAAACAGTGAGACCCGTAAGGTACGAGGTTAAGCTTTGAGCTTTTAATGATCTTTGATGAATACATGGAGTTCAGGAGTGAACGCATGGAATTCAGTTGAGTAAACGCGGGTTACTCTATAAGATAAAGATCACCTATATGGGAGAGAAGTGGGGCCGCTTCAAAGGAGAATTGCGAGGCACAATTCTTTAAAAACTCCTGCAGAACCAGGACGATGTTCCATGGCCAAAATGGACATAATCATGAGAACTGAATGAGTCAGGAAAGATATAGTGATGAGTATGTCATCGTTTACATAAACGGTCGAACAGTTCAAGGACATCGCGTCATACTGTCTACCAGTAAAGTCGATATACTTATTCGAGCGAAGGTTCAAGGAGCATTCTCTACCTACCTATGCTATATCTGACCGCCGGAACTATCACCAAGTCAAGCTCCGCGTCTGTCTGTCTATGTGGTGCGTGCTACTGGACCATCAATCTCATTTGTGGGGGATTGTTGGACAAACTTAGTATTTTAGACTAAGTTGTGAATCATTTTGAGATTCTATATGAGTGAGACACATTATGTGTTAGTGGTGTGTATTTATTGGAACGTATTCTCCTCTTCGAGGGGATTCCAACGCATATTTACACGCTCAAAATGAGTAAAAGGTGAATGAGAACTGATGTTCCAAAGTTTTACCTTTTATTATGAAAAGTGGTTTTGTACCACATCGAGAGTAACACAAACCTATTCCTTAGTTTTTCTTATAAATACCATGTACCACATCGAAAAGAAAAACAAGTCCTTTCAAGCCTCTCTTTATAAATAGAGTCTTAGGGCATCAGTTTTATTAAGTCAAGGGAATAAGAGTCCTCTTTTTCATTCTCGGTCTCTTTAGTCTTAAATTTTCCAATACTCCGGTGATAGTTCTCAGGCTTAGTTCAAGTTCGCTGAGAGTATATTCGATCTATCGATTATACTGATATCTCGTTTTATCCTGGGAGGCTATCGACTCGCACATACGGTGAGAGGCGAAATAACTTTAAGGAGACAGTTTCAACTGGACTCGAGGTTTTCCATTTGGTTATATTCTTCCTTTCTCTGTTTGATTTCGTTTACTCACGCACACACTTATTTGATTTATATGTATTAATCGCAGATTGTATTCACATGATGCACTTTTATATTGTTAGAATTCTGTTGCAGTAGATTAACATCAATAAAATTCTTCTGCAGAGCTTTCATATTATTAGAATTATGTTGCATATCTAAAATTTTGATAATTGAATTCTGTTTCAATTTTTTTTTAACTCTACTAGATTCCTCATTTAAATTCTTTAGATAAACTTATAGGTTCTGCTTTGCTAAAACTTGTACATTTAACTTTATTAGATTCCTCATTTAAATTCTTTATATAAATTTATAGGTTCTTCGCCTGAACCTATGAGTCTTATAGCTGAATTTTTATCTTGCTCACTTGCCATCAACCAACTCATCTTAAACTATAATATTAAATGCAGTATTGTCTTTAATAGTTTGAAAGTCATTTATATCAATTAAAGATTTTCAAAATAGCAAATATATAATTGTACGGTTTTCTTGTTCATTTAAGAGTTGGTATTGTATAAAAATACATAATTTAGAGATTTAAAAAATAATAACGGGATTAAATTCAACAAAGATACCTGAAAAATATCTTAAGTTCCTTTTTCTCTTTAAAATTTATTTAAGAACTTGTAGATTCCGCAACAAAACTTCAAAACTTCTACATTCTAGTACAACTTTCATTCAAATCGCTTTTATATACTGTATTTTTCAAATGACTTTCACCACTCATTACGTCGTATTTATGATCTACAAAAACTAAGATATTACGTGTGTTGGTCGATCAACCGACCAGGTCAATTAGTTTTACATATTTATTAGTTTAAAAGTAAATAGGCTCGTAAACTGGTACAAGTGAGTTGGTTATAAAATATTTGTATTATAACTAAACACTGTATCATAAAAGTAAAATGTTTACCAAAAAATTTACAACTGAATATCTTGTTTAGCACCAAAGCATGGTATACAAATAAATGCTTTTAAACCAACATTTTTTTGTCACGTACAAAATCAACATTTTGAATAAAAATGAAATAGTTCTTTTGAATAATTTTTAATTTGCTAAATTAAAAACTACATTCAAACAATAATGAAATAAAAACTGTACTTTACAATTATTTACTACTCTCTACGTCTCATCTATTTATTTACACATTTTTTCATTTTTGCATGTCTCTTTAAAATTTTAAAATTTTTTAAATATAGCAAAATTTTGTAATAAGTAAACGTATGTTATTGATGAGATTCGAATAAGGAAAACTTTATAATTTAACTATTTGTTGTTGAGTGAATTGAACCTTCGAACTTTGGTTGTTTTGTGTTTAATATTTTGGAAACTTTGGTTGTTTTTATGTTTAGTATTTTGATCTTTGTTAAGATTTTAGTGTCCAGAATATTTAAATGGATGGAGGCTGCTGGTTGCATTAATGACAAATTTTATAATTTGTGGCTTGTTAATCCCTCTGGTGCACATCTCCTTCATAATAGAGAAAAAGAAAATTTGTTTTGGGGTAATCTTTTTCTCTTGTTGCGATCTTATATGTGCAACAGATGGTTCACTATTTGTTATTGGATCAGGCTGTACTAAGGCTGGTATTGGAGGATGGATCAAAGACAAAACTGGATCCTTTAGACTCACTTTTTCAGGCCCATTAATTAGTAGTAGGGCTGTCAAACGAATAATTCGGATACGGATATAGGCCCATCCGCAATCGTTGAATTCGGATACGGATAATATCCGCTATATTTCGGATACAGATAATATCCGCTTGTTCTCGGATACGAATGCGGATATTTCGGACGAATATCGGATTTTTTGAATTTTTTTGTTGCCCCTACCGTTTTGACGATGATTATAGAACATTTTCTATGATTAAATACAAATAATATATTTATATATGTATAAAGTATGTGTACATTATATAAAATTTGTATAAACGTATTATTTAATACATTTACACACACTATAAACTAAAAAAATAAATTTTAAATTATATATATAATTATATATTTATATAATTTAAATATCATATATGTATTTAGTTTCGGATTCGAATATCCCGAATTCGAATACGAATAATATCCTTTTTTTCTCAAATATAGATAATATCCGTTTTTTCTCGGATATAGATGCGGATTTTTCGAACGAATATCAGATTTTTTGAATTTTTTTGACAGCCTTAATTAGTATAGAGGTGTTGCAAATTGAAGTAAAGAGCCTTAATTAGTATAGAGGTGTTGCAAATTGAAGTAAAGGGCATTGGAATATATTATTGAGGCTGTTCTCAAAGTCCAGTCGGACAATCTAAAAGTTATTTTTTGTTCAGATTCACAACAGGCAATTAAATACTGCAAAGAAAGGTACTCCCTTCCTCCCATAAAACAATTCCTATTTTGACTTCTAACACTGTCCACGGTAAACGATTGACTACTAATTTACGTCTAATCTATAAAATCAAACATAGTCACGAGTGATTTTGCTGGATCCGTATTTATGAGTACTTTAATATAATGAAATTTTTATATTTAATACTTATACGAAATTAAAGATATTAACAATCAAAAGTGTGGATGGGCAAATGTGTCCAACACAAAAAGGAAACGTTTTTAGGGACGGAGGGAGGGAGTACATCTTTGGAAATTTAAGGAATCGTTTCTCTCCGTCAGTTATGATTGATTTTAAGCATTTACCTCGAGAATACAACTATGTGGCAGATATGCTAGCTAAAGAAGGGACACAATACTCATCTCTTATTGGTGCATGGATTTAAAGATTAAAAGCTATACACCTTTTTGCACTTTCTATACAAATTACGGCTCAAGTGTAATCCTAGAGAGTCTTTTGTATAAGGTGGCTGTATTGTCTCAGTTCTCCCGGTGTATGCGAACGGTGGGTATTGTGCATAATCATACCTTTTTAGGTTATCGTCTTTCTAAATTGTGCCTAAGGGCACACAATTATTAGAAAATTAGGATTTTAGAGCTTAATTTAATTATATTCTTGATGTTAATCCTAAAATCTAATGATTGAAAATTGTTCAATGATATTTGAACTTAAATTTTCATGTATGGTTTTAAGAATTTTCTTAATGAAATCCATATGAAATGAGAGTTGAAAGTAGCTTGGAAAAGCTTGGAAAAAATTTGAGAATGTTTGTTCCACATTGAAATAAATAAAGGGGGTTGTGTGCTTTATATGGTATTACCCACATGAGTAGTATACAACTACTAAGGTGTGTGATGGTCCATTGTGTTGTTATGTGCTTCACGCGCGCGCACACTCACGCGCCGCCGCCCCGCCACGCCACGCACCGCACCGCACCGGACCGGACCGGGTCGATGGGCGAATGTCTCGGCGTCTCGCGTACGCGAGGCGACCTGGGCGAGGATTTTATTTATTTGTGAATTAATTTTAATTCGAATTTATTTATCTGTGACTGGATTATTATTAAATTGTTGGACTGGGTACTGGGTTTGATACTGAAATGGGCCAAATCACTTTGTTAGTGGGCTTAGTCTAAATACCTTGAACCTGGACAAATAACATAATCTGATCTGTAACTGATGAATACTTAAGTTAAGTTCTGATGAATAAAATCAGAACTTAAGTTCTGATATCAGAACTTAAGTTAAGTTCTGATATCAGATCAGAACTTAACTTAAGTTCTGATAATAATGTGGGTGTTAATGTGAAAAGCTGTTACAAGTAATTTAAATTCAAAATCTGATCAGTTTTGATTTTTATTAATGAAGCAGTTTAATTCAGACATTAAGTGTGTGGACAGTTTCATTTTCTCCTCTCCTATAAATAGAGGTTAAAGTGAATGTATTATACACACTACATTCTCTTCTCTTCTCTTCTACCTCTCTGAATTTCTCTCCCAAAAATCCTGAAGTGCTGTTATTTTCCGGCGACTAAGGTGCTGGTCGAAGTGGAGCTTTTGTTGCTGCTGTTAACATAAACTCCGAGCTGTTTTATCCTGGTGGAGATATTGTGCGCATCCCAAACGCAGCAGGTAGGGGCAATATTCTCTTCAAGAGCAGCCAGGACTTCGAGCAAGGCCTGGTGACTCAGCTGTTGTTATGGATAAAAAATCAAGGTTATTACTTGCTGTATTTAATACTAAGATTCGGGAGCTCAAGGCCTTTAATGGCTGCTCTCGTGTTTCGTGACTCAATCTGCCTTTATGAGATGCCTACGTATCTCTGTGAATTAGAGAATCAAGCCAAAAAACGTAGTTCTAATTTGTGGGGTGAGACCCCTTATATAGATGTGGGAGTCCTGGAATTGGACTTGGTATAGGAGACTTGGTGGGCAAGTCTCATAATTAGAATGGACTTTGGAGTCCTAGATAGTAGGAAACTGATTCCTTATCCTTTTAGGTCCCCTTGAGGCTAATCTCCAAGCATTTATATCCTTATCGGGACTCTTTTCAACATCTGATTTTTCCCTTATTAATTAATTTCGTAATTAATTAATAATCAGGGCTTTTGGGCCTTTTTTATTCCACCAGACCTGATCTGGTCCATCAGGCTTAGCCTTTCTGGTCTGAATATTATACATCTTATTATTGGGCCTATCAGCTCATTAATTATAAAATCAGGACTTATTTATCCCTATCATTTGCCCCCCAACTTTTGGGAAACATTGATTAGGTTTCGCAGAAGTTATTCGTTCCCTTTCAGGGTTTCGTTTTTGCGTAAAGTGTGGAGCGACCTACACATTTACAATGAATCTTCCTTTTATTCAGAAATTATCTTAATTTCCAGGAATTTTTCCCTAATTTTCTGGGATTTTCCCTAATTTCTGGATTTTTCCCTTAATTTCTGGGATTTATCCCTAATTTCCTGGGATTTTCCCCTAATTTTCTGGGATTTTTCCCTAATTTCCTGGGATTTTCCCTAATTTCTGGATTTTTCCCTTAATTTCTGGGATTTATCCTTAACTTTCTGGGATTTTTCCCTATTTTTCTGGGATTTTTCCCTAATTTCTGGATTTTTCCCTAATTTTCTGGGATTTATCCTTAATTTTCTGGATTTTCCCTAATTTTCGGGGATTTATCCTAATTTCTGGATTTTTCCCTTAATTTCTGGGATTTATCCCTAATTTTCTGGGATTTTTCCCTAATTTTCTGGGATTTTTCCCTAATTTCCTGGGATTTATCCTTAATTTTCTGGATTTTCCCTAATTTTCGGGGATTTATCCTAATTTCTGGATTTTTCCCTTAATTTCTGGGATTTATCCCTAATTTTCTGGGATTTTTCCCTAATTTTCTGGGATTTTTCCCTAATTTCCTGGGATTTTCCCTAATTTCTGGATTTTTCCCTTAATTTTCTGGCTTAAAATCGATCAGAATGCATTCAAAATCGATCAGGATTCTGATCGAATTAGCTCAGGATCTTACACTCTGGTCGACAGGATTCCTGATCGATTTCGATCAGGATTCTGACCGAATTGGCCTTCAAAGCGACACTCTAGTCGATTGTTACACGGGCTTAATCGACCAGGATTCCTGATCGATTTCGATCAGGACTCTGATCGAATTAAATGACTCTCGACCATTCTGATCGAATAGAATGTCGATCAGGACTCTCTTCTCTGTCGATCAGGACTCTGATCGATCTTAGGGGATTTCTTCCCTCCTGTTCGAATAAGATATCAATCAGGACTCTCTTCTCTGTCGATCTGGACTCTGATCGATCTTAGGAGATTTCTTCCCTCCTGTTCGAATAAGATATCGATCAGGACTCTCTTCTCTGTCGATCAGGACTCTGATCGATCTTAGGGGATTTCTTCCCTCCTGTTCGAATAAGATATCGATCAGGACTCTCTTTTGCATCGATCAGGACTCTGATCGAACCATATTAAGGTTCTGGTCGATTTTTGACTTTTTAAATTCCACAGGAGCTTCTAGATTGTTCCTGATACTTCTTGTAGATGGGCCTTTAGGTTGGGCCTGGCTAAATGGGCCTAAAAACGCCTCGTATTCCGAGCTTTTCGCCTATATAAGTGTAGTGTGGAGTGAGAATCCTCACTTCACTTCCCACTTCTCATTTTATCTCACATTTTTCTCTAAAGTTCTCCCTTTTGAAGGCGATTTCCGGCGACCAAAGCCACCGCAGCTCCACCATTCTCAAGTATTTCTGGGTTTCAAGCCTTCAACCGAAGCATATTAATGGCGGACCGTGACCTAGCTCGTTTGCAGAAGATGAATGTCTCTAAGAGAGGTACAAACATCCAAATTCAATCTCCATATACTTCCCTCATTGATATGATTAACTCGAGAGGTGATGAATATCCTTCTCTGTCTGAGTTAGATTCGTATAATCATGGTAACACTTTTCATGAGTTAGATGGTAGGATAGAGTCTATGAACACCCTGTACAGACTTCCACCCCACCTTAGGATCACTCCAGCCGCCCCTGGGGATAGGACTTGTAATTGGGAGGGGGATACCCTGTTCATTTATCGAGGAGCCCTGACCGCAGGTCTTAGGTTCCCATTTCACGAATTTATTCCTCGTTTACTAGCCGATGTACGAATCAACCCTTGTCAACTCCCCCCTAACGCCTGGAGGAACATTATCTGTTTTATGGTCCTTTATCTCAGGAATAGCTTCCCTCTTTCCGTAGCAGTCTTTAGGAAAGTTTTCCAATTCTATAATAGTTCCATGAGTCAGCCGGGCTGGGTTTTAATTCGCCAACGGCCCAAAATTCCCCATATCTTTGATAGTAACTCTATAGTCGAGAACAACCCTAAATGGAGGGATGAGTTTGTTAGGCTGACCTGGGCTGGGGGTGATTGGGCCACACTCTACCGTAGGCCATTTTGCAAAGTATCAGATGGTAGTCCTGGTAGCATCAGATTAACTGATGAGGAGGAGGTGGCCTACCAAGCCTTAATTTCAGACGATGGGAAAACAGACACCTGGACCCTTTTAGAGGAGTTTTCCTTGAAGAAAGTTGGTCTCTCCCAGGCCAGTGATAAGGGTAAATTTATACCTGCGAAATTATTTTTCCTTCTCTTTAACCGTACTTTTTCTTTTTTCTGGATTTTAATATTCCTTCTGCTTTTCCTTTCAGCTTGTGAGGCTATTAATAATGTCAATAGGCCCAAGGAGGGGGAATCTGGCCGCCAGAAGAGGGCCAAGTTAAACAGGGATCCCAGGAGCAAACCTGACGGTCCTACTTTCCTTAAGCCCCACGTCCCGGTGGTCGAGCTGGGGGACGATGTAGATCCTCCACTTAAGGCACATTCCTTCAGGCCTAACTGGGGCTTCAGGAGGAGCGATACGGTGGTTGGATCCACCAAACATGCCAAGGATTGGTCGTACCATTCCATCACTCCCCACGATTTCACTGACATTGTTACGGGGAGTGATGTCGAGACTATTGAGCTTCTGGGTTCTCAAGCCCAAGCTGCGGTAATTTTCTTTTTTCTTTTCTTCTTTTTGTGAATTTCAACTTTTCTTGTATCCCAATGAATTTGCGCCAACTCATACATATTTCTTTGCAGAGTAATACCTATTTCCAGGCGGCCCTACATCAGGCTAGATCTTGGAAGGGTAACTCTGATGTTTTTGAAAAGGAGATGAAGAAGTGGGAGGAGAGAGCCAAGGTCCTAGAGAAGAAGCTGGACACGAAGAAAGAGGAGCTGGCTAAGGCTCATTCCGAGCTGGTGAAACTTAGGAGCGATAAGGATAAGCTCATTGATGACTACATGGATTCTGACAAGTTTAAGAATCTCATGGAGATTCATGATGAGGGTCTTTATTCCCTACAGTTCACTCAGGGATGGGATGCGGCCGTGAAGGCTGTTTCTGAGAAGTACCCGGGCTTAGTCGACCCTAAGGACTTTATAAGTCCTGAGCAGGCTGAGTCAGAGGACAGCATAGACGTCCTCTTCGACTCTCCTCAGCCAGATGATCGCATCTTGGATCCTAACACTGCTTCTCCTCCCGCTTCTCCTGCGAAGGACGCTGAAGGCGCTGATAAGGAGAAAGAGAATGAAGGCTCCCGCATGGAGGAGTAGTTTTTCTATTCTGTAATTTTATCCTTAATTTATGTCTGGACTTTTGTTTGTATTAAAACTTATTACCCTGCGGGGCTATGCTACTTTCCTTATTTGCATTCTCTCCTTCATTTTTCCGATACTTTAATATTCAAACTCGGCTTAATGGGCCACACAAGTATTATCACAAGTCAAACTTCCATGGGTTGAAATAATTTCAAACTCTTCCATTTCAAGTCTGGTTTTCCTAAACCTTACATAATATGGGATCGACCCTGATCTATAATAGCTAAAAAATAAAAATCCTATGCAAACAAAGCTTCGAGGTGCTTTTAAACCTACTTGTCATAATGACCAGTGAGAATCGTACTTCGACCATCTCACACGTAGTAAACCTTCAGGTTTTGTTCGTGCCAGGTTCTCGGGACTTCAAAACCATCCATAGTCTCCAGCTTGTAGGTTCCTCTACCCTGAACGCTCTTGACTCTATACGGCCCTTCCCAATTTGGGGCAAGCTTTCCTTTCTGTCCGACACCAGAAGCCTCTATTTTTCTCAAGACTAGGTCACCTTGTTTGAAAAACCTCTCTTTAACCCTTAGGTTGTAGTAGAATGAAGCCTTTTTCTGATATTCTACTATCTTTGCGTGTGCTTTATCTCGCACTTCATCGATTAAATCCAGGGCTAACCTCTGCCCTTCCTCATTTTCTTCTGCGTTGAAAGCCTGAATCCTTGGAGAGGAATGTGATATCTCCACGGGAACTACTGCCTCTGCCCCATACGCCAACATGAAAGGAGTTGCTCCTGTCGTGACTCTACAGGTAGTCCTATAGGCCCATAATATTGGAAGTATCTCATCCACCCAAATATTTCTTGACTTCTCGATCCTCTTTTTTAGTCCATCCAGGATTATCCGATTTGCTACCTCTGCTTGCCCATTGGCTTGCGGGTGAGCCACAGAGGTGAATCGTAACTCAATTTCATTTTCTTCACAATACTTCTTGAATTCCTCATTGTTGAATTGTGTTCCATTGTCAGTGACGAGGATACGGGGAATTCCATATCGGCACATAATGTTTTCCCACAGGAATTGTGCAACCTGCTTAGTTGTGATTTTGGCCAAGGGTTTGGCTTCAATCCACTTGGTGAAATAATCAATGGCTACAATCAGAAATTTCCTTTGTGCCGTGGCCATAGGAAAAGGCCCTAGAATATCCATCCCCCACATGGCAAAGGGAATAGGCGAGCTGATAGAGGTCAGCATCTCGGGGGGTTGTCTAACAACTGGTGCATGCTTCTGACAGCGATCACACTTCTTCACATATTCTTTGGCATCAGCCATCATTTCTGGCCAATAGAAGCCTAAACGAGTTATCTTATGAGCCAAGGCCCTGCCCCCCAAGTGTTGTCCACAAATACCTTCATGCACTTCTTCAAGAGCCAAGCGTGCCTCATCGGGCCTGAGACACCTCAAGTAGGGAACCACGAAAGATCTTTTATAAAGAATCCCATCTATCAAAGAGTACCTTAGTGCCCGAACAGTTAACTTCCGTGCTTCAGTTGCATCACTTGGCAACCAACCGGTCTGAATGTGAGCCTTGATGGGATCAATCCATGACGTCCCCAAGCCTATAGGAGCCAGCAGCTTAACATCTATGCTTCGTGTCTTCAAAACACGGAAGTACACACTTCCTGAACTTTCTTCAATCTCAGACGAAGCGAACTTTGATAGCGCATCTGCCTTAACATTTTCTTCCCTTGGAATGTGTTCAACATGGCATTCATTAAATTGGGTCATCACAGCCCTTACTAGGCGAACATACTTAGCCATCGTATCATCCCTTGCCTCAAATTCTCCCTTTACCTGGGATATGATCAACTTCGAGTCTCCACGGACCTTTAAGTTTTTAACTCTAAGTGTCCCAGCTAGACCAAGGCCAGCAATCAGGGCTTCATACTCTGCCTCATTGTTTGTGGTTGGGAAGTCTAGCTTCATGGCATACTCAATTAAGAATCCATCAGGGCTTTGCAAAACCAACCCTGCTCCACTGGAATTTGTTTTTGATGCTCCATCAAAATAGAGAACCCAATATTCTTTCTCCTTGTCCCCATTGTCGACTCCCTCGTCTTGAGGTATGGTATCTTCCTTTCTCCTTGTCCCCATTGTCGACTCCCTCGTCTTGAGGTATGGTATCTTCCTGCCCCCCGACTTCTTGGTTGGGTATGGTACATTCCACCACGAAGTCAGCTATTGCCTGGGCTTTTATGGTCGTACGTGGCTTATACTTGAGATCGAACTCTCCCAACTCTATTGCCCACTTAATCAGTCTCCCACTTGCCTTGGGACTGTGAATGATATTTCTCAGTGGCTGATTTGTTAACACTTCAATTTGGTGAGCTTGAAAATAAGGACGCAGCTTTCTTGAAGCCATTACCAAGGCTAAAGCGAATTTCTCAATGGCTGAATAATTCAACTCAGCACCATGCAAAATTTTGCTGACATAGTATACGGGTTTCTGGACTTTCAGTTCCTCCTTAACCAACACGGCGCTCAAGGCGCTCTCTGAAACAGCCAAGTACAAAAATAAAACTTCATTCAGAACTGGCTTGGCCAACAACGGGGCCTGGCCCATATACTTCTTTAACTCTTCAAATGCCTTCTGATTTTCCTCACTCCATACAAAGTCTTTGATGTTCTTTAGTGACTTGAAAAATGACAAGCACTTGTCTCCTGACTTGGAGATGAATCGTCCTAACGCAGCAACCCTTCCTGTGAGCTTCTGAATATCCTTGACAGTTTTGGGGGGTTCCATGTCCAGGATTGCCTTTATTTTATCAGGATTTGCCTCAATTCCTCTCTTCGAGACCATCAATCCCAAGAATTTTCCAGATCCTACTCCGAAAGCACACTTCGTCGGATTCAACATCATCTTGTGGTACCTCAGGACCTCAAAAGCTTCCCTTAAATGGGCTATATGATCAGTCTTTACTAGACTCTTGACTAACATGTCATCAACATAGACTTCCATAGTCTTACCAATAAGATCCTTAAAAATTCTATTCACCAACCTTTGATAGGTGGCTCCTGCATTCTTGAGACCAAACGCCGTAACAAGATAACAATAAACACCAAAGTCAGTGATAAATGATACCTTTGGAATGTCATCCTTATGCATTTTGATCTGGTTGTATCCGCTAAACCCATCCATAAAACTCAGCATCTCATGTCCAGCGGTGGCATCAATCAAAGTATCAATTCTAGGCAGCGGAAAACAGTCTTTGGGGCATGCATCATTCAGATCGGTGAAGTCTATACACATCCTCCACTTTCCATTAGCCTTCTTCACCATTACAGGGTTTGCTAACCACTCCAGAAATTGAATCTCCTCAATGAAACCAGCCTCTAAGAGCTTTTCCACTTCCTGCTTTATAGCCTCTTGTCTTTCCGGGGCATAATTTCTTTTCTTTTATTTCACTGTCTTCCGGCTTGGATCTACATTTAGCTTGTGAGTAATTAACTCCGGGTCTATGCCTGGCATATCAGCTGCTAACCATGCAAACACATCACTATTTTCTTGCAAAAATTTCACTAACTTCCCTCTAAGGGGCTCCTCTAATGTGGCTCCAATGAAAGTCGTCCTCTCAGGATTCTCGGGGTCTAAAGGAACCGAGACCAATTCTTCTGTTGGCCTTCCTCTATTCTCATCATTTTCTCGAACATCCATATCTTCAATAGGAAGAACCTGCCCCCCGACTCCATCTGCCCTCAAAGAGGCCACATAACAGCTTCTAGCCATTTTTTGATCTCCTCTCTCTTCTCCAATCCCGTTTCGGGTGGGAAACTTCATGACTGAATGGTAGGAAGAGGGGACTGCCTTGAAGGCATGCATCCCTGTTCTCCCCATGATAGCATTATAAGTTGAACTAGCCTTTACCACCACGAAATCCAGCATCTGCGTTGCTTGCCTTGGCTCTGTACCTATGGTGGTAGGCAATTTGATTATCCCTTCCACAGGACATTCTACTCCAGCAAATCCATATATCGGCATGTCGGTTGGTGTTAACTGGGAGTCGTTATACTATATCCTTAGAAAGGTGTCGTGGAGCAAGATATCCACAGAAGCACCATTATCCACAAGGACCCTCTTAACCGGGCTATTTCCTATTATTGGTGTTATGACCAGCGGGTCGTCATGGGGAAACTTCACACCCTCTAGGTCGGAATCATCAAAAGCCAATGTTACTTCTGTCCTGGCCCTCTTCGGGGCTTCTCCAACAATATGCATAACCTCTCTAGTGTATGCCTTTCTGGAATTTTTGGACAATCCAGCAGCAGTTGGACCTCCAAAGATCGTGTTTATCACAGGCCCTCGAGGTCTCGGCCCTCCATAAATGGTGTTTATAACCGGTCCTCTAGGCTGGGGGTTTCGCCCCTGATCGTCTTGGTCCCTCCTACGATCCTCAAAGTTCTTCCTTCCATTATTATTCCTATCCCCTCCTTCTCCAGTGTATTTGTTCAATCTTCCTTTTCGAATGAGGAACTCAATTTCATCTTTCAATTGCCTACACTCATCGGTGTCATGGCCAACATCTTTGTGAAACTGCAATACTTGCTCTTATCTAGCTTGGCGGGATCGGCCTTCAAGGGCTTAGGCCAGCGAACATCTCTGTCTTTCTCAATCTCCATCAAAATCTGACTTCTAGGAGCATTAAGCTTAGCGTATTCAGTGAACTTTTGCCCAGGTCCTCCCTTCTTGGGGGTTGAATCAGGGTTTTGTTCGGTTCTAGGATATTTGTCCTTTGCAATATATTCTAAATCAGTTTTTCACTTCTTGCCTCCAGTGGGCTCATTACTTACTACGGTCTTCCTCATGCTTTCTTCCACCTTGATATACTTCCCTGCCCTCTCTTGGAGTTGCAACATGTTTTCAGGGGGACGTTTGGCCAAGGACATCTTGAAAAACTCATCCCTGGTTCCTTGTTGTAGTGCTATCATGGCTACCTTATCATCAAGGTCCGGGACTTTTAAAGCCTCCTTTGTAAAACGATTCAGGTAATCTCTCAAGGATTCCTTAGCTCCCTGCACAAGACTCATAAGGGATGCTGAACTTTTCTCATGGACTCTTCCACTGATGAATTGCTTAATAAAAGCCTGACTTAATTCTCTGAACGATCCAATAGAATTTGGGGGCAGGCGACTGTACCATCTTTGAGACATACCCGACAGGGTTTGAGGGAAGGCCCGACACTTTATAGAATCATTCACGGGTTGCAGCAGCAGTGCATTAGAGAATGTCCTAACATGATTTGCGGGGTCTCCCGTGCCATCATAGGCTTTGATAGTGGGCATCTTGAATTTCCTTGAGATATGGGCATTCATTATCTCTTCTGTGAAGGGTGGAGTTGGATCATCAGGATCTCCAAGGGGAAGGAGATTGCTTGGATCAGTTCTTGGGACAACAGCTCTTCTTCTTACCAGACCATCCAGGTCTATGACAGGAGGAGGATTTCTCCCCCTAGGAGGTATCTGGGGTCTGGTGGCCTGGTGAGCCTCCAAATCACGCCTCAGCCTTTGGATTTCAGCCTCATGAGCCCTGATCCTTTCCTGCACTTCTTGGAGATTCGCCCCTGGGGTGCTTTGGGGGCGTTGCCTTCCATCGGCCATTGGCTCTTTTCCAGGATGCCTCCTTCTCAGGGCCACTTCATCATCCGAAGATTCGGAGTCTCTCTCAGTATAAGGACCAGAAAATTCCCGATCCTCAGGAATAGGACCCAAACCTCGTATATAGGGGAGTGACTGCCCTCGTGCTTCGCCTCGCCCAGCATATCCGCTTCCTCCGACCTCAGGGCGAAGGGGCATCCCATAAGGGGGGTTAGTAGTAACAACAGTTGAATATTCATACCCAACGGGTCGAGAATTCACAGGTATATGTACTTGTTGAACTTGAGGATTCGTACCTTGAATAGTCGGGGGAGTTGTCCCTTGTGGCTGAGGTTGAGTTGCCCCTGTCTGGGCTTCCCCCTGAGTAGATGCATAAGTTGAATGGGGAGGAACCTCCACAGTTGATGAAATCACCTGGGTTGTCTCTGATGGTGTTCCTTCCTCTAGAGCTCCAATTGTTCTCCGTGTTCTCGCCATGGTTGTTGTTGCTCTTCCCACAGACGGCGCCAAATGTTATGGATAAAAAATCAAGGTTATTACTTGCTGTATTTAATACTAAGATTCGGGAGCTCAAGGCCTTTAATGGCTGCTCTCGTGTTTCGTGACTCAATCTGCCTTTATGAGATGCCTACGTATCTCTGTGAATTAGAGAATCAAGCCAAAAAACGTAGTTCTGATTTGTGGGGTGAGGCCCCTTATATAGATGTGGGAGTCCTGGAATTGGACTTGGTATAGGAGACTTGGTGGGCAAGTCTCATAATTAGAATGGACTTTGGAGTCCTAGATAGTAGGAAACTGATTCCTTATCCTTTTAGGTCCCCTTGAGGCTAATCTCCAAGGATTTATATCCTTATCGGGACTCTTTTCAACATCTGATTTTTCCCTTATTAATTAATTTCGTAATTAATTAATAATCAGGGCTTTTGGGCCTTTTTTATTCCACCAGACCTGATCTGGTCCATCAGGCTTAACCTTTCTGGTCTGAATATTATACATCTTATTATTGGGCCTATCAGCTCATTAATTATAAAATCAGGACTTATTTATCCCTATCAGCTGTGATCATTTTTCTTGGCATTTTGTATCTGTGAACCTTTATTTCAGTCACTGTTAAAAGCTATGGTTTCGGGTACATCTTTCTTTCTCTCTTCGTTATTTCAGTTACTGATTTTGTTTACCTACATGCTTTGTTTTGTTAATTGTGGTCTTGGCCTAAACTTGCTAAATTCTTTATACACTTGCTTCTATGTTGCTATATTTGTTAGTGAGATTTACAACATTCTTGAAGAGAATATTAGTTATATAGAATTTAGCATAATGGTTAACGAAAGTGAGGTTATCGTTGGTGGTGGTAGCAGTTCGGGTGCAACTGCTGGGGCCATTGATTGGACCACCTATAGTTTCCCACAGGCTGTTGAACTAACCGGTTTACCGGAGAAATTCAACGGTGGCATTGGCTTTTCTCGCTGGCAGAAAAGGATGAAGTTATGGCTGACTATAAAGGGTCTGTGGCCGGTTGTGGAATATGAGAAACCAGTAGTGGATCAAGAGAAGGCTGACGCAGTTAAGGTTTTTGCGAAGTGGGCTGAGAAGGATGGAGTGGCTAGGGCGGCCATTCTGGCGGCACTGACAAACACTTTGTTTGATGTCTATTCTTCTGATGCCTACTCCGCAAAACTCTTATGGGAGAAGCTGGACCAGACACATAATACTGACTCACAAGGTCTAGAAAAGTATTATGTGGCAAGGTTCCTCGAGTTCAAGCTGGTGGACAATAAGTCTATGACTGAGCAGGTGCATGAATTCGAGATGATAGTGCCTGTTTTGAAGGAGTCTGGAATGAATCTCCCGGAGAAGTTTAAGGTGATGAGTGTGATTGAAAAACTCCCGAAGTCTTGGGAAGAGTTCTCTCTCTCCCTGAAAAGACAGAAAGGAGAGATCACCTGGACCAACCTTATGCTGGACATCTCGGTGCAAGAACAACACAAGTCCAAACAGGGACATGTGATGCCAACTGAACACGGTACCTCAAAGGTAAACATAGCAACTGTAGGACAAAAGAGGAAGGCTTTTGCTAAGAAAGCTAATAGTAATAAACCTAAGAGTGACAAGGACAAGGCCAAGAAACCCAAGGCAAACAAACCATGCTGGTCTTGTGGGCAGGTTGGGCACTGGAGTAAGGACTGCCCTACGAAGAAAGCGAAGAAAACCGAGGTAGCGCAAGCAAATGTTGTGCTTGGAACCGCAAGTGGGCCTGTAGTGAACATGGTTGTTGGTGAGGCTACGGCTTCTGAAACCGACGTTGACCGGTATGTATCCTACAACCCTGTGATATTTTCTACCTATCTGTCAAATGAATGGTTGATAGATACTAGAGCTAATGTACATATTTGTGCTGATATTAGTTTATTTGTATCTTATCAACAGAGTCATAGCCTGACTGTGAAGATGGGGAATGCTAGTGTTGCTCAAGTACATGGAGTTGGAAACGTGGATCTGAAGTTCCCTTCAGGACGTATTCTATCTCTGACGAGAGTGCATCATGTTCCCAACATGCGTAGAAATATAATAAGTGGAAGCTGTTTAGTTTCTAGTGGTTTTGAAATTTCGTTCAAGTGTAATAAAGTAGTTCTTATTCACACTGGTACATTCTTTGGCAAGGGTTACTTGTCAAATGGTTTATTTGTTATTAATGCGGATCCCGTTTTGGGAAATTTGAATAATAATGTAATTCCTACTGTTAACTGTATTGAATCCTCAAATATATGGCATGCTAGACTAGGTCATTTAAACTTTGGTGCTCTTAAAACATGATGAACTTAGAGTTGATTCCAAAATATACCATATAAAAGAATTCTAAATGTCAAGTATGTGTGTCTGCTAAACAGATAAGGAAACCTTTTCATAACGTTGTTAGGGATTCAGACTTGTTAGATTTAGTACACACTGATATTTGTGAATTTGGTGGTGTGTTGACCAAGGACCAGTTTAGATACTTCATTACTTTTATAGATGATAGTAGTAGATACTGTTATCTTTATTTACTTAGACATAAGGATGAAGCACTTAGTAAATTCATTATATATAAAACTGAAGTAGAAAAACAAACTAGTAAGTTACTTTAAAGGTTGAGATCTGATAGAGGTGGTGAGTATACGAGTAATGCTTTTAATGAATTTTGTGCAAATAATGGTATAGTTCATGAAGTTACTCCACCATACACACCTGAGTCTAATGGGGTTGCAGAGCGAAAGAACAGAATATTTAAAGACATGATTAATAGTATGCTTATTAACTCTGGGTTGCCTAAATACATGTGGGGGGAGGCTCTAAATACGGCTTGCCATATTTTGAATAGAGTCCCTCTGAAACACATGGATAAAACACCCTTAGAGTTATGGAAAGGCAGGATGACTAGTCTTAAGTATCTTCGTGTGTGGGGGTGCCTTGCTAAGGTGCTTGTTCCTGAACACAAGAGAAAGAAACTAGGTCCAAAGACTGTTGACTGTATCTTTCTGGGCTATCTTGAAACCACTACAGCTATGAGATTTTTAGTGTTAAAATCTGACATAGATGGTATAGTGGTAAATACGATAGTTGAATTTTGAGATGCGACATTCTTTGAGGATGTTTACCCTATGAAAACTGGAATACCTGAAATGATTTCTGATGAAGATCCTACTCACACATCAAGTTCTATTCCTGATCATGTGGAAAAGATGACAAATGTGGGGGAGGAGCCTAGTAGTAGCTCTAGTCCTAAGGAACTAGAGGAACCAAGGAGAAGTAAGCGTGCAAAGGTAGTCAAGGATTTTGGAGGTGATTTCATCACTTACAATATCGAGGACGAACCTTTAACTTTCCGGCAAGCTATGGATTCTTCTGAGTCAAGGCATTGGAAGGGCGCTGTCAAGAGTGAAATTGACTCTATTGTTTCTAATGGAACATGGAAGTTGGTTGATCTCCCTCCTGGGTGTTCTACTATTGGGTGCAAATGGGTCTTTAAAAGAAAGTTGAACCCTGACGGCTCAATAGATAAGTACAAAGCTAGATTGGTAGCTAAGGGTTTTAAGCAAAAGGAAGGAATTAATTATTTTGATACATACTCTCCGGTTGCAAGAATGGTAACAATCCGAATGCTTATAGCATTGGCTTCAGTCCATGGTCTTATCATCCATCAGATGGATGTAAAGACGGTTTTTCTTTATGGTGAACTTGAAGAAGAGATTTATATGGATCAGCCTGATGGATTTGTTGCATCAGGCAATGAAAGGAAAGTATGTAAGTTGATCAAGTCCATCTATGGCTTGAAACAAGCTTCCAGAGATTGGCATAAAAAGTTTGATGAAACTATATTGCCTTTCAGTTATAAGATTAATGAAAGTGATAAGTGTGTCTACACTAAAGTTAAAGGTAATGAGTGTGTTATTTTGTGCCTATATGTGGATGACATTTTATTGTTTGGAACCAATATTGAGATTATTAACGAGACTAAAGAATTCTTGTAAAGGCATTTTGAAATGAAGGATATAGGTGAGGCAAGTGTGATTCTTGGAATCAAACTGATTCAGTCCACTGAAGGAATAACCTTGACTCAATCTCATTATATAGAGAAATCTATACTTGAGAAATATGGTTATTCACAGTGTAGAATCGCTAGTACACCTTATGATTCGAAAGTTTCCCTTGTCAAGAATACTTCAGGAGTGCCTGTGTCTCAGTTAAGGTATTCTTAGATTATTAGGAGCTTGCAGTATCTTGCTAACTGCACTAGACCAGATATTTCATATTCTGTGTCTAAATTGGCTAGATATACAAGCTGTCCAAACAGAACTCATTGGGATGCTCTTGATAGAGTACTTAGATATCTAAAAGGCACAATGTACCTTAGTTTACACTACAGGAGATTTCCTGGTGTGCTTGAAGGGTACAGTGATGCAAGTTGGATAGCTAAGAAGTCTGGTTCCAATGGAGTGACTGGATACGTGTTCACCTTGGCTGGTGGAGCAATATCCTGGAAGTCAAGCAGACAGACTATAATTACCCGGTCTACTTTTGAGGCTGAGTTGTGTGCACTTGACGCCATAGGGACGGAGGCTGAATGGTTACACGGACTTATGTCTACAATACCTATAGTAAGCAGACCGCTTCCTGCTATTGCTATTCACTGTGATAGTCAAACAACTATCGACAAGATTAGCAGTAAAAAGCATAATGCTAAAACCAAGAGACACATCCAAGTTAGACTCAAGTCTATAAGGGGTTTAGTGACTGATAGGATCATAGCTATAGAGTTCATAGGAACTCAGAATAATATAGCTGATCCACTTACTAAAGGACTAGAACCTGCAGTGGTCCTTAAGTCAAGGTTGGGGATGGGACTGTCAACCCATCATAATTCATCAACAGTGGGAACCCAATACACATGAGAGGAGATCCCTCGAAGTGTATTCAATGGGTAATAACAAGCTGTAAGGATGAATTGGAAGTACCTTTGCTACATAGTTGATACTATAGTATCTGAGTCTATCCCCTGTAAACCTAGAAGGTACTGACACTGCCAGAAAAGCAAGAGTGTTAAAACTCTGAATGGGATCAAGTCATTTGATGAGATAGAGGCAGTATATCTCTGGAGATGCCCATCTAAGCGAATGTAATTGTGTGGTCGCAATTAGAGGATAGGGTTAATCCTTGAAGCATTCGATGAACAGGATCGAGACATGACCATTAATGTCTCAAAGCCGTAGATTGGCACCATAACCTTTGACTTGTCCTCGTCTATGGAATATGGTTATACTAAACGGATTAAGATTCAAGGTGAAACATTCCATCTGAGTCCGATAGCCATTGAAGTAGAGGAATTAGGAGGGTTCAAACCCGGAAGGGTACTGACTCTGAAAAACAAGTCATGATGGGAAATTGATCGCATTTCTGTATGGATTTGTGGGGGATTGTTACAAAATTAGGATTTTAGAGCTTAATTTAATTATGTTCTTGATGTTAATCCTAAAATCTAATGATTGAAAATTGTTCAATGATATTTGAACTTAAATTTTCATGTATGGTTTTAAGAATTTTCTTAATGAAATCCATATGAAATGAGAGTTGAAAGTAGCTTGGAAAAGCTTGGAAAAAAATTGAGAATGTTTGTCCTACATTGAAATAAATAAAGGGGGTTGTGTGCTTTATATGGTATTACCCACATGAGTAGTATACAACTACTAAGGTGTGTAATGGTCCATTGTGTTGTTATGTGCTTCACGCGCGCACAGACACACACGCGCCGCCGCCACGCCACGCCACGCACCGCACCGCACCGCACCGGACCGGGTCGGGTCGAAGGGCGATTTGGGCGAATGTCTCGGCGTCTCGCATACGCGAGGCGACCTGGGCGAGGATTTTATTTATTTGTGAATTAATTTTTATTCGAATTTATTTATCTGTGACTGGATTATTATTAAATTGTTGGACTGGGTACTGGGTTTGATACTGAAATGAGCCAAGTCACTTTGTTAGTGGGCTTAGTCTAAATACCTTGAACCTGGACAAATAATATAATCTGATCTGTAACTGATGAATAAAATCAGAACTTAAGTTCTGATATCAGAACTTAACTTAAGTTCTGATATCAGATCAGAACTTAAGTTCTGATATCAGATCAGAACTTAAGTTCTGATATCAGATCAGAACTTAACTTAAGTTCTGATAATAATGTGGGTGTTAATGTGAAAAGACGTTACAAGTAATTTAAATTCAAAATCTGATCAGTTTTGATTTTTATTAATGAAGCAGTTTAATTCAGACATTAAGTGTGTGGACAGTTTCATTTTCTCCTCTCCTATAAATAGAGGTTAAAGTGAATGTATTATACACACTACATTCTCCTCTCTTCTCTTCTACCTCTCTGCATTTCTCTCCCAAAAATCCTGAAGTGCTGTTATTTTCCGGCGACTGAGGTGCTGGTCGAAGTGGAGCTTTTGTTGCTGCTGTTAACATAAACTCCGAGCTGTTTTATCCTGGTGGAGATATTGTGCGCATCCCAAATGCAGCAGGTAGGGGCAATATTCTCTTCAAGAGCAGCCAGGACTTCGAGCAAGGCCTGGTGACTCAGCTGTGATCATTTTTCTTGGCATTTTGTATCTGTGAACCTTTATTTCAGTCACTGTTAAAAGCTATGGTTTCGGGTACATCTTTCTTTCTCTCTTCGTTATTTCAGTTACTGATTTTGTTTACCTGCATGCTTTGTTTTGTTAACTGTGGTCTTGGCCTAAACTTGCTAAATTCTTTATACACTTGCTTCTATGTTGCTATATTTGTTAGTGAGATTTGCAACAACAATAAGCACTAAATTTTATGAGTTTGGTGCATTTTTATCGGTGGAGTTGTTATAAATGCAGGGATCCATCAATATTTATGATTAGAGGATCAATGAAAATGCACCAAACTTATGGGAGTTAGTGTTGTTTGTGTGCTCTTGGACACACATTAGAAAACATGGGTCGGCTTCTTTTGTGAAGCTATTATCCTCATTATGTCCTTCGTTTCCCATCTTGACTCAAGAAACTTTCCGCCTCCTTTATCTACTATGAATAACCATTCGATTCCTCCTCCTAACAATGTTGTTAAAATTAGCGTCCATGGTGTGTTTGATGATGTCCCAACATTAAACGGAAATAGGAATAGAGTAGGCATCATTGCAAGGGATCTTGATGGAGGTTTTCTTTGGGGAATAATGGGTCTAGTGGTTGAAGCTAAAGATATGGAATCACAACTATGGGCAATTCATTTTGCCATGAAATATGCTTTCGTCAAGAAAATTCCATATGTTCTTATCAAATGTGATAACATTGTCTCATTTGACATGTTAGTTGATAAAGATATGGAGGCCTTGGAAGAAGGTCTGCTGTTTGCTGCTCAACAAATCTATCAACTCCATACGGAGTACAACAAAGTTCAGGAGATTGAAGCTCTTCAAAAAAATTTTGATATTTACTCGGTATACTCTTCGAGGAATAAAGCTCTTTCCTTTCTTGTAGAATTTGGTTTTAACCATTGCTCATCACTTGTCTGGGTATCTGCTCCTTTTGGTCAGCTTTCTGAGATTTTAGACCTGGACATGGGTCTTGGACCTCATTGGGATTCTTTTAACATCCTGCCCAACTTTGGATTAGGGGAGTTGTTTCATCCCCCTCCTCCTTCTACTCCGCCTTCCATTGTGCATTCTTCATTAGATAACTTTCAATCCTAGCTCACCCTCTTTGGTTTAACATTAACTTAGATCCCACCCTCTTCCCCCCTCCTTCCTCTTTACCACCTTTTGGTTTCTCGAACCAATATCCTCCTATTAATCCTCCTTTCAGTTTATCCTAACCTTTGTCTCAACGGGATCATGCCTTCAGTTATCAAGGCAATGCTTATTTACCTCCTGCTCGTATATTCAATAGAGCCTCGGGTATTGTTATTAATGAGGGTGCTAATGTCACTAGTTTTCCCTTCGTACCTATTGTTAATGCACTCGATAAAGGGAAGAATGTTATTGCAGAGGAGCAGGTCATGTCTTTTCAAGCCAGTACCAGCTATGGCTCCTCATCTCATTTTGTGAACCCTTCTCAGACTGTTGTATTCCCTAGCTCTATTTGTTATGAAGTCGGTGAGCCGTATAATCAATCCAAAGATCATGAGATTATTGTGCTCGATGACTAAGTATCATAGTACTCTAATGTCCAATATACTCTATTTTAATTAGGTTATGAAGTATGTACGTCAAGTCTTCTTCATTATTTTGTTCAGGGGCTAGCCTTTCAGTATTAAGGTGTTTTGTTAGGTTCTAAGGTTGTTTGTAAGTGCCGTTTGGCTTTCTTTTATCCAGCTTATCTAAAAAACTATTTAGTATTTTGATCTAACAATGCCGATATATTATATCTTAATGAGCATTAGTGAAGAGATTCAAACATTTGTACTAATCATGATGTTTTTGTAAATATTTTGACCCATATTTTTAAAATTTGACTAATAGATCGACCCATTTTCATAAATTAACTAATTACTATATAAATATGCAAAGATCCATGAAGTATCCATATCTTAAACGGTATTTATAAATATTAAAAAATCACTTTTCAATATTAAAAAGATCAAACATATTATTAAAATTGATTTATTTTTATACTCAATCAATTACAGATCCACAAATCATGTCTCCAGTAATTCAAATTCAAAAATCATTACTACTTTCATTGATAATCATTATCTTCTCTTTTTATTCATGAATCTCAACATTTATATACAACATCAATACTACAATTAAAATATTTTCATCATTATAACAAATCAATTTTCAAATCAATCATGGATGTAAAACCCCAAAATTTTTGGACTTTTTGTAACCCTTATGAATAGTGATTTTGCTGATTATGCTGAATAAGAAAACTTTTCATGCCACACTATGTAGGGGTTCTTTTATTGATATTCTGTGATCTTATTAGTACTCTATATGGTATATAAGTGCATGTAAAGATCGTCAGAATCCAAATTCAAACACTTTGATTTTTCCCGAAAACCCACCAGATACAGAAAGAATTAAGTATAAGGTAACATGATTAAAAGGATTTTAATTCAAGGATTTTAAGAGAGGATCATAAAAGGAATATAAAATATTGAGAAAGGTTTAAGGGAACCTAAGTAATGAGATCCCGGGTATGATCCCTCAAACGATAAACGAGAACGAAAGTTAAGCGAACCGTAAAACAAATAAACGACCAAGGGACAAGCACATACAAGTAGAATGAGAAGGAAGCTTCTAAGAGAAGCTAAAACAAGTGGTTAAAAGAGAAGGTGACATCATCAAACCATAAGGGAAAGACATGTGGCTTGGAGGTGAGGTCATCCAAGTGATATCATCACTTTATCAAAGAAATCTCCACCAAGTATTCATTTCAAAAACAAAAAAATCAAAAGCAACCAAAACAAACACATTTTCTTCTTCCCCCATCTTTTTGCCTCGGCTTTTTGAAGAAAAGCAAGGAACAATATTCCAAAACCCAAGCTCCACTTAATCATAATTCAAGAGGTTTGTTTCTCTAGCTTCCATAATTCATAACTTAGATGAGCCATAAGTTTAAGCTCAAGATTCCATGTTTAACATATCTAATCAATTCATCAAAGTTCTTGGTGAAGAGTGTTTTCAAAAAACTAACTTTGTGTTTTCTTATGTTTTCTTCAAGATCCAAGCTTAGTAGAGATAATTAGTGGTTATTTAAGGCTTCCTAAGTGATTCTACACTCTCCAAGGAAGGTATAACTTCTCAAACCCTTAGTCTTAAGTTTTGTTGGTTTGAATTTCATAATGTTTAGATGATGGGTTAGTGTAATGGGTGTGTACTCATGTTTAGAGCTTTGTTTAGTAAGTGGTTTTGTTGATTTTGGAGTTAGAAGTGATACTTGTTGGTTTTGATGTTCTTGGTCACATTTTGACTTGGTTTAGATGAATAAGTTGAGATCTTGATTTATATTTAAATGATCTTGTATTGTGGTTAAATGATGGTGGAATGGTGTTGATTGGTGGTGGTTTGATGTGGAATTGATTTGGTAAAATTTTGGGAAATCGCGTAAACATAGCCGTCGTAATGCCCGATTTACCTTAGACTGTTTTGTTCTTAACTTCAGGACCCGTGAACTCACTGTAAGAGTCTGACCATTGCCATGTTTAGATAGTTCATGTTACGAGCTTCGTTTTGATATGTGGTTCGCTTGAATCCGATATACGGTTTAGGATAAACGACCATTTTAAGTAACGGCGTTTCGTGAACGAACCATTACCCCTCGCCTTACTTTGAAACCTTGGTTAAGGCCCTTAAATGACTAATTGGAGTATGAAACAATTATGTAAAGTGTATTAGGCAGTTGGTAGGGTACTCGCGAAAGAATCGCCTTAAAATTCTTAATGGTTAATTTATTAAATATGGTGGAGTCGAGGGTACTCGAACGACTTATGTGATTCGTTAAGCGTAGAAGTGACCATAAGCGAACATTAATGTTCAATTGGTTAAAGTCTAGTTTCTTAAGCGACTGGGGTTTAATTCTGAATTATGTTGTTGTTCATAGGTTATCGAACCCACTCTAAGCTTAAGTCTATCCGGGAACACTTAGGCAAGTTTTCTACCCGTTATACTGTTGTTGTGATGTATATATGTATATGCATTATCTTGTGATAAGTGCATTATTGTTATTAGCAAATCTTGCGATATATTCGAGCATGTTGATATGATATATATGCATGCCTGTTTCGTAATCTTGATATCTAATTGTTGTTTCAATTGCTTATAAGTTGCATAATACCTATGCTAGAGATAAGCAGTAGTTGCGTATACCCTTAGTATAGGGGACCCAAAGGTGAATATTTTTCTAAACCGGGAGTCGATGTTCCCGAGTATAAAATATATATATATATATATATATATATAGAAATAGTTTTCAAAACTATTATTCGAATAAGGTTTATTCGATAACTTTATTTTTATTAATGAATATTACTTGAATATTCATTCGAGGACTTATGACTCGGTTTATTCTATTTAATGAATATTATCTTGAATATTCATTCGAGGACTTATGACTCCGCTTATTTTATTTAATGAATATTATTACTTGAATATTCATTCGAGGACTTATGACTCGGTTTATTTTATATAATGAATATTATCTTGAATATTCATTCGAGGACTTATGACTCCGCTTAATTACTAAATAATATTCTTTATTTTATTAAAGAATAATATTTCGATAATCAAACTTAATTTCGATTATTCAAATAAAGATCGTACTTCATATAAGTATACATTTGGTTATTTATTTTTCATTTCAAGTAATAGTTTTAAAACTTCTACTTCAAATTATTTATATAGAGATTATCCTTATGGGAATATTATTTAAATAATAATATTCAGATATTTTCTAATATATCGGGACTGATTTATTTCATTAAATCAGCATTACTCCAAACATTCTTAAAAAAATGTTTTCGAGTCTTCAAAATGATTTTAAAAGTTAGAGCGGATCCCAAAAATCATTTTTATATTTAAGATCTTCCTTTCAAAGGGGATTTAAATACTCACTCAAAACCTGAGGGATCCGGCTCTGTGGTGTATTTTATATTCGCAACGAGGTTGCTGTTTTGATAAATGAATTGATTACTTCCCAACGTTCGGGAAGTAAGTCCATCTATTGAGTCGGCATAAACAAGATGGGCTCAGTGGGCGTCCATGAAAGTGTAAGTGGATCAGTGGGAGTCCATCAAATGCGTAAGTGGCTGAGTGGCAGTCCAGCATAAGGTCCTATTGCGGCCAGGGTGATGACCAGTGTGGAATTCGTCCATCTACTAGTAGAAAAGGTTACTTATTGGTATCTTTTCCTGATCAGCAAGATATTAAGTTTATGCCAAGGTTTTCTCCTTTCCAAATTCATTGGATATTGCAACTCTGTTTATAATTTTCATAACAGAGGTTTTCAAGGAGTGTATGAAATGTATATATATATATAGAGGTGTATATATATATCGGGACTTAATGAAGTATCTCGTAACTTCATTTCTTTCAAATGATATTTCAAAGATTGAATCTATTCAAGTCTTATCTTGTAGTCTTATCAGTGTGATAAACTTTTGAAACTGATTATAACTTGAACGGTGGTAGTTCAAGTAGTATTTGGACAAGATATAAGTATACTGGAGTATCTTGTAAATTCATCTTTTCAACTTATATCTGGTTAATGATTATCTTATGCATGACAATGCTTTTCACAAAAACGTTGAGACAAGGTTAGATATATGAGATCACCTTGCAACGATATTTTTATACAGTTATAAACTGGAACTCTGTGTATATTAGGCATGGAAGAGGACTTCCAAGATTTTGAAAAGTATATAAGTATATATACTAAATATTTTACGACTTCGGCGCATTAAAATATCAAACTTGGTTCATTTCTACTTGACCAAGACTTTCATGAGTACTATGAGAATGCTCATATATTGTTAATGTTAGGTCACACACACTGTAGAGGGGGTGAATACAGTATAAAGTACAATCAAATCGAACTTTAATATCTCAAGTAACAGAAAACAAACTTTATTGAAACAATAAACTCTGTTACAGTATGGAACTGTTACCTCTCAGTGATGAACAAATATCACGAGAGCTGCTAGGGTTATATTGAATAATCTTCTCAAATATGATAACACTTATAGTGTAAACCCTATGTCTGTGTTTATATACTACACAGTTACAAGATAAACGCTAATTGATATGGAATATAATTCTGCTTCCTAAAATATATCAATCAGATATCTTTTCTTCCAAGTATTCTATTCTTCATAGAATTCCTTCTTCATGCATATCTCTTCTTATGTTTATCTCGATCTTCTTTCCTTTAATCAGCTACTGCCCTTATCTGAACGTCCTTCAGCACTTAAGTTCTGTTATCCATCTTCTAATGATTATCTCCTGATAATATAAGTACTGATATCCTTAAGTCCTGACTTCCAGTAAGTACTGATTTATCCTGTTTAAGTAAGATCTGAAAACTAAACATAAATCATATTAACCATGACATTATCAAATATATCTAACAATCTCCCCCAACTTGTAAATTAGCATAATATACAAGTTTAACAGATATTTGATGATGTCAAAAACATTAAGTACAAATGCATGAGAATTAGACTAGATAACTACAACTTACAGTCCTTAAAGCTTTACCAATATTTAACTTCTGATAACAGCTTCAGTCTGTACAAATATCAGAATTTAATCAGTTGTAGATCTTGACTTGGCTTCATCTTCTGATCTCTCTGATGTCAGGAGTTGTTCTGAGATTGTTCTTCAACAAACATCTCTCAACATATCTAAGTTCATCAATCATCCTCCTTTTAGCATCTTTAAGCTCTGCATTATCTTCACCAATTTGAAAGATTGCAGCCCTGAGATCATTAATCTTTGCTTTTCTTATATCCTGATCCAGTCTGATCAAATAAGCTTTATCAGACTCAAGATTGAATTCCACAGCCCTGTAACCCAGAAAGGTAGTTATAATCTTAGCAGTATTGGGCTTCATTTCAACTATATCACCCTTGTGATCTCTGTACTTTGGAACATATGTGTTGTCAGACTTAACAGAATAAAGCCTTTTCTGTCTCTGAATCTGATCCTTCAAATAGTTTGCAGCACTTCCTGTCAATCTGTCATCCACTTGAAGTAAGAATAGTACATGCTCCAATTCTTCAAAATACTTCAATGGAATGGCATTTTGCCTTATATGATAAACCCTACCATCTGTCATGAAGTACAATAAGATGTGTTCTTTCAAGTAGGGATGGTAAACCATTTGTACAGATTCTAGTTGATTCAATCTCTCAGGAGTTGCTCCAATACCTGGTTCACTCAAGGAAGTTGGATCATTGGTAGTGTTCTATATTCTTCTTTCATCAGCACTTCCCAATCCAGTTTTATCTCTTGTTTCCTTTCCAGTAACTACTCTTGCTTCAAAACCAATTGTAGGAGTCTTCAAAGGTTGAGTCTGTTTTGCTTTAGTGAATCCTGGTAGGAGTTTCTTTGATCTATCTTCTGATATCAAGTTAACTTGAGCTATGGCAGAGGTTACTTGCTTCTTTGGAATATCAGAACTTACTGTCTCTTGACTCTGAACAACTTGAGCCATGTCGGAGGTTGTTTTAAGAACTTTTCTTGAAGTCAGAGCAAGATCATCCTTTTCATCAGTGATTTCTTCATTCTCAGGAGGCACATAAAACTTGATAGGTTCACCAACCTTTTCTTTACCCTTGGATCTTGGATCTATCTGTGGTTGTGATTTAGCCAATGTTACTTCAGTATTTGTCCTTTCTTTTATCACAATGCCTTTGAGTTTTGGAAGTGTCTTTTTACCAGAAGCTTCAGATTTAGATGTGACTTTTTCTGATTTAAGTCTGGCTTCTTCTTCCATTAAACTCTCCAAGTCCATTCCTGGATTTTCCTGAAGAAATAACTGTCTTGGCATTTCTTCATCAAGATCTAAAAGTTCATCAGAACTTATCCTTTTACCAGTAGCAGAACTAATTCTTTTTCCAGTATCAGAACTTATCCCGTGACTTGTGATTTTAGCTTTTCTTGATGAGAAACCTCTACCTTGACTATGACCTCTACCCATTCCAGAGTTTCCTTGATCATCCTTTTCATCATCCTTCCCTTTCAGTGTCTTTTCAGTCTTGCATTTGGACTTAATTACTTTCTCCCCCTTTTTGGCATCAGCAGGTAGTAGAAGAGAGACAAGCAATTCCACTGAGGCTTGGATTTCAGTAAGTTGAGATTGCTGAGAAGCTTGATTTTTCAGAATATCATCAATCTGAGCTTGTTGTTTCTCTTGAGTCTTCTCAATATAAGCAATCATGTCAAAGGTAGGTTGGAAGAACTTTTTCTTGTCAATTTTCTGAATTTGGTCTTGTTTGATGAATTCTTCCTGAATCTTGTGTAGCTCTGCATGAGTAGTTGAATGGAGACCTTGTAGATGTTTAGTACTCAATGCAGTGACTCTAAGCTGTGTTTTGAAATCATCAGAATTTAACATTTCATCAGCTTTTGTCAAGTGCTCAGCCGGATGCTTTGCAGATGGAACACAGGAAACTGAGTTCCATTCCTTAGTCCACTCCTGTCCTGCAGTAGTTTCACTCCAAGGCACTGGTGCTTCTCTGGTAACAAACTTCTTAACAAGTTCAGATTTAAGAACAGTTTGTTGAGGGGCATGTCCTGAAGGACCTGCTTCATCAGCATCTGCATTTGGAGCAGCATCACCAGTATCTCCAACATTTGCAGCATCAGAACTTACAGAATCAGTATCTTCTGATAAAATAACAGTATGAGTAGCAATGGAGGCTTCACCATCCTCTAATTGCTGATCTGGTTCCAAGTTCTGATCAACAGCCATATCCTGATGCTCACCTATATTCTGATCATCAGCAGCTAGATGCAGAGAAGGTGTAGTAGATAATTCTGGAGTTTGAGCAGCATCAGAAACAGGTGTTGTTGATGGATTAGTTGATGTTGGAGCTTCTAAGCAAAGGACTTCAGGCACAACCAAGGTCTGGATATTTATATCAGCACTTGTGCCTATATTAACAGGAGATACAGACTTTTGAACAAGAGACACAGATGGTGTGTTGGCTTTTTCAGTAACAGCTTCCTGAATTGGAGTTGATGGAGAAGTAGTGACTGGAGCAGATTCCTTTTCTTGTGAGATCAGAGATTCCTGATCCCCTTCCTTAGTTGCTGCTTCTTTATTATCTGAAACTGGCCTTTTTGCCCTCTATTTCTTGTATCTCTTTATAGATATGGATTCCTTGGGAGTTTTAGGAACAGCCATTCTTCTAAGCCTCTTGAGAAGCCTAGATCCCCCAATTTCAGAATCCTTCTGAGAAGTCACTTTCTCAGTTTCTTGGACAACAGGTTCTGATATAGAAACCTGTTCCTCACTGTTAGATTCATCTCTCAGAACAATCCTCCTTCTCTTCTGAGGTGTTTGAGGAACAGTCTTTGTCCTCTTAGACTTGGAAGATGAAGGCTTCATAATAGGTGCTGAGGATGAGGGTTGAGCTGTCGGTGAAGTGAAGAGATATGATTTGAGATATTGCCTGAGTGATGGTTGAGTAGTATGGGTGGTATGTGCTGATGGTTGTTGTGGTGTTTGGGAGGTGGTTATTGGTTGGACATCAGGATAAACAGATCTATAGGAATCAGGATCAACATTTACTAAGATATGTTTTACAGACTGAGGAATCTGTAAAGGTCTAACCACTGGTTTCTTAGTGTCAGCATTTACCAGGTCATTAAAGTATCGTTTTGCAACTTTAAAAGGTGGAGTTAAGGTATTGGCTAGTCGAGGTTCATCAGTACAAAAAGTATATATAAGTTGACAGAATCTAGCAAAGTAGACAACATTCCTATCCTCTGTCATTCTATCCCCAATAAAACCTATTATAGCAGTTGCAAAATCAAAATGAGTTTGGTTTATAATGGCATACCCGATGTGCTGACTCATTATGGAGATGGCATCAAAATTCGAACACTTGTTTCCAAAAGCTTTAGTGATGCATTCGAAGAAGAAGCTCCATTCCCTTCTGATATGAGCCCATTTCAACTGCCCAAGCTTTGCCAAACTCTGTTCATACCCCAAACTGGCCATTAACTCCTGAAGAGCTGATTCCTCTAGAATTGAAAAAGTACATCCTTCTGGGAGATGTAGAGCCTTGCGTATTGTACCAGGAGTGACTGCATATGGAGAATCACCCACTTCAAAAACAATACTAGGAGTACCATTTTGACCACCATTATCAAAGTTTCCAGTCCTCCAAAGTGTCAGAACTTCTTGGCTTGAGAAGACTGAAGGTTGGGTCAATGCATACCCGATTTCACTATGTGTAAGAAGATCTTGCACAAAATGCAATTCAGACGGAGCTTCAGCATTATCAAGAATTGTAGCATAGTTGTTTGGAACAAATTTAGCTCCATCAATGATTAAATCCTTAGGTGCCATGAAATCAATCGAGATTTATAAGTGCCTGTTAGGTGTTTGATAGAATGTCTATATGAAAAACCAACGTAAGAAGAAGAAAGAGTGTAAGAGCAAATAGAGAGAAAAAAATATAAAAGTGAATAAAATATTAAAAAATCCTCTCTTTGTCTTACTTATACTTTTGAAAAAAAATATAACCGTTGGACACCTGTCAGACATGCAGTAATAACGGATAGTTAATGGGCACGAGAAAACAGTAATCATTACTTACCCATTTGCAGTTTTTCAAGGAAAAACCGTTCCACTGACCCAGTTATTCCATTAATCAAGGTAAATCAGTTTTAATTCAAAATTGAAACTGTTCCCACTTATTTAATTATTTTTCACTGCAACATCAATATTCTGAAAAAAAATCGAGTGAAAATGACCATAATAAATCAGATGAGCAAGTACTGATAAAGTTAAATCAGAACTTAAGTTAAAACAGAATTTATATGGTCATCAGAATATGAATATGTATCAGGATTTATCAATGCATTACAACATATCTCAGAGACAAGATCTTGAAACAAAAACAAATTTCATTAATATATCAAGAGAATACATTCATGAAATTTAAATTACATCAGAACTTTTTACAAGATTGCCCTAAGCTGCTAAACCTAACGTCAACAGCCTTTGTCCTAGCTTAAGAAGCAGGGCAAGGCTGATGATGAAGAAAAACCAGGAAGAAGAAAATAAATCATTTCTTCTTCCTACTCTCGACAAACAGAATAGCGAGTCGAATGATTCGCTCTTGCTGGCGGAGAGCTTCCAGCCTTTCCTCCTCCAATCGCTCCAGATAGCGATGGTAGTCCATGTAGAAGAACAGGAGGTGGGTGAGTACCTCCTGGGGAACGGAGTCCCATATCTCATCAGGAATGGCAGTAACGTGCCATTCCTGCTGCCAATCGGCACATCTCAGTTCCATGTTGAATGTTTCATAGTTCAAAAACATGTTGTAATTGACCATGGTGGTTTTGATAGAAAGAGTATGAAGGTGAGTTTGTGATAAAAGATTTGATGGGAAGGCTGATGTGAAGTGGTTGTTTATATAGGAAAGAGAATGCCAGGAGACGCAAAGTTATTGAGTGCTGACAGGTAGAATTAATTCTACATCGTCTCCCCAGACTTGGAAAAAGAAAACAAACAGTCATTGGAAAGGTAAAACATGGTTTAATGCGCACAGGTAGCAAGTAAAAATTGACTGTGCATGTACGAGTACCACTATCCCTAAATGTAGTGACTGTTAATCTTCCACTTCAACATATTCAGGTTTAATCTGAGACTGTTTTTAAATTTTATCCACAAATAAGTCAAGTAAAGAATCAGACTTTAATATCAGAACTTAGACTTATATCAGAACTTAACAGTCATCAGAACATAATTTCTTAACTCGAAAAATGAATGCCTATCTTAGTAAGTCCTCACACAAATTCTGATTTATATTCTTCAGAACTTAATCATCAGAACATGCAATCAGAACTTGTCCTCAGAATTTGTGCAATGTGACACAATGACTGTTCATCTAAAATAACATAGATCACCACAGTGATTTTCATCATTCATATGGAGTGTTTAGTGTGTGCATTAACCTAAATATCAGACAAAGAGTAAAGTCTGATTCACTTCAGTACATCTTAGAAATAAGGCATAACTAAAACTTTTCTATAGAGCTATCATTATTCTGAAACCTACTGTTGAATGAGTTCATGCTTGAGTCCAGCTCAACTATTTTGTGCTAATTTTGTGCATCTTTTTAAATTCCATTTTACAGCGGCTTCTCAGTGTAAGTGAGTCACGACTGCTTATCAGAATTTTTGCCATTATCAGAGTATTTCTCCAGTAATCATAGAGTGTGAAAAGTCACCAAGAAAATATTTTGCTTTTCTAATACATATTTACTTAATACCAGCCATGCACTTGGTTCGTCCCTTCCACATTTTTTTTACTCTAGATCTCAAAGGAGTACCTGATTTTAATCCATGATTTTTTTTTCTTTTGATAAGAGAGGTTTATCAGCACTTAGTACATTCAACAGATTTACTAGCATCAGAACTTAACAGATGAGAAGCAATAGTTTGTGACTTAGTAATAAGATAGACAAAGTAAACTCAACTAAGCTCAATTATCAGAATTTGCTTGTGTCAATAGATTTCCACAGAAATAATTACTTCTTACATGGGATCCCTTGTTTATTGAAGACTACTAGGTCAGCATCTAACACAGTTATCCTCATAGGATTGAAGAGTTACCTAAACAGACATATCACTATCAGAGTTTAGAAACATTTATCAGACAACAGTCTGTACTCAAGCACATTTTTTCAACTAAGCACAGAATACACAAGGAGAGTAAATTCTGTAAATGGTGATCATAAAGTCTGATGCATCAAAACAAAACTAAGCAGCTTTAGACAAAGAACCTGAAACCATGCCAAGTTCATTTACCAATATTGTAAAAGTAGCTTCACACAATGGTTTTGTGAAGATATCTGCTAGTTGTTGATCTGTTGGAAAAAGTGCAATTCCACTGTACCTTCATCCACATGTTCCCTGATGAAGTGGTACCTGATGCTGATGTGCTTTGTCATAGAGTGTTGAACTGGATTACCTGTCATAGCAATAACACTTTGATTATCACAGTAAATAGGGATTTGGAAATATGTTAACCCATAATCCAATAACTGATTCTTCATCCAAAGAATCTGTGCACAACAACTTCCTGCAGCAATATATTCTGCTTCTGCAGTTGATGTGGAAATTGACTTTTGTTTCTTGCTAAACCAAGAAACCAATCTGCCTCCAAGAAATTGGCAGCTTCCACTTGTGCTTTTCCTGTCAATTTTGCAACCTGCAAAATCTGCATCTGAGTAACCTATTAGTTTAAAATCTGATTCTCTGGGATACCACAATCCCAGATCAGCAGTTCCCTTAAGATACTTGATAATTCTTTTCATAGCTGTTAAGTGAGGTTCTCTTGGATCTGCTTGAAATCTTGCACAAAGACAGGTATCATACATGATATCAGGTCTACTAGCAGTTAGATAGAGTAGAGAGCCAATCATACCTCTGTAATCAGTAATATCTACTGATTTACCATTATCCTTATCCAGTTTTATTGCAGTGGCCATGGGAGTGGATGCACTTGAACAATCTTGCATTCCAAATTTCTTCAGCAAGTTTCTGGTCTAGTTAGTTTGACAAATAAAAGTGCCTTCTTCATTCTGCTTGACTTGAAGGCCCAGAAAATAGCTAAGTTCCCCCATCATACTCATCTGATACCTTGACTTTATCAGTTTGGCAAACTTCTTGCAAAGTCTGTCATTTGTAGATCCAAAAATAATATCATCAACATAAATCTGGACCAGAAGTAAGTCCTTTCCATGGTTGAGGTAGAACAGTGTTTTGTCTATAGTTCCTCTGTTAAATCCACTTTCCAGAAGAAACTAAGCTAAAGTCTCATACCATGCTCTAGGAGCTTGCTTAAGTCCATAAAGTGCTTTATCAAGCCTGTAGACATAATCTGGATGTTTGGAATCTACAAAGCCTGGAGGTTGTTCAACATATACTTCCTCCTCCAATTCTCCATTGAGAAAAGCACTTTTCACATCCATTTGAAAGACAGTAAACTTTTTGTGAGCAGCATAAGCCAAAAATATCCTTATGGCTTCTAACCTAGCAACTGGTGCAAATGTTTCATCATAATCAATTCCCTCCTATTGAGAATATCCTTTTGCAACCAGCCTTGCCTTATTCCTTGTAATTATGCCATCACTGTCAGTTTTGTTTCTGAATACCCACTTTGTACCAACAACAGATCTATTCTTTGGTCTTGGCACTAGGGTCCAAGACTTTGTTTCTTTCAAATTCATTTAACTCTTCCTGCATTGCTTGCACCCAATCAGCATCTTGAAGAGCTTCTTCCACTTTCTTTGGCTCAGTCTGAGAAAGAAAAGAATTGTAAAGACATTCGTTTGAAGTACCTTTTCTAGTTCTGACACCTGCATCAGGATTTCCAATTATCAAATCAGGTGTATGTGATTTAGTCCACTTCCTTGCAGATGGAAGGTTTTCTCTAGAACTGGATGCTCCCCCATGATCCATGCTGTCTTCAACTTCATTTTCTGATGCTCCCCCTGAAACTATGCTCTCTGAGTTGGATTCTTCAGAATTTAGATTTTCAGAACTATCAGAACTTGGCTTATCAGAACTTGACGAATCAGAACTTGAAGAGCCAGATGTATGTTCTGATGCTTCTTGAGATGTGGTAAGATCTTGAGTATGCTCCCCCTGCATAGGTGCATCTTCCTTTGACGTAGTCACCACAGTTTCAATAACATTAGAGTTTAATCCATCAGAGTTAGCATTATCAGGACTTAGATTGTCAGGATTTTCAGTATCAGATTTTGAGTCTTCATTTTTAAATCTCAGCTGATCATGATCAATAAAATCTTCAAGTCCAGTAATCTTCTTGTCATCAAAGGAAACATTGATAGATTCCATGACCACTCTTGTTCTCAAATTATAGACTCTGAAGGCTTTTGTGGAAAGTGGATATCCAACAAAGATTCCTTCATCAGCTTTTAGATCAAATTTAGATAGCTGTTCAGGATGAGTCTTAAGAACAAAACACTTGCATCCAAATACATGAAAGTACTTCAGATTTGGCTTCTTTTTCTTCACCATCTCATATGGTGTTTTTCCTTGCTTATTAATGAGTGTTGCATTTTGAGTAAAACAAGCAGTCTGCACAGCTTCAACCCAGAAATAGGTTGGAAGCTTTGCTTCTTCAAGCATTGTACGTGCAGCTTCAGTGAGAGTTCTATTCTTCCTTTCAACAACTCCATTTTGCTGTGGAGTTCCAGGAGCAGAAAATTCCTGCTTAATTCCATGGTTTTTGCAGAACTCTTCCATTATCAAATTCTTGAACTCAGCGCCATTATCACTCCTTATGGTTTTCACAGAATCTTTGACCAATTTATCCAGATGTTTGACATGATCAATCAAGATAGATGCAGTTTCACTTTTTGTGTGCAAGAAATACACCCATGTGTATCTGGTGAATTCATCCACTATGACCAACGCATATTTCTTCTTTGCAATAGACATGATATTCACTGGACCAAATAGATCAACATGTAGTAGATGATACGGCTCAAGAATTGATGATTCAGTCTTGCTCTTAAATGAAGATTTTCTTTGTTTGGCCTTCTGACAAGAATCACAAAGGCCATCAGGAGCAAATACTGACTTTGGCAGTCCTCTCACAAGATCTTTCTTGACCAGCTCATTTATATTGTTGAAATTTAAATGAGAGAGTTTCTTGTGCCAATTCCAGCTTTCTTCAATTGATGCTCTACTCATCAGACAGATTGCAGAACCATCAGTACTTGTTGAAAGCTTAGCTTCATAAATGTTACCACGCCTGTATCCTTTTAGAACAACTTTACCTTTAGATTTACTCACAACTTCACAGTGATCTTCAAAGAAATCAACATGATAACCTCTGTCACAGATTTGACTTATACTCAGCAGATTGTGTTTAAGTCCTGAGACCAGAGCTATTTCTTTAATGATGACATTCCCAAGATTGATATTGCCATATCCCAATATTTTTCCAATGTTGCCATCTCCATAAGAAACAGTTGGGCCAGATTTCTCCACAAAGTCTGATAGCAGGGCCTTATTTCCAGTCTTATGTCCTGAACATCCACTGTCCAGAACTAGGATATTTTTCCTGGTGCTCTGCAATCACAAAGACCACTAATGATTAGTTTTAAGGACCCAGACTTGCTTGGATACTTTGGCCTTATCAAGTTTGTTAAGATTTGCAGCGGATTTAGCATTAGAGTTTATGTTAACATTTTTCTTATCATAATTTACACTATCAGACTTTGAATCAGAATTTACACTAGAAGGAACAATGGAAACTTTCTTCAAAGAAGGTTTTATTTGATAATAATCATAGTACAAACTATGATATTCCTTACAAGTATAAATGGAATGCCATAAACTACCATAATGATAACAAGGATTTTGTGGTTTATATCTAACAGATTGACTCTTAACTCCTGACTTTGAAGGTAAGGAGTTTATGTTCTTATTCTTCCTGCAAAAAGAAGCGAGATGGTTAGAACTTCCATAGTTATGACACGTTTTCCTAGGAGCTTCGGGAACAGGCTTATAATTATTGCTATTATTCACACCTTCCTTTCCATTCCTATTTTTCCTAGGTGATTTTACCTTGTTTGCATTCTTAACATCTTTCAGCTTATGCTTAAGCTGTTTCTTAGTCATTAAGCCTATGTTTACTTCAGCTGTCTTTTCCTGTTTTAGTTTGTCAGAAGTTAATCCTTCTTTAACTTTTGATTTATCATTATCAGACTTTACAGTTACAAACTTAACAGGTTTTAACTTTGGTTTTTGCTTAACAATAACAGGCTTAAATTCTACAGTTCCTTTATCATTCTTATCCTCTCCATAACCTAAGCCCTCTTTCCAATTTTCACTACTTTGCAAATTTTGAGTTGTTCTGCCAGAGTTAGTCCAAGTCCTGATAATCTCTCTTTCCTTTTCTAACTCAGTTTTTAGAGATTCATTCATTTTTAGCACTTCATCCCTAACATAAAAAGCATCATCTCTATCTTTCTGAGTTTGATGGAAAATAACTAACTCTTTTTCTAAGAAATCATTTCTTTTCTTAAAAGCAAGATTTTCAGAAGTTAATCTTTCACATGTTAAAGTTTGATCTCTATAACTAACAAACATGGTTTTAAGATATCTTCTCAACTCATTAATATCATCAGTATGAAAAGCATAAGTAGTCTGAGGTACCTTTGTTTCAGCAGCTTCAGAACTGCTCTCAACACTTTCTTTATCAGCATTTGCCATCAAAGCATAGTTCTCCTTACTTTCAGAGTCTGAGGTGTCTGTCCAGCTTTACTTCTTTGTGACAAGAGCCTTGCCTTTGTCACCCTTCACTTTCTTGCAATCAGGAGATATGTGGCCTTTCTCACCACAGTTATAACATTTGACATTGGTATAATCTCCTCTATCAGACTTTCCTCTTCTGCCCTCAGATCTTCTGAAATTCTTCTTATCAGAACTTGTGCCTTTCCTGGAAAACTTCTTTCCCTTCCTGAACTTCCTGTGTGCAATCTTTGTGATCCCTTTCACCATAAGAGCACACAGCTTCATCATCTCCTCATCAGCATCAGTCTCAGGCAAGCTTTAAGAATCTGAGTCATCATCACTTTCAGAACTTGATGGCTCAGTATCATACTTTGTGAAAAGAGCTTTACCCTTGTCTTTCCTTGAGGTAGCTGCCTTGGGGGATTCTTCTTCAGCCTTAAGAGCAACTGTCCTTGACTTTCCTCCTTTCCTCTTGCTTCATTGTTCCATCTCAAGTTCATGAGTCTTGAGCATTCCATATATTTCATCAGGAGTTGTTTCATCAAGATTGTAGTTGTCTCTTATTGTTGTTGCTTTCAAATCCCAGCATTCAGGAAGAGCTAACAGGAATTTAAGGTTTGAATCTTTAAGATCATACTCATTATCAACCAATGACAAATCATTCAAGAGTTTGACAAATCTATCATATAAATCAGTCAATGACTCATTTGCCTTTGAGTCAAAGTGTTCATACTTTTGAGTGAGTATTGTCTTCCTGTTCTTCTTAATTGTATCAGTTCCAGAGCATCCCATATCTCCTTAGCAGTCTTGCAGTTAATTACCCTGTTTGACATTACATTATCAATGGCACTATGCAGTAAGTGTCGTACCTTAGCATCCTTAAAAATTGATGCGATATCTTCAGCAGTATAATCACTCTTCTCCTTTGGTACGGTCTTTGCTGCTTCACCTGCAACTGCAACAGCGAGCTTGGTTGGTTTGTGAGGCCCTTCCTTGATTCTATCAAGATATTCTGGATCTGTTGCTTCCAGGAACATGGTCATCCTCACCTTCGATATGGGATATTCAGATGGTCTCAGTATGGGAACTATGATGGTCTCATACCGACTTTGAATTTGTGTCTTTGGTGGTTCTTCAGTTTTGGTAGGCTTAGTTGGAGTTTCTGTGTCAGACATGATTGTGTTTGGATCTTAAACTATATGTGCGTTAATAGATTGGCTCTGATTCCACTTTTTAGGTCACACACACTGTAGAGGGGGTGAATACAGTGTAAAGTACAATAAAATCGAACTTTAATATCTCAAGTAACAGAAAACAAACTTTATTGAAATAATAAACTCTGTTATAGTATGGAACTGTTACCTCTCAGTGATGAACAAATATCACGAGAGCTGCTAGGGTTATATTGAATAATCTTCTCGAATATGATAACACTTATAGTGTAAACCCTATGTCTGTGTTTATATACTACACAGTTACAAGATAATCGCTAATTGATATGGAATATAATTTTGCTTCCTAAAATATATCAATCAGATATCTTTTCTTCCAAGTATTCTATTCTTCATAGAATTCCTTCTTCATGCATATCTCTTCTTATGTTTATCTCGATCTTCTTTCCTTTAATCAGCTACTGTCCTTATCTGAACGTCCTTCAGCACTTAAGTTCTGATATACATCTTCTGATGATTATCTCCTGATAATATAAGTACTGATATCCTTAAGTACTGACTTCCAGTAAGTACTGGATTTATCCTGTTTAAGTAAGATCTAAAAATTAAACATAAATCATATTAACCATGACATTATCAAATATATCTAACAGTTAATTATTATACATATTATTTCGGTGGGCTGGTTGCTCACCCTTGCTTTCTTCTTTCATTACACAACAACAGATAGACAAGATGAACAGGACCAAGCTCCCAATTTGCGAGCGGATAGGAAACGTTCCGCAATTTCCTGTAGGCGTTGATGCCGCTGTAGCTGAGGTAGAAATTACCAATAGGCTAGGCTTTCAACTTTTACCAGACTTATGTATATTTATGAATTGTAATAATGGCAAGAAATGTAAATTTATTCAGAAACCCTTTTAAGGTGTAACCGTTTATAATTGTGGAATAAAATGACTTGTGTTATTTTTGGTATTCATCTCTGAGACATAACTTGTGGTGTGTGTGTGTATTGTGGGGTCACAGTACGCAGTAGTTGGTTGTTTATTAAGGTTAAGTGTTATTAAGGGAAATGGAACTCGTGATAACCCGGATCCCCGACCCCGGATTTGGGGGTGTTATAGAAATGGTATCAGAGCCAAGCGTTATAAACCTCAGAGATGATGTGACGTTAAAATAATAAGTTCACTAAGATAATAAGAACTCTTGCCAAGTTCATAGTCAGACTACCTAACGTAGTACTGACAGTTAAAACCCTTATGGGAACCCTTATAAATATCGTGATAGAAGCGTAGTTCATTATCGTATATGGTAGTGGGACTCCGAACCCTGAAGTTCAAGAGCAATAATATGATGATGTTTTACTACATATTGGGGATCAGATTGTGGATCGAATGGAGCACCCTAACGAGGGACTAGATGATGTTCATATTAAGGATGTAACCATTAAGGATGTTATCCAGAAGGGATTGTTGCTGAGGAGGATCTCATGAAGGATCCTAACAAGACTGAAGAGATGATCGCTAAGAAATAAATGACCATGGTCAGGGCGACTACCAGAGGTAGGATTGGCCGGTTACTACCGGAGGTTCGTTCAAGTTTGCAAAGATAGTAGCCCCTTTAACGCGGCTTACTCGTAAGACTGAGAAGTTTGAATGGACAGAGAAATGCGAGAACATCTTCCAAGAACTGAAGCAAATATTGGTGATGACCCCTATGTTGGCGTTGTCAGCTGGAAAAGGAGATTTTGTGATTTGAAGTGGCGCGTCGTACAAAGGATTAGGGTGTGTGCTTATGCAGCACGGTAAGGTGATTGCGTATGCGTCGAGACAACTGAAGGAATATGAGATTAGATATCCTACTCATGACCTTGAGCTAACGATAATAGTTTTGCCCTAAATATTGGAGGCACTACTTGTATGGAGAGAAGTGCGAGATTTACATAAGCCATAAGTGCTCTAGTGCATTTTCACATAGAAAGAGCTCAAATGCGCCAGAGGAGGTGGTTAGAGCTAATTAAGGATTACGATTATGAGATTCTTTATCATCCAGGGAAAGCCAATATGGTGGCTAATTCCTTAGTAGAAAGGAGAGACTCAAGATGATAATGTCTTTGGGAGAGTTGATAAGAGATTTCGAGAAAATGGAAATAGAAGTGAAGGTAACCGAAGCCGGTATCGAAAAGCTGTTTGAGAGATTGTAATGCAGCCCGAGTTATTGGAAAAGATTAGATTGTGCCAAAAAAAAGTAATTAATGAAGGCTGAGAGTCAATGACTGGAGAAGAGATCCATACCGAGAAAAATGATAAGGGAATAATGAGGTGTTCTTACAGAATTTTGGTTCCAAACGTTCAAGAGCTTAAGGACGGGATCTTAGATGAAAGTCATAGTTCGAGGAATAAGATTTAGGGCAAACCCTGAATGTGATAGTCAGGGAGGTCGCCATCAAGATAGAAGGAACCCATAACATAATGAAGTTGAAAATGAGGATTTAAAACATGTAGGATGACCCCGATTATGGGGAGGAGGAGGAAACATTTCATACTGAGAAAACAGAAGTCGAGCAAGATAGGGAGAACCAGGACGGTACTCCTATGGGGCAATTCATGGACCTGCCTAAACAAAACTTATACTTTTATTCCCAACCACCACCTTGAGGAAACAATGCGGTAGGAAATTCTTTCATGACCTTTAAATCGCTAAGCTCTCAGAGTTCCAAGGAACAGGTTGACCCAGTCGAGGCGAGAGCTTGGCTAAAGGAAATATAGGAATCATCTGAGATTCTAAATGATTGACGAAGCGCAAAAGACTATTTTTGTCACTTACCTTCCTAAGAGAGAGGCCACCCGCTGGTGAAAGACCAAGAAAGGCACGGAGCCAGAGGTTATAATAAACTGATTAAAGTTCAGTCATTTATTTTCGGGAAAGTACTTCCCAAGGTTATAGAGATAATGTAAAAGCTTTAGGGTCAGAACAAAGGCAGACGAGTATGATGAATTATGAATCTAAGTTGTAAAAGTTGTCAAGATTCGTTTGGAGGAGAAGAATCCCAAAATGACGTGATGTTTGAAGTCAATGATTAGTGGGTTCATGAAATGATTATAAAAGAAAGGAAAATAAAAAGAAACTGAAGTGGAAAGGAGTATAAAGGCAATAGAGTTTGAGGAATGATAAGGGAGTTGGGTATGAGGAAACACTAAAGACTCGTAGTAATAGAAATAGAAAAGTATGTATTTGTCAGGATGAGGGTGATTCACCATAAGTTAAAGTTGATGGTTGAAGGCATAAGAGATACATATATTTTACCCCTGTAAGTTGGGAGGATTCGAGGAAACCTTGAGATAGTTTGAAGGATAAATAATGAGACGCGGATAGATTGAGGAGACAAGAAAGGAAGAAATTAGGAAACTTGGATGAAGGAAGTGACCTTCAAGAATGTGAAGTGTAAGACCGGTGGCATGATACCCAGAAAGGGAGACGCCAGATATGAAAGATATCCCAACATTGAGATGACTGTTAAGATAAACAACAAAAGTAAATGAGGAATTATTAAGAAGAAGTTCACGTTGAACATGACCAATATCTTCTAGAACATCCCTGTTGTCATTACCAAATTAGTAAAGAAAAGTGGGTAACCATTGTTATCTTTTGAAGGCCATATGGGTTGACCTCAGTTTGAATAAGGATGCTATTGTGAAATTGCTATAGACTATCTGGGTGGGAATGATTGAATAAGATAATCTATCAAGGATATATGACTTGATTTATCCATGGAAGGATGCAAGTACCTTTTTAAAGGTGGAATTAAGGATATAACCTCGGTAACTTAAAATGAATCCTAGGGGAATGCATAAAGGTTGGCATTTCACCCTTAATAGGGATAATATGAGTTTTGACAGTATGAACTGAAAAGGATTAAGGTAACAACAACCTTTAAGGATCAGTGGAGAATTTTTTTCAGAAGTATATAGACAATGATTCTGGTATTAGTAAATGGTATCTTGATATGCCCCGTGCCTAGGGTGTACCTGATGAAGGATTTAAGGATAACCTTTGAGGTTTTACAAGGAGAAAGGTAACATTCAAAGTTCTCAAGAATAGAAATTTTTGATGAAGGAAATATGACGTAATTATAATAATGCCAGGTGGGGCACATGTTGAACCATAAGAAAGTATCAATTGACCCAATGAAGGTTGAGATTGGTGAAAACAAGGACCCAAGATAAGAGACGTCCTAAGTATGATCGAGAGTCGGTCGTGACAATGTTAGCCTCTGAAGACCGAGGCAATAACTTATGGAAAAATGGTGATATTTTTTTCTCTCACCAAAGCTTAAGGAAGAGCATTTTCACACAAGCAGTGATTAAAAATGAGGTAGAAAATTTAGTTGGAGATCGTTCAAAAGACATTGATTGTAAGGAAATATTACTAATAGAAAAGGCCAATGAGGTGGCCGACACTCTAAGTGTAAGAGAGCAATTATAGGCGCTCGTGCCAGAGGAATACAGTTATGATGGTTAAAGCTGTGAAGGCTGTATTATGATGTGAAAGATTGACATTCCTTCTGATGATTGTACGATACTCAACCGTAATAGTAGATTGGTAAAGACTTAATTCATGTTAATCGCCGTGAGCGGGCTACATATCTTAGAAGGTCCTATCTTGAGATAAACCAGGACCATGTTATGAAAGGACTAAATGAACCTTTGAGCTTCATATCTCCTAATAAAGAAATATGGTTAATAATGGTATTAGCCTGTTATCGTTGCTTTTATTGAAACTCTTCTGCAATTTTATCTGCTTCATGTCATGTATGTACGTCAGGATCAGGAGTGTTCTTCATGAATCATGAATGGTGATTATGTTACCTCCTTAGAAGGATTCGATACGATATGTATGGACTCCGTATGGTTAGCTATTAAGACTTCATGGAAAACGAATGACTATAGTAGGTCAACGATGGGCCATAGTAATGCAGGAATGATTCTGCGAGTAATGAGCCGATTGCTTACAACCGTAAGAGTTGTATTGGAATGGATGTTGAGAGTGAGTACCACTAATCGGGTCGTGGTGGTGTACAAGTTATCATTGATAAACTAATTAAGTCGATTATCCACCTATTGCATATTTATTCCTTCTTATCAATAGAGAGTCATATTACTATACGAGGAAGGTTGCAATGCAAGCGTAGAATTCTAGTAACGATGATGTCTAGAATGAAATCCCAGATTCGATTTTTGCTGTCGAGGGAGTTTCAAGGGTGATTATGTATAAGCTCGAGCAAGAGCATGGGTCCGTAGAATGATGGACGGAATAGAAAAAATATTTAGGCATGTGAAATGCGATGTTATAATACTTAATTTTGATATAGATACTTATGTTTCATTCTCCTTTGATAAACCTCTATAGTTCAGAGGTAGATTCCAAGCCAGATATTTTGTGGCTGTATATTTTTTTATATATAATGCTCTTAAATTCGTTCTTTTCTCTCCTTTTCATTTTGTATAAGCTGAGAAGAACAACCCTTCCAGAAGGGGAGGTAATACCGAATGACTATCTATCTGTGTGATAGAAGCCTAGCAGGATACCATCTATTATTTAATTGCTTGTCAAGTACTAAAGGTTGGCCATCTTCTGTACTAACTATGCAATAGAACAAGTGTTCATGATCATAGTGATCTCTCAATAAATTCTTTTACTTCTATATGTTGATCAAGCTTTGGAAGATAGAAGCAGCTAGAGATGAAGTGGTATTAGTACGGTGGTATTCCGAATCTAACGCGTTCGTGATACTAAGGTTAACGCGGTCATTAAAAGGTTATAGAATGCTAACGAGCAAAAGTGTGATCGGTATAATATTAGGTACGGAAGATAGTAACGATTACGAACTAGAAAGGAGTGGGTATTGAGAAGCAAAAGTTATAATGCTAGAAGCTATGATGAGAGTCTGTGCAATAGACTTGAAAATTATTGGAATGATCACTTAACATGGATTGAGTTTTCTTATGACAATAAATCATATGTCAGTATCGAGATATCACCTTATGAGATCCTTGAGGGAACACAATATCGATCTCCCTTATGTTAGGATGAAGTTGCAGAGCGCAAAATGCTCGGACCAGCAGTGGTCCAAAGGACCAAGGATATAATAGATCTAATCAGAGGACGGCTGGTAGTAGCCCAAGATGGACATAAAAAGTATGTTGATTTGACACGAAAGGACAAAGAGTAGGAAGTAGGGGACCTAGTGATGTTATAGGTATTCCCTTGGAAAGGATGGATGAGGTTCGGAAAGAAAGGAAAGCTAAGCCCACGAATTGTTGGACCCTTGGAGATATTAAGACGTATTGGGAAGTTTACATATGAGCTAGCCCTACCCCCGAACCTGTAGAAAGTTCATAACGTGTTCCATGTATCAATGTTAAGAAAGTGTAATCTGGATGCCAGACATATAGGGGCATATGAGCGCATAGACATACAACCAGACGTAACCTATATGGAACAACCAGGAAGGATTATAGATCGAAAAGGAACAAGTGCTTAGGAGAAAGGAACAAATGCTAGTCAGGATTTTATGGCAGAACCACAATGTGGGAAAATTGAGTTGAGAGTTAGAAGGCACAATGCTAGAAAAGCATCCCCAAATGTTTTCTATCTGATTCCGGGACGGAATCCTTTTAAGGAGGGGAGACTGTAATAACCCCAAAAATTTTGGACTTTTTGTAACCCTTATGAACAGTGATTTTGCTGATTATGTTGAATAAGAAAACTTTTCATGCCACACTGTGTAGGGGTTCTTTTATTGATATTCTGAGATCTTATTAGTACTCTATATGGTATATAAGTGTATGTAAAGATCGTCAGGATCCAAATTCAAACACTTTGATTTTTCCCGAAAACCCACCAGATACAGAAATAATTAAGTATAAGGTAACATGATTAAAAGGATTTTAATTCAAGGATTTTAAGAGAGGATCATAAAAGGAATATAAAATATTGAGAAAGGTTTAAGGGAACCTAAGTAATGAGATCCCGAGTATGATCCCTCAAATGATAAACGAGAACGAAAGTTAAGCGAACCGTAAAACAAATAAACGACCAAGGGACAAGCACATACAAGTAGAATGGGAAGGAAGCTTCCAAGAGAAGCTAAAATAAGTGGTTAAAAGAGAAGGTGACATCATCAAACCATAAGGGGAAGAGATGTGGCTTGGAGGTGAGGTCATCCAAGTGATGTCATCACTTTATGTAACACCCCCAAATCTGGGGTCGGGGATCCGGGTTGTCACGAGTTCTATTTCTCTTAATAACACTTAATCTTAATAAACAACGAACTACTACGTACTGTGACCCCACAATATACACACACACACCACAAGTTATAGTCTCAGAGATGAATACCAAAAATAACACAAGTCGTTTTATTCCACAATTATAAGGCATTACACCTCAAAAGGGTTTCTAAATAAATTTACATTTCTTTGCCATTATTACAATTCATAAATATACATAAATCTGGTACATCAGAAGTTGAAAGCCTAGCCTATTGGTAGATCCTACCTCGGCTATAATGGCATCAACGCCTACAGGAAACTGCGGAACGTTTCCTAACCGCTTGCGAATCGGGAGCTTGGTCCTGTTCATCTAGTCTATCTGTTGTTGTGTGATGAAAGAAGAAAGCAAGGGTGAGCAACAAGCCCACCAAAATAATATGTATAATGATTAACAATATATGAGCATTCTCATAGTACTCATGAAAGTCTTGGTCAAGAGGAAATGAACCAAGCTGATATCTTAACGCGACCAAGTCAAAAAATATTCAGTATATATATACATATATACTTTTCACAATCTTGGAAATCCTCTGACATGTATAATATACACAGAGTTCCAGTTTATAACTGTATAAAAATATCGTTGCAAGGTGATCTAATATATCTGACCTTGTCTCAACGTTTTCCTGAAACCTTTGTCATTCATAAGACAATCATTAACTAGATATAAGTTTAAAAGATGAAGTTACAAGATACTCCAATATACTTATATCTTTTCCAAATACTACTTGAACTACCACCGTTCAATGTATAAATAGTTCATCCCATAGATTAAGCTACAAGACAAAACTTGTATAGAATCAATCTTTAAAATATCATCAAAATAAAATGAAGTTACGAGATACTTCATTTGATGCAAACATCATTTTGAAAACTGTTCCCTGCCAACACTCAACAATCGCCCAACCATAGCCTTCCTATCGAAGTGCTCTGGGTAGTGTTGCAGAAATATCCAATTGGATGATGAACTCATTACGGGAGTTTTGTCGCGCCAGGAAGACCACTTACGATGATCAGTCGCAGTAGTACAACCCCACCATTTTCTACATGTAGAGGAGAACCTGTCGGATTTACTTGTCAACCGAACACTGGACTCCTAAGGAATGTACCGTCTTGCGGAACTTCCAGGCCATTTGGGCCCATAATATAAGGCTGGGCCGGCGCCACTCGACCACTTACGCCACTCCTAGTTCAGATGAAATCCATAACTCTGAAACGTAAAGCTCGTCCCCACTTTCCCCAAGTAGAAACTTGTTGATACGGCTCCACCAAGAAGTCGTATCTAGTTGGAAAGGAAAACTCACCGATATTTCCCAGGCGATGCCTGTTAATGGATTAACTTGTTCCAAGAATTTTACTTCCCGAGTATTGGGTAAGTAATCAAAACTCTTTTATCAAAATAGCAACCTGGTTGCGAATATAATACACACCACAGAGTCGGATCCCTCAGGTTTTGAGCGAATATTTAAATCCCCTTTGAAAGGAAGATCTTAAATATAAAAAAAAAATGAGTTTTGGGGTCCGCTCTAACTTTTAAAATCATTTTGAAGGCTCGCAAACATTTTTTAAGAATGTTTGGAGTAGTGCTGATTTAATGGAATAAATCAGTCCCAATTTATTAGAAAATATCCGAATATTATTATTTAAATAATATTCTCATAAAGAATAATCTTTATAACAATAATTGAAGTAGAAGTTTTAAAACTTATACTTGCAATGAATATTAAATGACCAAAGATATACTTATACGAAAGTACTATCTTTATTTGAATAATCAAAAGTAAGTTTGATTATGGACACATTATTCTTTAATAAAATTAAGAATAATAATTAGTAAATAATCGGAGTCATAAGTCCTCGAATGAATATTCAACTGATAATATTCATTAATAAATTAAGCGGAGTCATAAGTCCTCGAATGAATATTCAAAATAATATTCATTAATAAAATAAGGTTATCGAATAAACCTTGTTTGATTCATAGTTTTTAAAAACTATTCATATATATATATATATAAATATATATATATTGTACTTGGGAGCATCGACTCCCGGTTTTAGAAAAATGTTCACCTTTGGGTCCCCTGTACTAAGGGTATATGTAATTATTGCTTATCTCTAGCATAGGTATTATCAACTGAATCAACAGATATATGTATCAAGATTACGAAACAGGCATGCATATATACCATATCACATGCTACAATATATCGCAAGAATTTGCTAATTTAACCATCATGCATCTATCACAAGATAATGCATGTACAAATGTATACATCACAACAACAGTATAACGGATAGAAAACTTGCCTGAGGGACTGGGGGTTCCAAATGGCTTGGGACGAGTCTGGTAACCTATAAACAACATATAAGTTGGAATTAAACCAAAGTCGCTTATGAATCTATACTTTAACCAATTAGACCCTAACGTTCGCTTTTGCGCTTAACGATTCACTTAAGTCGCTCGAGTACCCTCGGCTCCACCATTTTTAATAAATTAACCATTAGGGGTTTTAGGGCGATTCTTTTGCGAGTGCCTTACCAACTGCCTAATACACTTTACATAAATGTTTCATACTCCAATTAGTCCTTTAAGGTCTTTAACCTATGTTTCAAAGTAAGGCGAGGGGTAATGGTTCGTTTGCGAAACGCCGTTACTTAAAACGGTCGTTTCTCCTAAACCGTACATCGGATTCAAACGAACCACATATCAAAACGAAGCTCGTAACATGAACTATCTAATCATGGCAATGGTCAAAACCTAGCAGTGAGTTCACGGGTCCTAATGTTAAGAACAAAAACAGTCTAAAGTAAATCGGACATTACGACGACTATGTTTAGCGACCAATTTTATTCTACTCCAAACCAACCCACAATCAACTCACAATCAACATCCCAACCAAACTCCATCCTTACTTCACCATAACAGCCCCAACAACTCAACATTATCAATTTATACTATTCTCAAACATGAATTTAAACTATACTTAAGTTCATTAATCAATAATCCAAGAATTACAACTCCAAAAACTTCACAAAACCAACTAACCTCTACATACACAACAATCAAGCCTCTCATGAATTGTAACAACAAAACTAAACCTAATACTCAAGTAAAGTTAGGGTTTGGAGGGGTTATACCTTCCTTGGAGAGTGGAGAATCAAGTAATTAGCTTGGAATCACCCTTAAAAGTCCTTATCCAAGCTTAATCTAAACAAAAACTCAAGAACAAAATTTTTAGTTCTTGAAAAACACTATTCATCATCTTCTTCCATGATTTTTAGGAAGAGATTGTGAATGATTTAGGAGCTCAAACTTATAGGATATCCTTAACTAAGCATAAGGGACCTTGGATAATTATCTTGTGATTTAACAATGGTTAGATCTTGATTTTTGAAAATTCTTCTCTTGAAATAAGAAAAAGCCGAGAGCTTTTATTTGAAGAAAAGGGAAGAGCTTTTGTGTTTTTGTGATTTGTTTTGATTTACCTTGTTTGGTTGATTTTTGATTTGTTTTGTTTTGTTTTATTACCTTTTACCATGGTAACTTTTGTGTGGTTCTAAATCAACCAACAACACACTTTGCTTTGGTCATGCTTATGTCACCAAGTGATGTCACCCTCCCACCTTTGTCCTCTTCTTATTGGTTTGATGACATCATCCCCACTAACCTCTTTGATTAGCTTCTAATTACTTGCCTAATGACCGTTGATCTGTTATACGGTTCGCTTAACTTTCGTTTTCGTTTATCGTTTGAGGGATCATACCCGAGATCTTATTACTTAGGTTTCCTTAACCTTTCTCAATACATTATATTCCTTTTATGATCCTCTTTTTATAATCCTTGAATTTAAATCCTTTTTATTCTGTTACCTTATACTCAATTCTTTCTGTATCTGGTAGATTTCCGGGAAAAATCAAAGTGTCCGTATTTGGATTCTGACGATCTTTACATACACTTATATACCACATAGAGTACTAATAATATCCCAGAAGATCAATAAAAGAACCCCTACATAGTGTGGCATGAAAAGTTTTCTTATTCAGCATAATCAACAAAACACTATTCATAAGGGTTTCAAAAATTCCAAAATTTGGGGTTATTATAGTCTCCCCTCCTTAAAAGAATTCCGTCCCGGAATCAGATAGAAAATGAATAGGGATACTTTCTTAGCATTGCGCTTTCTAACTCTCAAGTAAATTTTTTCCACATTGTGGTTCTTCCATCAAACTCTGAATAGTTTGATAACCCTTTGCCTAAGCACTTGTTCCTTTTTCAATCTATAACCCTTCCTGGTTGCTCCATATAGGTTATATCGGGTTGCATGTCTATGCGCTCATATTCCCCTATTTATCTGGCATCCGAATTACACTTCCTTAACATTGATACGTGAAACACGTTATGACTTGCTACATGTTCGGGGGTAGCGCTAGCTCGTATGCTAACTTCTCAATCCGTCTTAATACCTCAAAGGGTCAAACAATTCGTAGGCTTAGCTTTCCTTTCTTTTTGAACCTCATCAATCATTTCCAAGGGATACCTTTAACATTACTAGGTCCCCTATTTCCTATTCTTTGTCCTTTCGTGTCAAATCAACATACTTTTTATGTCCATCTTGGGCTACTACCAGCCGTCCTCTGATTAGATCTATCATACCCTTGGTCCTTTGGACCACTGCTGGTCCGAGCATCTTGCGCTCTGCAACATCATCCTAACATAAGGGAGATCGGCATTGTCTTCCCTTAAAGATCTCATAAGACGACATCTCGATACCTAACATACGATCTATTATCGTGAGAAAACTCATTCCGCGTTAAGTGATCATTCCAAATTCTTTCAAGTCTATTGCACAGACTCTCATTATAGCTTTTAGCATTAATGCTTTTGCTTCTCAAGACCCATTCTTTTCCAGTTCGTAATCGCTACTACCTTCCGTTTCTAATATTATACTGGTTATACTTTTGCTCATTAGCGTTCTATAACCTTTTAATAACCACGTCAACCTTAGTATCACTAACGCGTTAGAATCGGAATACCACCGTACTGATACTACTTCCTTTAGCTGCTTCCATCTTCGAAAGCTTGATCCATCATATAGAAGTAAAGGAATTTGTTGAGAGATCACTAGGATCATGAACACTTGTTCTATTGCATAGTTAGTACAGAAGGTGGCCAGCCTTTAGTACTTGACAAGCAATTAAACAACATGTGGTATCCTACTAGGCTTCTATCACACAGATAGATAGTCATTCGGCAATACCTCCCATTCTGGAAGGGTTGTTCTTCTCAGCTTATATGAAATGAAAAGGAGAGAAAAGAACGAATTGAAGAGAATTGTATATATATAAAATATACTGCCACAAAATATCTGGCTTGGAATCTACCCCTGAACTATAGAGGTTTGCCATAGGAGAACAAAACATATATGTATTTATATCAACATCAAATATTATAGCATCATATTTCTCATGCCTAAATATTTTGCTATTCCGTCCATCCTTCTATGGACCCATGCTCTTCCTCGAGCTTATACTCAATCACCTTTGAAACTCCCTCATCATCAAAAATCGAATCTGGGGTCTCATTCCAGACATCATCGTTACCAGAATTCTATGCTTGCATCACAACCTTCCTCGTATAGTAATACGACTCTCTATTGATAAGAAGGAATAAATATTCAATAGGTAAATAATCGACCTAGTTTTTCTATCAAAGATAACTTATACATCAACACGACCCGATTAGTGGTACTCAATCTCAATATCCATTCCAATACAACTCTCACGGTATTAATCAGCTCATTAATCGCGGAATCATTGTTGCATTACTATGGTCTACCACTGACCTACTGTCATCATTCACTTTCCATGAAATCTTAATATCTAACCATACGGAGTCCATACATGTCGTATAGAATTCTTCTAAGGAGTTAACATAATCACCAATCATAATTCATGAAGAACACACCAAATTCTGACGTACTTTCATGGCATGAAGCAGATAAAATTGTAGAAGAGTTTCAATTAAAGCAATGATAGCAGGTTAATACCATTCCTAATCATATGCCTTAAATAGAAGACTTAACTCAAAGGTTCATCTAGTCCTTTTTGAAACATGGTCCTGGCTTATCTCAAGATAGTACCTTCTGAGACAGATAGCCCGCTCATGGCGATTACACGAATTAAACCTTTACCAACTACTATTACGGTTGGGTATTGCACAGTCATCAGAAGGAATGTCAATCTTCCAAACCATAATACAACCTTCACAGCTTTTACCATCATCACTGTATTCCTTTGGCAGAAGCGCCTATGATTATCCTCTTACCTTTAAAGTGTCGGCCACCTCTTTGGCCTTTCCTGATAATAAAATTTCCTTACAGTCAATGTCATTTTAACCACCTCGAAATAAATTTTCTACCTCATTTTAATCACTGCTTATGTGAAGATGTTTTCCTTAAAATCTGATGAGAAAAATAAATAAAATAAAAATAAAAATAAAAATATCACCATTTTTCCATAAGTTATTGCCTCAGTCTTTAGAGGTTAATCACTGTCACGACTGACTCTCAATCATACTTAGAACATCTTTTATCTTAGGTCCTAATTGCCCTGAACAATTTCGACCTTTACTGGTTCGATCCATACTTTCTCGTGGTTTAACACGTGCCCCACTTGGCATCATTATAATTACGTCATATTTCCTTTATCAATATTTCTATTCTTGAGAATTTTGAATATTACCTTTCTCCTTGTAAATACTCTAAGGTTATCCTTGAATCGTTCCTCCTGTATTCCCTAGATACAGGGCATATCAAAATACCATATACTAATACTAGAACCATTGTCTATGTACTTCTGAAAAAATTTCTCTACTGATCTTTAAAGGTTGTTATTACCTTAATCCTTTCCAATTCATACTGTCAAAACTCATACTATCCCTATTAAGGGTGAAATGCCAACCTTTATGCATTCCCCTAGGATTCATTTTAAGTTATCGATGTTCTATCCTTAATTCCACCTTTAAAAAGGTACATGCATCCTTCCATGGATAATCAAGTCATATATCCCTGATAAGGGTGTCTTATTCAATCATTCCCACCTCGATAGTATATGCCTAATTTCAAAATAACATCTGTATTCAAAATGAGGTCAATCAATATGGCCTCCAAAAGATAACAATGGTTATCCGCTTTTCTTGCCTAATTTGGTAACGATAACAAGGATGTTCTGGAAGATATTGGTCGTGTTCAACGTGAACTTCTTCTTAATAATTCCTTATTTACTTTTGTTGTTTATCTCAACAGTCATCTCAATGTTGGGATATCTTTCATACCTGGCGTCTCCCTTTCTGGGTATCAAGCCACCAGTCTTACACTTCACATTCTTGAAGGTCACTTCCTTCATCCAATTTTTCCTAATTTCTTACTTTCTTGTCTCCTTAGTCTATCCGCGTCTCATTATTTATCCTTCGAACTATCTCAAGGTTTCCTCGGATCCTCCCAACTTACAGGGAATAAAGTATATGTATCTCTTATGCCTTCAACCATCAATTTTTAACTCATGGTGAATCACCCTCATCCTGACGATTACATACTTTTCTATTTCTATTGCTACGAGTCTTTAGGGTTTCCTCATACCCAACTCCCTTATCATTCCTCAAACTCTATTGCCTTTATATTCCTTTCCACTTCAATTCCTTTTTATTTTCCTTTCTCTTATCATTATTTCATGAACCAACACAACATAAGCATTTATTTCAAACATCCCGTCATTCTGGATTCGTGTCCTCAGAAGGAATCTTGACAACTTTTACAATCTTAAATTCATAATTCATCATATTTGTCCGCTTTTGTTCTAGCTCCAAAGCTTTTACACTATCTCCTTATCCTTGGGAATGACTTTCCCGAAAACAATTGACTGAACTTTAATCAGTTTATCATAACCTCTGGCTCCGTGCCTTTCTTGGCCTTTCACCAGCGGGTGGTCTCTCTCTTAGGAGGGTAAGTGACAGAAATAGTCTTTTATGATTCGTCAATCATTTAGAATCTCAAATGATTCCTGTATTTCCTTTAGCCAGGCTCTTTCCTCGACTGGGTCAGCTATTTCCTTGGAACTCTGAGAGCTTAGCGACTTAAAGGTCCTGAAAGAATTTCATACCACATTGTTTCCTCAAGGTGGTGGTTAGGGGTAAAAGTATAAGTTTTGTTTTAGGCAGGTCCAAGGATTGCCCAATAGGAGTACCATCATGGTTCTTCCTATCTTGCTCGACTTCTGTTTTCTTAGTCTAACTATTTCTTCCTACTCCCCATAATTGGGGTCATCTTTTAATTTAAAATCCTCATTTTCCACTTCATTATATTATGGGTTCCTTATATCTTAATTACGACCTCCCTGATTATCACATTTAAGGTTTGCCCCTAATCTTATTCCTCATTGGGGCATAATGCTTGGAAATAATTTTTTTTTATTTTTGAGAATCTCTGGATATTTGTCTTACTTACTTTGCTTAAATCTTTCCCCCGTACAGTCCTTGCATGATTGCAAATTATGAATTCTCAAGTTCTATAAACTTCATGACACTATTAAGTGCTGATAGTGCAACTAACAATATGAACTTATCACAAACAAACTGATCTGAACTGAAAGGAACAAATATATACATAACCATTTGTTCTAGGTACAACAACTGAACACATGAAAGAGAATTACATCATTTGGCCTGATCGCTTCTATCCCAAAAGTACTACCACATATAACCATCTAGTCATTAAAAACTAATCATTCATAACTTAGGCTAATCCTCCAAAAGCGGTGCTACATGAAATTCTTGTCAGATTGCTCAGACTCTGCACACTATTATGGATCAAGAAATGCGGGCACGCACGACATCCCTAACCTACTCCATTAAAGCGATGATGAGGTCTAGGATAGTTGCAAGTAGAGCTGGATCAATCTGACCCTCAAGATGGCCTCTAGCTGTAACATGGGTGGTAGCCTCAATCCTTTCCATGCTATAAGCTAATTCTGCCGGAAGTACCCCACCCTCAATCCTCGGTGCAGTAAGTCGATCCAACAGATCACTCCTAACATTAGGGGCCTCAGACAGGCCACCCAAAGTCATGTAATAATCGGCGATAAGAGAAGCCTGAGTGGTTGCATCTAGCAGTCCATGGGGGGCAGGTGGTGCAGGCCCAGGGGATCCAAATGGATAACCAAGCACGGTATCAGGTGATAATGGTGCAGGAGATAAAGGTGGCATTTCCTCAGTAGGTGCTGGGCTCTGTACAGGGGAGGGAACAGGAATTGGTGGAACCTCATTGATGTCTTCAGGAACCTCTGGAAGAGGGTCTGATACTGGTGTAATTGGTGCCGTGGAAGGCCCCACTCCTCCTGCCCTCATTAACCTTTGTGCCCTTGGTAACTCTTCATCCTCTAGTGCCACCCTCGCGGCCATTCTTGCTCTGGTAGTCGCCCTGACTACGGTCATCAATTCCTCAGCGGTCCTCTCTTCATTCTCTCCAGGATCCTCCACAAGATCCTCCTCAGCAACAATCCCTTCTGGGATAACATCCTCAACCGTAACATTCTCAATATAAATCTCATCCGGTCCCTCATTAGGCTACTCTATCGGATTCACAATTTGATCTCCAACATGTAATAAAACATCCTCATGCTGATGCTCCTGAACCTCAGGGTTCGGTGCCCCGCTGCCCTATACAAGAACGGACTATGTTACTATCATAATATTTATAAGGGTTCCCGTAAGGGTTTTAACTGTCAGTACTACATTAGGTAGCCCGACTATGAACTTGGCAAAAGTTCTTATTATCTGAGTGAACTTATTATCTTAACGTCACATCATCTCTGAGGTTTATAATGCTTAGCATACCATTTCTGTAACACCCCCAAATCTGGGGTCGGGGATCCGGGTTGTCACGAGTTTTTTTTCCCTTAATAACACTTAATCTTAATAAACAACGAACTACTACGTACTGTGAACCCACAATATACACACACACACCACAAGTTATAGTCTCAGAGATGAATACCAAAAATAACACAAGTCATTTTATTCCACAATTATAAGCCATTACACCTCAAAAGGGTTTCTAAATAAATTTACATTTCTTTGCCATTATTACAATTCATAAATATACATAAATCTGGTACATCAGAAGTTGAAAGCCTAGCCTATTGGTAGATCCTACCTCGGCTATAACGGCATCAACGCCTACAGGAAACTGCGGAACGTTTCCTAACCGCTTGCGAATCGGGAGCTTGGTCCTGTTCATCTTTTCTATCTATTGTTGTGTGATGAAAGAAGAAAGCAAGGGTGAGCAACAAGCCCACCAAAATAATATGTATAATGATTAACAATATATGAGCATTCACATAGTACTCATGAAAGTCTTGGTCAAGAGGAAATGAACCAAGCTGATATCTTAACGCGACCAAGTCGCAAAATATTCAGTATATATATACATATATACTTTTCACAATCTTGGAAATCCTCTGACATGTATAATATACACAGAGTTCCAGTTTATAACTGTATAAAAATATCGTTGCAAGGTGATCTAATATATCTGACCTTGTCTCAACATTTTCCTGAAACCTTTGTCATTCATAAGACAATCATTAACTAGATATAAGTTTAAAATATGAAGTTACAAGATACTCCAATATACTTATATCTTTTCCAAATACTACTTGAACTACCACCGTTCAATGTATAAATAGTTCATCCCATAGATTAAGCTACAAGACAAAACTTGTATAGAATCAATCTTTAAAATATCATCAAAATAAAATGAAGTTACGAGATACTTCATTTGATGCAAACTTCATTTTGAAAACTGTTCCCTGCCAACACTCTACAATCGCCCAACCGTAGCCTTCCTATCGAAGTGCTCTGGGTAGTGTTGCGGAAATATCCAATTGGATGATGAACTCATTACGGGAGTTTTGTCGCGCCAGGAAGACCACTTACGATGATCAGTCGCAGTAGTACAACCCCACCATTTTCTTCATGTAGAGGAGAACTTGTCGGATTTACTTGTCAACCGAACACTGGACTCCTAAGGAATGTACCGTCTTGCGGAACTTCCAGGCCATTTGGGCCCATAATATAAGGCTGGGCCGGCGCCACTCGACCACTTACGCCACTCCTAGTTCAGATGAAATCCATGACTCTGAAACGTAAAGCTCGTCCCCACTTTCCCCAAGTAGAAACTTGTTGATACGGCTCCACCAAGAAGTCGTATCTAGTTGGAAAGGAAAACTCACCGATATTTCCCAGGCGATGCCTGTTAATAGATTAACTTATTCCAAGAATTTTACTTCCCGAGTATTGGGTAAGTAATCAAAACTCTTTTATCAAAATAGCAACCTGGTTGCGAATATAAAACACACCACAGAGCCGGATCCCTCAGGTTTTGAGCGAATATTTAAATCCCCTTTGAAAGGAAGATCTTAAATATAAAAAAAATGAGTTTTGGGGTCCGCTCTAACTTTTAAAATCATTTTGAAGGCTCGCAAACATTTTTTAAGAATGTTTGGAGTAGTGCTGATTTAATGGAATAAATCAGTCCCAATTTATTAGAAAATATCCGAATATTATTATTTAAATAATATTCTCATAAAGAATAATCTTTATAACAATAATTGAAGTAGAAGTTTTAAAACTTATACTTGCAATGAATATTAAATGACCAAAGATATACTTATACAAAAGTACTATCTTTATTTGAATAATCAAAAGTAAGTTTGATTATCGACACATTATTCTTTAATAAAATTAAGAATAATAATTAGTAAATAATCGGAGTCATAAGTCCTCGAATGAATATTCAACTGATAATATTCATTAATAAATTAAGCGGAGTCATAAGTCCTCGAATGAATATCCAAAATAATATTCATTAATAAAATAAGGTTATCGAATAAACCTTATTTGATTCATAGTTTTTAAAAACTATTCATATATATATATAAATAAATATATATATATATTGTACTCGGGAGCATCGACTCCCGGTTTTAGAAAAATATTCACCTTTGGGTCCCCTGTACTAAGGGTATATGTAATTACTGATTATCTCTAGCATAGGTATTATCAACTGAATCAACAGATATATGTATCAAGATTACGAAACAGGCATGCATATATACCATATCATATGCTACAATATATCGCAAGAATTTGCTAATTTAACCATCATGCATCTATCACAAGATAATGCATGTACAAATGTATACATCACAACAACAGTATAACAGATAGAAAACTTGCCTGAGCGACTGGGGGTTACAAATGGCTTGGGACGAGTCTGGTAACCTATAAACAACATATAAGTTGGAATTAAACCAAAGTCGCTTATGAATCTATACTTTAACCAATTAGACCCTAACGTTCGCTTTTGCGCTTAACGATTCACTTAAGTCGCTCGAGTACCCTCGGGTCCATCATTTTTAATAAATTAACCATTAGGGGTTTTAGGGCGATTCTTTCGCGAGTGCCTTACCAACTGCCTAATACACTTTACATAAATGTTTCATATTCCAATTAGTCATTTAAGGTCTTTAACCTATGTTTCAATGTAAGGCGAGGGGTAATGGTTCGTTCGCGAAACGCCGTTACTTAAAACGGTCGTTTCTCCTAAACCGTACATCGGATTCAAACGAACCACATATCAAAACGAAGCTCGTAACATGAACTATCTAATCATGGAAATGGTAAAAACCTAGCAGTGAGTTCACGGGTCCAAATGTTAAGAACAAAAATAGTCTAAAGTAAATCGGACATTACGACAGCAATGTTTACGCGATTACCAATTTTATTCTACTCCAAACCAACCCACAATCAACTCACAATCAACATCCCAACCAAACTCCATCCATACTTCACCATAACAGCCCCAACAACTCAACATTATCAATTTATACTATTCTCAAACATGAATTTAAACTATACTTAAGTTCATTAATCAATAATCCAAGAATTACAACTCCAAAAACTTCAAAAAACCAACTAACCTCTACATACACAACAATCAAGCCTCTCATGAATTATAACAACAAAACTAAACCTAATACTCAAGTAAAGTTAGGGTTTGGAGGGGTTATACCTTCCTTGGAGAGTGGAGAATCAAGTAATTAGCTTGGAATCACCCTTAAAAGTCCTTATCCAAGCTTAATCTAAACAAAAACTCAAGAACAAAAATTTTAGTTCTTGAAAAACACTATTCACCATCTTCTTCCATGATTTTTAGGAAGAGATTGTGAATTATTTAGGAGCTCAAACTTATAGGATATCCCTAACTAAGCATAAGGGACCTTGGATAATTACCTTGTGATTTAACAATGGTTGGATCTTGATTTTTGAAAATTCTTCTCTTGAAATAAGAAAAAGCCGAGAGCTTTTCTTTGAAGAAATAGGGAAGAGCTTTTGTGTTTTTGTGATTTGTTTTGATTTGCCTTGGTTGGTTGATTTTTGATTTGTTTTGTTTTGTTTTATTACCTTTTACCATGGTAACTTTTGTGTGGTTCTAAATCAACCAACAACACACTTTGCTTTGGTCATGCTTATGTCACCAAGTGATGTCACCCTCCCACCTTTGTCCTCTTCTTATTGGTTTGATGATATCATCCCCACTAACCTCTTTGATTAGCTTTTAATTACTTGCCTAATGACCGCTGATCTGTTATACGGTTCGCTTAACTTTCGTTTTCGTTTATTGTTTGAGGGATCATACCCGGGATCTTATTACTTAGGTTTCCTTAACCTTTCTCAATACATTATATTCTTTTTATTATCCTCTCTTATAATCCTTAAATTTAAATCCTTTTTATTCTGCTACCTTATACTCAATTCTTTCTGTATCTGGTAGATTTCCGGGAAAAATTAAAGTGTTCGGATTTGGATTCTGACGATCTTTACATACACTTATATACCACATAGAGTACTAATAATATCCCAGAAGATCAATAAAAGAACCCCTACATAGTGTGGCATGAAAAGTTTTCTTATTCAGCATAATCAGCAAAACACTATTCATAAGGGTTTCAAAAATTCCAAAATTTGGGGTTAGTACACTTTATTAAAGAAATCTCCACCAAGTATTCATTTCACAAACACAAAAATCAAAAGCAACCAAAACAAACATATTTTCTTCTTCTCCCGTCTTTTTGCCTCGGTTTTTTGAAGAAAGGCAAGGAAGAAAATTCCAAAACCCAAGCTCCACTTAATCATAATTCAAGAGGTTTGTTTCTTTAGCTTCCATAATTCATAACTTAGATGAGCCATAAGTTTAAGCTCAAGATTCCATGTTTAACATAGCTAATCAATTCATCAAAGTTCTTGGTGAATAGTATTTTCAAGAAACTAACTTTGTGTTTTCTTATGTTTTCTTCAAGATCCAAGCTTAGTAGAGATAGTTAGTGGTTATTTAAGGCTTCCTAAGTGATTCTCCACTCTCCAAGGAAGGTATAACTTCTCAAACCCTTAGTCTTAAGTTTTGTTGGTTTGGATTTCATAATGTTCAGATGATGGGTTAGTGTAATGAGTGTGTACTCATGTTTAGAGCTTTGTTTAGTAAGTGGTTTTGTTGATTTTGGAGTTAGAAGTGATACTTGTTGGTTTTGATGTTCTTGGTCACATTTTGACTTGGTTTAGATGAATAAGTTGAGATCTTGAGTTATAGTTAAATGATCTTGTATTGTGGTTGAATGATGGTGGAATGGTGTTGATTGGTGGTGGTTTGATGTTGAATTGATTTGGTAAAATTTTGGGAAATCGCGTAAATATAGCCGTCGTAATGCCCGATTTACCTTAGACTGTTTTGTTCTTAACTTCAGGACCCGTGAACTCACTTTAAGAGTCTGACCATTGCCATGTTTAGATATTTCATGTTACGAGCTTCGTTTTGATATGTGGTTTGCTTGAATCCGATGTACGGTTTAGGAGAAACGACCGTTTTAAGTAACGGCGTTTCGTGAACGAACCATTACCCCTCGCCTTACTTTGAAACCTTGGTTAAGGCCCTTAAATGACTAATTGGAGTATGAAACAATTATGTAAAGTGGATTAAGCAGTTGTTAGGGTACTCGCGAAAGAATCGCCTTAAAATTCTTAATGGTTAATTTATTAAAAATGGTGGAGTCGAGGGTACTCGAACGACTTATGTGATTTGTTAAGCGTAGAAGTGACCATAAGCGAACATTAAGGTTCAATTGGTTAAAGTCTAGTTTCTTAAGAGACTGGGGTTTAGTTCCGACTTATATTGTTGTTCATAGGTTATCGGACCCACTCTAAGCTTAAGTCTATCCGGGAACACTCAGACATGTTTTCTACCCGTTATACTGTTGTTGTGATGTATATATGTATATGCATTATCTTGTGATAAGTGCATTATTGTTATTAGCAAATCTTGCTATATATTGGAGCATGTTGATATGATATATATGCATGCCTGTTTCGTAATCTTGATATCTAATTGTTGATTCAACTGCTTATAAGTTGCATAATACCTATGCTAGAGATAAGAAGCAGTTGCGTATACCCTTAGTATAGGGGACCCAAAGGTGAATATTTTTCTAACCGGGAGTCGATGTTCCTGAGTATAATATATATATATATATATAGAAATAGTTTTCAAAACTATTATTCGAATAAGGTTTATTCGATAACTTTATTTTTATTAATGAATATTACTTGAATATTCATTCGAGGACTTATGACTCGGTTTATTCTATTTAATGAATATTATCTTGAATATTCATTCGAGGACTTATGACTCCGCTTATTTTATTTAATGAATATTATTACTTGAATATTCATTCGAGGACTTATGACTCGGTTTATTTTATTTAATGAATATTATCTTGAATATTCATTCGAGGACTTATGACTCCGCTTAATTACTAAATAATATTCTTTATTTTATTAAAGAATAATATTTCGATAATCAAACTTAATTTCGATTATTCAAATAAAGATCGTACTTCGTATAAGTATACCTTTGGTTATTTATTATTCATTTCAAGTATGAGTTTTAAAACTTCTACTTCAAATTATTTATATAGAGATTATCCTTATGGGAATATTATTTAAATAATAATATTCAGATATTTTCTAATATATCAGGACTGATTTATTTCATTAAATCAGCATTACTCCAAACATTCTTAAAAAAATGTTTTCGAGTCTTCAAAATGATTTTAAAAGTTAGAGCGGATCCCAAAACTCATTTTTATATTTAAGATCTTCCTTTCAAAGGGGATTTAAATACTCGCTCAAAACCTGAGGAATCCGGCTCTGTGGTGTATTTTATATTCGCAACGAGGTTGCTGTTTTGATAAATGAATTGATTACTTACCCAACGTTCGGGAAGTAAGTCCATCTATTGAGTCGGCATAAGCAACATGGGCTCAGAGGGCGTCCATGAAAGTGTAAGTGGCTCAGTGGGAGTCCATCAAATGCGTAAGTGGCTGAGTGGCAGTCCAGCATAAGGTCCTATTGCGGCCAGGGTGATGACCAGTGGGGAATTCGTCCATCTACTAGTAGAAAAGGTTACTTTTTGGTATCTTTGCCTGATCAGCAAGATATCAAGTTTATGCCAAGGTTTTCTCCTTTCCAAATTCATTGGATATTGCAACTCTATTTATAATTTTCATAACAGAGGTTTTCAAGGAGTGTATGAAATACATATATATATAGGTGTATATATATATCGGGACTTAATGAAGTATCTCGTAACTTTATTTCTTTCAAATGATATTTCAAAGATTGAATCATTCAAGTCTTATCTTGTAGTCTCATCAGTGTGATGAACTTTTGAAACTGATTATAACTTGAACGGTGGTAGTTCAAGTAGTATTTGGAAAAGATATAAGTATACTGGAGTATCTTGTAAATTCATCTTTTCAACTTATATCTGGTTAATGATTATCTTATGCATGACAAAGATTTTCACAAAAATGTTGAGACAAGGTTAGATATATGAGATCACCTTGCAACGATATTTTTATACAGTTATAAACTGGAACTCTGTGTATATTAGGCATGGAAGAGGACTTCCAAGATTTTGAAAAATATATAAGTATATATACTGAATATTTTGCGACTTCGTCGCATTAAGATATCAAACTTGGTTCATATCTACTTGACCAAGACTTTCATGAGTACTATGAGAATGCTCATATATTGTTAATTATTATACATATTATTTTGGTGGGCTGGTTGCTCACCCTTGCTTACTTCTTTTATCACACAACAACAAATAGACAAGATGAACAGGACCAAGCTCCCAATTTGCGAGCGGTTAGGAAATGTTCCGCAATTTCCTGTAGGCGTTGATGCCGCTGTAGCTGAGGTAGAAATTACCAATAGGCTAGGCTTTCAACTTTTGTTGTACCAGACTTATGTATATTTATGAATTGTAATAATGGCAAGAAATGTAAATTTATTCAGAAACCCTTTTAAGGTGTAACGGTTTATAATTGTGGAATAAAATGACTTGTGTTATTTTTGGTATTCATCTCTGAGACTATAACATGTGGTGTGTGTGTGTATTGTGGGGTCACAGTACGCAGTAGTTGGTTGTTTATTAAGGTTAAGTGTTATTAAGGGAAATGGAACTCGTGACAACCCAGATCCCCGACCCATGGATTTGGGGGTGTTACAATAGATCCACTTTTCATGTAAAAGAAAAAATCAAAAAATTGAGATTATATCTTTTTCATTTTTGTACGGGCAGTCATCCTGAATCATTTTTCTTCATCTTGAATCATTCTTCTTCTTCATTCTTCTTCTTCATTCTTCATAAAATATCGAACTAAAAAATTCATATTTGTAGCAATTTTTTCTTCTTTATTATCTGTTTCCTCTGTTCATGAACTATTTACCTCTGTAAATCCACAATATCTTCTTTATTATCTCAGTAAATCTGTAGAATACATGTTCATGTTTATATTTGTGTGCGATTTGGTTATTTATTCAAGTAAATGATTTGTTTTTATATGAATATCATTGCCCAGTAAAGATACAATTGTTTAAGGGGGGGTTGGATATAATTGTATAGATATTTCGAACAAGTAATAAAATATAACAGCTTTTTATTTTTTTGATAAAAACTGTTACAAAATCCTCTCAAGAAATATTGATGTTCTTGAGAGCTGCTAGGTCGAATGATCCTCGAGTGTGATACAACTAAGTGATGACCTAAACTGTGTTTATATACTACACAGTTACAATAGATTAATCTAAGATATGCATTATCAAAAACTAACTGAAACTGATACATATCTTAAACTAAACAGATAAAGTCCTATAACTCAGACGTAACAGATATCTGTTCCACATTATAAGGAACAGAACAAATCCTCTAATGCTGACTGTCTTCAAATACTGATGTCATACAAATGCTGATGACATACCAAATCCTGACGGTACATCAAATCCTGATGACATCCGAACAGCCAGATCCTAAGCTTCTTCTGATCATTGAGAATTCAATATGTAACAATCTCCCCCAATTTATGCTTAATGCAATGAAGCATAAATTTCATTTTTAATGATACCAAAACCAATCTACAAAATGTACAAGGAGTAAAGCTTACTTCAGTATCTTTAGATAACTGACAGTTGTTCCAAGAAAGTTCTTCAATCTTTCTTCATCCTTGTCTCGTAGGAATTTAACAAGCTTTTTCTTCAACTCTCTCTTCTCTTCAGTGTCTTCTCCAAGCTTATAGATAGCTGATCTTAACTTAGAAATTGAGCTTTTGCTTATCTCATGATCACCAATCAACATGAAGCTTAAACTGACATCTTCATGATCAGGACTGAAGGATAACTGAGGACTGTTGAGAAAAAATTGTAGCACTGCAGCTCCCTTTTTCATCTGCATTTCTTGACCAGTATAAGTCCTTTACTCAGGAACATAATCATCATTGTATTTATCATCTTTTGTCATGACTCTTCTTCTGATCATTTTAAGTATCATAGAAGACCAGTTTCTGGTGACTTTGTTCTCAACTCTAAGAAGATAGTGAATGTATTTCAATTCTGTCACAGTCTTCATTAAGAGTTGCTGTAACGTAAAGATTTTTACTTTACCATCTCTGAAAAAGTACAGAATCTCTTCTCTGACATCATTATCATTTATGTTTCTATGAACAATCTTCACAGCTTCAACTTTCTCAAGATGTGAAAGAGAAATTCTTTCACCAAGATTTTCTGTCAGAGTATCTGTATCCAGTAGATCAGATTCTAAGATCTCCATACTGGAATGACCAATGCCTCATCTGGTTCGAGTATTGATAAGTTTCAGTTTTTCATTGTATACCACCCAAGAAGGCTTCTTGATGGACTTATCAACATCTTCCTGTTTTGAGTTAGAATCTCTTAACCCAGCTTACACAAATTCAACATGCTTGAAACCTTTAGAATAATTGAATACATGAATGTCTTTCCATCTTCTATTCTTCTTTCCAAGAAGAGCATAGTTTGAAGACAAATCATCATTCTTCCCTTCTGCTTTATGCCATAGCTCCCTTTTTTATTTTAAAACTCTCTGCAAATATTCTTTGCATGCTTGATCAGCTTCTCTTCTATCAATCTTTTCTTTTTCATCAGCCAAGATGACTCATTTAATGCTTTGATCACTTTTTCATCAAAGTTAAAATCAGTTATCAGGTTCATAGCATCAGGATCTGCTTTTACCTCAGGATTTGTGTCTGTATCAGGAGTTATATTCTGATTTGTTGTATCAGCTTCATCAATGTTAGTGGCTGATCTTTTCTTCCTTGGTATAATCAACTCTTCTAACTTCTGAACTTCTTTATCTTCTTCATTTCCTTGTACAGGAACATAACCTTCTCTGGATAGAAAATTCATAAAAGTAGAGTTGAATGCAGTCACTTGCCTTAATCCAGAAGTTCTTCTACCTCTTCCTCTTCTTCTTCCTCTCTCTCTTGCAGATCTACCACCTCTTTTTCCTCTTCCTTTAGAAGTGTTAGCTTCAGCTTCAATTTGAGCCAAGAGCTCCTTTTGTTGCATAACTGCTTCTTCAGGCGTTAGATCAGGAAATTCTTCAGTTATATACCAAAGAGCACTCTTAGCATTCTTTTCTTCAAACTTCTTGTCTTTGTAGTACAAGATAATCTCTTCACCTGTTTCCTTATGTCTGTAAGGAAAGAACATCCCTTTAGCTTCTGCTAAATTTGAGATTGTAATATCATCATCCTCAGGAGCACCAGTAGTAGTCTTGTGCTTGGCTTTATAAGCACCAATAGACTTCCTTTGTCTTGAAGGATCATTCTTCTTGAAATGTTGAAGTTGTTGAGTAGTAGAAGCAATTTGAACATCTGTAATTAAATTATTCTTATCACCATCATCATCAATATCTTTATCCTTTTTCTGAATAGAATCTGGTGTACATTTTGTAGCAACTATCTTCTCCCCCTTTTTGGCATCAGTATTTGAAAGAAGAGAAAACAGAGCATCCAGTTTGTCACTTATAGAAGAATCCTTGTCTTCCATGGAGGAAAGTCTAGAGGTCATGTTGTCTTGAGATTTAACATCTTTGATGGTATTTTTCACACTTTTGATTTCGGCTGAGTTAGGTGTGTGAAGCAAAATTCCATCAATTTTCTCCTTGACACCAGCATGAGACTTCTTCATTTCATCAAGTTCAGAGTGAATTCCTTTAACAAAAATGGTTGAGGCCTTAAGATGTAACTTCAGATCAGGAGTTTGAATTTCATCATAGGCCCGATGAATGTGTTGCAGGCCAATGGAAGATGAGATAGAAGTATTTATAAGTCTCCATTTATAATCCCATTCTGTCTTTCTGAAATGCTCAGCATCAGCATTGTAATAAGAAGGATGGTCAGTGAAGTTCGAAGAAGAACCAACATTGGACTTCTTAGATGCATCAATTATAGACTTAAGCTGAGCGGTATCAGGATCATCGTCATCACTATCATTGTCAGAGTCAGACAAGCCATCAGAAGAATGTGCAAAATCAGGCAGAATTGCCTTGCCTTTATCCAGATTCTTTGCAAGAGATGCATGTGGCTGATGGGATCCTGAAACAGAAACATGGTAACACCTAAATCTCTCTGTTCTTTTCAAGTGATCTCGTCACTTCTCACATGATATATTACTTTTAAGAGTAATATTATTCTCATATAAGAAACTTTATAAGTTAAGAAAAACTTATAAGATTCTTGTCTCAAAACTACCTCTCCTTTTGGCAGTACAGGAGACTGCCACTCAATTTTTTTTTTAAATATGATATTTTCACACAGTCCCTCGGAAAGGCTCAATCACACATATAGCAAAGAAATAAGAGGTGGCTGAGAAGAGTTGTATGCTTGTCATATAAATAGAGGTAACCTCAAATAAGAGACTATTTATAATCATACAAACATGAGAATATATGAGAAGTTAGAAATACCTGAAGGTGATTCCTCAAATGGAAGTGATGAAGTGGAGGAACAAACAGCACATCAGGATACTTTTTCAAACTAACAACCAGTAATGGATCATCAATTGTAGCTAGTGCAGTGGAAATATGATTCTCAGTAGGAGCTGTTGTATCTTCAGGATTTGATCTGCCAGGAGAATGTGAAAGACCATCATCAGTACTTTGAACTGATGGTTCTTGTGGAGTCTGAGACATGTGAGCTGCATCAGCAATGCTTGGTGAAGGTTCTTGTGTGCTCTTCTCAAAAATAGGATCATCAATGATTGCATCCACCCGTGACAGTATCTCCTGATGAGTTTGCTTTTCCTGGAGTAGTTGAACAGAGTCAGAAATAAGATCACTATGAGCAATATTAACAATGATCTGTGCAGCCTTAGTGTCTACATCTTTCCTTTGAGAAGATGGTTCTTGTGTGACTGGATGTGTTGCAGTTTCTAAATTCCTTTGAGACCTAGGTTATTGTGTACTAACATCCTTGTCAAGAGGCTGAGTCTTCTTCTTCTTTCTGATATATCCAACTACTTCTTCACTTCTTCTTTTCAACTAGCTCTTTGCAGTTTTCTTGTGTTCAGCAGTTGCTTCAATTAATGGAAGCTTGTCAAGCAGAGCACTAGCATCAGTAGTTGGCTCCTTGATTCCAGTAGTGTCAATCAAGTCATCAGGATTTTGATCAATGGACTTCTTGATTTTTGACAGGGACCCTATTGGCATATGATCATCTGATTCAAAATCTTCTTGAATGATCAGTCTTCTTTTCTTGATTGGAAAGCAAATTTTTTTCTTCTCACTCTCACTCAGTGAGACTTGTTTAGCTTTCTGTCCAGAAGTAACAGATTTCTTAAACAGCCATTTCTTTGTTACAACTGATGTCTTTTGAGAGACACTAGAGGAGGCTAATTTAGAGGCTTGTTGTGTTTGCTGTTTGGAAGAAGAAATGCTTGGGTTAGAAACAAGATGGGTGATTTCTTGAGTCTTATCATCAAGAACTGTGACAGAGGTGCCAGCATCAGGATTTGCAGGCACTTGTGTAGGAGTAGGTCTATTTCTTAACAGAAATTGCTTGACCTCTCTAGGAAGAAAAGGTGGTCCTGAAAATTTAATCTTTTCATCCCTTTTAATATGATCAGTGATTGCTTTTTCAGAAATTTGAAAAATCGGGAGTAATTCATCATCATCAAACATAACATTATGGCATAGAAAATTGAAAATTAGTTGCAAAAACCTAGTATACCCTATTACTCCTGAAGCATGTGCTCTCCTAGCAATTATGAACAGTAATATAGTATTACCATAATCAAAATTACCAGAGTCAAGAAGAGAGCACCCAATTCTCAGGGAAGTGGATGGAAGAGCATCAAAGTTTGTTGTCTTATTCAAGAAACATCTACTGATGTAGTCAAAGAAAAAGTTCCACTCTCTTTTCAGTTTGGTCCTGGCCAGTTTTCTAATGGTTGTGATTTCTCCTTGATAGCCTAAAGTCCTGAGCATGTTAAATAACTGCTCAGTGGTATGAGTATCAGGAGCACCATCAAGAGCAGGCAATCTCAAGGCTTGAAGCAAAATGTCAGCATCAACTTCATATATTTGGTCCTCATACTCAAAGGAAAGCCAGTATGTGTTGAATTTACCACTGCTGTGTTCCAGACCTGCATGACATCCATGTATGACACCTTAACAGGATTTGTGAGAGCATACCCAATTGGACATAGAAGGAGAAAATCCTGAATATCATGAAAAGATGATGGTAGCTGATGATGTGTAAGCAGAGCTAAGTAATTTTTAGTACCAAATGTGTTTCCATGAATGATTGTGGTTTGACTAAAGAGTGGTGAAATTTCAGAAGTTGTCATGATGTGAAAAACTTGTGAGAGAGAGTAAGTGTGAGATATGCGTAGTGAAACTAAGTGTATGATGAATTGTATTACAGAATTTCTTCTGATATTATAGCTTCACTATTCGGAAATAGTTTTAACACACTCGTATGAATGAGGTAACTTAGAGAATTTGACTTCGAACAGGAAATAATTACTGAGTAATTGAGTTTGACGATAGAGGAAATTACGGAAGTAAATACAAAATACATACAATTATATCAAGACACAACCGTAGAAATTTGTTTATCTGATAATCCACCATTAATCATTAATTAAGTGAGACAATTAATTTCAATAATAAAGCTTACTCAGAGATTGATTAACACTAATAATCTGAATTAGAACGTGCTGACCTGTCGTAGGATTTGAGACCTTTCTTCTGTCAGGATTTGACTAACTCGGGATATGCCGATTCAAATTCAACATTTGTTTGTCAAAGCATCACAAATTAGTAGCAACCACAATTTTAATCAAAACATTAATCAAGAAATACAATTCAAGTAGATGAAGTAAAGATTAACAGGCTTCAATAAAACATTCACATGCATATAATATGAGATAAGCAAAGACTAAATCTTGCAAAGAGAAATTTCATTAATATATCAAAAGAGTACATTTCATGAAATTTGTAGATTACATGCAAAAGATTACAAGATAGACCTAGTCTAAGATGGTGAACATCAACAACCTTGGTCTAAGAAGCCTGACAAAGCTGATGGTGAAGAGATACGAATGGATGATATTTAATTCTTCTTCCTACTTTCAACAAAGAAAATAGCAAGACGAATAATTTTCTCCTGCTGTTTAAGATTGTGGAGATGAAATTCTCTTTGGAAAACAAAAGATCATTTTTTTTAGTCTGGAAGTTGAATCCAGATGTCGTATGGAATGTTGTTGATAGGATATGAAGTCTGAATTCCATTTTGAAAAATGGTCACAGTATCTGTGCCATAGCAGTAAAACCAACTGGGGTTTGCCATTGTTTGAGAGAAATGAAAAGATGTGTTTGGGTAGGAAAAGATGTGATTTTACTAAAGGATGAGCAGTCATTTAAATAATCAAGAGAATATCAAGAGACTAAGAGACTGAAGAGTTAACTTAATGAATTAACCAAAAGATTTCTTTTTAAGGCGCGTCTCCCTAGACCGATGTGTAATGATGAAAGTGATATATTTATTCGTACATGCACAATTAGCAAATAAATTCACTTAATTTATCATGCATATAAAATAGAATACATCAAATATTTGTGGCTTAATATCTAAGAACACAGCATTTAGGACATATCAGGATTTGATCAATATACATCAGGATTTGATCAAATATAAATTGAAATAAAAATTTACTTGTCCCAATTAACCATACCAAGTTCATTCACAAGCTTTGTAAATGTTGTTTCAGGTAATGGCTTTGTGAAGATATCAGCCAGCTGCTAATCAGTAGGAACAAAATGAAGCTCTATGGTTCCTTCCATGACATGCTCTCTTATGAAGTGATATCTGATACTGATGTGCTTTGTAAGAGAGTGTTGCACCGGATTTCCTGTCATGGCAATTACACTTTGATTATCACAATAAATAGGAATTTTTGAGAATGATAATCCATAGTCCATTGGTTGATTTCGCATCTATAACAACTGAGCACAACAACTCCCAGCTGCAATATATTCAGCCTTAGCAGTTGAAGTAGAAATAGATTTCTGCTTCTTGCTGAACCATGAGACTAATCTGCCTCCCAAGAACTGACAGCAACCTGATGTACTTTTCCTGTCTATTTTGCATCCAGCAAAATCAGCATCTGAATAACAACATAATACAAAATCAGCTTCTCTTGCATACCAAAGTCCAAGAGAAACAGTACACTTGAGGTATCTGAAAATTCTCTTTACTGCAATAAGATGTGGCTCCCTTGGATTTGCCTGAAATCTTGCACACAAATAAGTGGAAAACATAATGTCTGGCCTGCTAGAAGTTAGGTATAACAGAGATCCAATCATACCTCTGCAGGTTGTCACATCAACTGCTGTACCTTTATTTGGATCAAGTTTTGTAGCAGTTGTCATAGGAGTACTTGCAGTTGCACTTTCTTGCATATTAAACCTCTTTAGTTGGTTTCTTGTGTACTTGGACTGATTGATATAGATGCCATTTTAAGTCTATTTAATCTGCAAGCCTAGGAAGTAACTCATCTCTCCCATCATACTCATTTGATATCTTGATTGCATCAACTTTGAAAACTTATCACACAGTGTTTGATTAGTTAATCCAAAAATGATATCATCCACATAAATTTAAACTAAAAGCAAATCTTTACCTTTATTCAGATAAAACAGGGTTTTATCTATTGTACCTCTTTTGAATCCACTTTCAAGTAGAAATTGAGCAAGGGTTTCATACCATGCTCTAGGTGCTTGCTTCAGTCCATAGAGTGCTTTATCAAGTATGTAAACATAATCAGGATGTTTAGGATCCATAAATCCTGGTGGTTGTTCAACATAGACTTCTTCTTCAAGTTCTCCATTGAGAAATGCACTCTTGACATTCATCTGGAAGACTTTGAACTTCTTGTGAGCAGCATATACCAAGAAGATTCCGATTGCTTTCAACCTAGCAACAGGAGCAAATGTCTCATCATAGTCAATACCTTCATGTTGGGAATATCCTTTTGCCACCAATCTTTCCTTGTTTCTGATGATTGTTCCATCAGAATCAGTTTTATTTCCAAAGACCCACTTTGTGCCCATAATTGACCTATTCTTAGGTCTGGGCACCAGCTTCCACACTTCATTTCTTTCGAACTCATTCAATTCTTCTTCCATAGCCATGACCCAATCTGCATCCTTGAGTGCATCTTCTACTTTCTTTGGCTCTTCTTTTGAAAGTAGATTATGATATGAACATTCATTCTGAGTTGCACTTCTTGTCTTTACACCATCATCAGGATTTCCAATGATCAGATCAAGAGTATGATCCTTAGTCCATTTTCTGGCACTGGGAAGTGTCCTTCTGGAACTTGATTCTCCCCATGAATTGTATGCCTCATCAAATGCATTTGAGGCTCCCCCTGAATCCGTTGGGTTATTTCCTGATAAAATATTGGGACTTGACTCATGTTCTTCTGATGTTGAATCAGCATTGGATTGAGAATAACTTTGAGATGATTCTTCAGTGTTAGCATCATCAGCTGACCTTTGTTGTTGCTCCCCCTCAACTTGTGCAGGCTCATTAGCACAATGATTATCTTCAGAATCTGAAGGAGTGTCAGGATTTGGATCATCAGGATTTGACAGTTCATTAGAGTTTGATCCAGATTCCAACAATGCCTTTTCATTTGCAAAGATTAAACTTTCATGAGTGTCTTCTTCAAAACCAGGAATCTTCTTATCATCAAAAGATACATTTATGGAGACTAATACAGTGTGTGTTCTTAGATTGAACACTCTGTAAGCTTTTAATGGTGAGTATCCAACAAAGATTCCTTCATCAGCCTTTGATTCAAACTTTCCAAGCTGATCAGTGTGAGTTCTCAAAACAAAGCACTTAAATCCAAATACATGAAGATGTTTGAGGCCGGGCTTCTTTTCTTTTAGCATTTGATAAGGAGTAACACCATGTCTATTTATCAGAGTGACATTCTGAGTATAACATGTTGTGTTTACTGCTTCAACCCAGAAGTAAGTGGGTAGTTTTGCTTCTTCTAGCAGAGTTCTGCCAGCTTCAATTAAGGTTCTGTTCTTCCTCTCAACAACACCATTTTGATGAGGTGTACCAGGAGCTGAGAATTGTTGTTCTATTCCTATGTACTTGCAGAATTCCTCCATTTTTGAGTTCTTGAATTCAGTGCCATTATCACTCCTTAAAATTTTCAATTTATGAGTGGATCTATTTTCAATTTGCCTTATGTGGTCCAGAAGAAATTCTGGAGTTCCATCCTTCCTGTGTAGAAAATAAACCCATGTATATCTAGTGAAATCATCAACAATTACAAGTGTGTACCTTTTCTTGTTGATAGACATTATGTTCACTGGTCCAAAAAGGTCCAGGTGCAGCATGTGATATGGCTCAGAGATAGAGAATTTTGTTTTGCTTTTAAAAGACACTCTTCTTTTTTTAGACTTTTAGCAAGCATCACAAAGACCATCACTTCAGTATAGCATGTTTGGCAATCCTCTTACAAGCTCCTTCTTGGCAAGTTCATTGATTGAGTTGAAGTTGAGATGTGAGAGCTTCTTATGCCAGTTCCAGCTCTCATCTACTGATGCCTTTGAGATAAGGCAAGTAGCTTCCTTTTCAAGACTTTCATGTAACCTTACTTCATAAATGTTACCATGTATGTATCCTATCAAGACAATTTTCTTTGACTTGTTATGAACAACTTCACAGTGTGAGTCATAGAATACAACATGATAACCTCTGTCAGTGATTAATTTTATTTTCAGTGTCAACATCCTTAATTCCATCTTTATAGCCTAGGCATTCTTTCCAGTTTTTCTTTAAGATCATCTCATGAACCTTTTTTCCTGAATCAGTCCAGGTTTTAAGGGTTTTTCTTTCATTCTCCAGATCCTTTTCTAACATAATATATCTAGCCTCAAGAATCTTAACTGTATGTTTAGCTCTCTCACATTCTTTCTTCAAATCTATCTGATGTATTAAGTCAGACTCTAACTGATCATTCCTAGATTTTAAGGTCTTAATTTCAGTTATAAGTCTATCATTTTCTAAGGTCTTATTCTTAAAACTACCATGCAGAGATTTAAGAATAGATTTCAATTCAGATATATTTTCAGTATCAAAAGAGAAGAAACGAGTTTGTACCTTAGGCTCAGAATGGCAATAGAATCATCAAGACTAGCCATCAGTGCATAGCATGTGTTTTCATCTTCAGAATCAGAGGAGTCCATCCAATTCTTGCTTGACATGATCAGGGCTTTGTTCTTCCCTTTATCATGCTTTGTTTTCTTGCACTCTGAGGCAAAGTGACCAGGTTCATCACAGTTGTAGCACTTGATCTTTGTCTTGTCTACCTTCCCAACTTTAGAGTCCTTTCCATCTTTTCTCCCAGTTGACTTCCTTTCACCTCCAGTGAACTTCTTCCTGAAACTTTTGTTGTTCCTAAACTTCCTGAATTGCATTCTCATGAAGCCCTTAACCAGCAATGCGGCCATTTGCATGACATCAGAATCTGTCATGTTCTCATCAGTTTCAGAATCAGTATCATCATCAGGATTTGATGATGAATCATCAGTATCTGATTCTGGCAAATTGTTCTTCTTTCATACAGCTCCAACAGACTTTTCTTTTGAAGAATTATCATTTACTTTCAAAACAACAGATTTCCCTTAGTTGCTTTTCCTCTCTCTGCTGTGCTGAACCTCCAAATCATGAGTTCTCAGCATGCCATAGACTTCATCCAGAGTAATTACGTCCAGATCATACTGATGTCATATGATTGAAGTCTGAGTCTCCCATTCTTCACTCAAAGCTCTCAAAAACTTGGTGTTTGAATCCTCTCGATTATACACCTTTCCCACCAAAGACATATTGTTTAGCAGAGTCGGAAATCTGTCATAGATGTCAGTGAGACTTTCATCAGGCTTAGCCTCAAAGTGTTCATATTCTTGAATCAGAACAGCCCTTCTGTTCTTCTTGATGGCCATAGTTCCTTAACATTGAGTTTCAAGAGCATCCCAGATCTCTTTGGCAGTCTTGTAGGCTATAACCCTGTTTGACATCACAGAATCAAGATTATTATGCAAAATGTTTCTTACCTTTGCATCTTTCAGCACAGCTACTTTCTCATCTGGTGTCCATTCTATCTTCTCCTTCAGTTGATAATGTTCAGCAGTCGTAGGAGTTGCAGGCACCAGTTTTATTGGCATGAAGGGTCCATCATTGATTACATCTAGATAATCTGGATCTGTAGCTTCCAGGTACATGAGCATCTTCACCTTCTATGTTGGATATTCAGTCTTTTTCAGAATGCGAATTTTAATGCTTTCATACTTGTTCAGAGACATGTTTAGATCGTTTCTGATTGTAAATTTATCAGTGTGCTCTGATACCAATTATTGCCCAGTAAAGATACAATTGTTTAAGGGGGGTTGGATACAATTGTATAGATGTTTCGAACAAGTAATAAAATATAACAGCTTTTTATATTTCTGATAAAAACAGTTACAAAATCCTCTCAAGAAATACTGATGTTCTTGAGAGCTGCTAGGTCGAATGATCCTCGAGTGTGATACAACTAAGTGATGACCTAAACTGTCTTTATATACTACACAACAACAACAGATTAATCTAAGATATGCATTATCAAAAACTAACCGAAACTGATACATATCTTAAACTAAACAGATATAGTCCTATAACTCAGACGTAACAGATATTTGCTCCACATTATAAGGAACAGAACAAATCCTCTAATGCTGACTATCTTCAAATACTGATGTCATACAAATGCTGATGACATACCAAATCCTGACGGTACATCAAATCCCGATGACATCCGAACAGCCAGATCCTGAGCTTCTTCTGATCATTGAGAATTCAATATGTAACCAATACTCACAATTTTGAATTGTATTTTTGCAGATTATTGTCGATGGTTGCTTTTGTTTGTAGATGACTATCAATCTTTGCTTTAGTTCAAACGGTAACCACTTTATTCTTTTAAATGACTCATAAGTATATGTTAGGTCCCAATGCGTTTGTAGAAGGGGGGTCGAATACAAACGGTACCGAATAATTGAATAAATGCGGAATAAAAAATGTGAATCAAAATTCAAGTTAAATAAGAATATTATTAAACTTGAAAGGTGTTACAACAACTGTATCGATTACAAGGAATTAATCTCAAATTAATTATCACAAATTTAGAATAAATTCGACATGAACTTTTTCTATTTTTGCAATAATTAGAATCAAATGCTAAACGCGATTTGAGATTAAGTTCTAGGGATTTTGATCCGCTAGATTGTTACACAAGATAATGATTTCTAGTGGTTTGGATTTAACTTTACTAGCTAGAAATTGTGATCTTGATTTTAGCAGAGAAGAGATGATATATTTTTCAGCTTCTGCTTTTCTTTGTTCTTGAACTGTTTTTGGATGGATGATTGACTTCTATTGCTTCTGTTGTTTAAATAATAAAACAACCACCTGATTTGTTGGCAAGACAATCCTTTTAGCTCAGCAAGACAATCCATTGAGCTAGCAAGACAATCCATTGAGCTAGTAAGACTTTCGGTTAGACTATTGATTGAACTAGCAAGACAATCAGAATGAACTGGCAAGACAATCCTCCTCCCAGTGTAACTTTCGGTATGACAATTGAAATGACTTGGCATGACAATCGGTATGACAATACAGATTGTCATGCTAGTTCATTTTCAATTGTCTTGCTGATTTAAACTGATTTTAATTCAAAAAACAATTCTGAAAAATCTTAATATTAATTCAGAATTAATTAATCAATTAATCTTTGCAGATATAATTTATTTTCTTAATTAAATTATATGACTTAATTAATTAATAGAGAATTAATACTAATCTTGAGCAGCAACCATTCTTATGAAAATCTTCTGATAATCACAGTCAATTATGAATCAATTCCACCACTTCAATGTTGACACTCAATGTACTGTCTGGTTCATGAGTGACTAACTTCCGTGACGTTTCTTCATGTCTTGACTTTGATACTTTGATTTTCTTCAGATTAAATCCTTGTAATTAATGATACTCTAACGAGATCTCTGTCACTTGATTAAATCCACACTCTTGATTTATATCACTGAGGCATGATCAATTTCTTGAACTTCTTCCAGTGAATTAATTCCTCAAGTCTGTAGATGAACCTTGTTTCTGAATCCTTTGACAGATATTACTTTGCGAGATCTCTCTGACGGTCGATCCACTATTTACTTATTACATTCTTATTTGAGTTGAGTTGAATCCTCGAATATACAAATAGGCTATGACATATGACTTACAATCTCCCCCTATTTGTTTGTTAAACAATAACACACAAATACCTAGAGGATAACTCAACTAACAAATAAGAAAAAGATATAAAAAGAAATACAAAGTAAATAGTAGAAAAGTTCTGGACTAGATTTAACATTTTCCAGATTCCAAGCAGATGTTCCTCTAGACTAAACATATCTTCAAGTAGTTCCATCTTCATTTGTACAACCACATTTCCTGTTGAGAAGCCCATATCTCTCTTGCTTCTCCCCCTATGAGAATCAACTGATTAAAGAAGATCACCTTCGTTTACCACCTCTCCCGTATAATAGGATCCGCAGATAAAAACCAATGGTACTCCCCTTTTGAAAACAGCTTCTTCCCTTACTAGAAAATCACCTTGTGTTTACCACCTCTCCCGTATAATAGGATCCGTAGTTACAAACAACAATGGTGTGGTGTAGTGTACATGTAGGATCTTTTTCTTACTCCCTGCTATTTCTCCCCCTTAGTTGAGGAATCCTCCAAACTATTACTTAAGCTTTTATCTCCCCCTTAGTGAAGGAATGTATGTCGTCGTCTGAAGAAGTTCTCATATTTCACTTGGTTGGAAAAGAAATAACAAGTAGTTTCTCTTTCTTCCTCACTGTGAGTGTGTGATTCTGTTTAGTGTACCTCACATGTGTTTCACTCTTCTCTCCACTCGTGTTTACACTCATTCTCACAAGTGTATCACTCTTCTCTCATAGATCCATAATCTAGCTGTACCTGCAAGGAAAATCACCTTAACCATCCTTAAGGAGGTCATAGGTGGTGCAATGGGAGTTCGCAAATCCCCATCCTTGTTAAACTCGTCAGATGAATCTGAGTCATAATCTACAAGTTGTTAGTTTCCCTTTTAGGGTTCCAGATTTGAATTCTGGGAAGGTAAACAATGATCCAAAGAATTTAGCATAAAGATCAAAGTTCCCTTCTAATGCCTGTGAAGACATTTCCTTGTGACTCATCAGGTAATATCTGAATCATTGTCAACAAGTTGCCGATCTGCACCTATGTCAGATCCACTATCCGCAGATGCATCCAGGGGATTTAAGCCTGGGGAGGTAGACACTGACCACTGACATATGGCTTATGGATCAGTATCCTCTCCCAACACCTATAAAGGCAATTGGTCCATTAACGAACCTTGAACAATCGAATCTGACCTTAAAATGGTCGAAACTCTTGTTTCTGTCAACTCATCCTTTGTGTGTGTAACCTCTCCTTGTGCATTAAGAATTGTTTATGTTTGAAGTGGTGACACTACATTGGATACCCTGGCCGACAGGCAAATTTCAATAGACGCACCCTGTTGAGAGAATGAATCTAGTAACTGTTTATGTGCCTTTTCAGCCATTACATCTTTTTGAGAAGATGTATGGGGGCTAACAGTTGTCTCGGTTTAAATACTACTCATCTATTTAGGAGACAGAGCTACTGGGTTGACTACAGAACCTTCCTTATGTGGTGCACTAAGGCACTATCTCCCTCACGCTCATTCATACTACATTTAGTAGTAAGAGAGTGTTGGTTGGTTCTGTTTTTGTGTTTGTTTTTACAATCTGGGATAGACGTTGTGGGTTTTCAACCTCATGACTGTCAATGAAAGAAAGTCATTGGAGACTGAACCTGTAACACAGAACATATGGTAATAGAGAGAAAATGATTTACAATAGTGATTTCAAAAGATTTTACATGAAATAAGAAATCACTAATGTAGAAAGAAGTTTGATTTTGTTTTTCAATATGAATGAGTTTTTGATAAAACATTGATCACTTAGGGTAAAGTCTAAGTAATTCTCATTCATGTCAAAAGCTTACAAATATCTGCAACATAATGTTAACAACATATCATTGACCGATACTTGTCAAGTACTTTAGATACTAATTGTTATGTTGCATTATATTTAAAATAAAATAAAAATAAAATAATAAAAATAAAATATCAATGCATTAAATACCAAATATCTATCAACAAGATATCAGCATTCAATTTCATATATCATACAATATTTACAATTACAAAAAAATATAAATACAAACTTATATAAATATAACAAAAATATAGAAACTATTTACAAGTTCAAGATAACATTACCAGCTTGCAAACAGCCATATCCCTCGGATAAACCTTTGCTGTTATCTCCAAAGGTAACCAGGGGGCTAGCTTTCTCAACCACATTTGATAGCAGGGCTCTATCTCCGGTCATATGTCTTGATGATCCACTGTCAAGAATCCACACTACCGGTTATACCTGTTTAATGCCCTGCATTACAAATGGATTAGACCTTCTTCGGAACCCAAACTTGGTTGGGCCCGGCATACTTGTAGAATTGTCCTTTGTCAGGCAAAACAACATTTTTAATTTTAATTGTCTCAACTTTCTCAATGACTGAACATTTGACCTTGTAAACAGCCTTAACAAAATTCTGTTTAAGCTTAGGCACAAATGTCTCCTTTCTAGCCTTAGAAGGACTAGCAGTCTTAGACCTATCATGCTTCTTGTTATTCACATGCTGACGAGGAGTAGTCTTATCATTAGAAACATGCTTACCATTAAAATAAGCATACATCATATTAAAAGCACAAGACATACAATTAGAAACACCACATGCTTTATGAGAGTGATTAATAGTATGCAATTTATGCATGGCAGACATGGCATTTTTGTTATCCAACTCATGTGTGTCTGAGTTAGTCTTAGTTGCTTTCACAACTTTGACTGGAACTTTCGACACACTTGACTTGGAAACAACCTTCTCATTAGCATGATCTTCAGCACGTATTTCTTCCTGAATAACAGAAGAGGTCGCATCAAATGGTTCAGCAATTGATGGTTTATAGAGGGGTTCATCAACACCCTTAAGCACATGTGGTACTTCCCTCCCTTTAGCACAGACACGAGGAGGGGAGTTTATGCCTAATTCTCCAATAGCAACATTGTAATCATAACCTATTCCAGATGTTTGATTAACAGATTGCTTACTGTAGAACTCTTATCCTTCGAACAAGAATTGAAGTAGGCTCTAACCTTAGTCTCAAGACCGGTGATCTTGTCTTTGAGAATAGTTTCAAGTTTTCTATAACAGTCAACTCTATTCTCTAGAAAAGATACTTGTTCTTTTAATTTGTCTTGATTAATGTGCACAAGTCTTAATTCATTGACCTCTTTCTCAAGGTCTGTGATCTGTAAACTTAACAGTTCATTATCACGACGTGCACAATCTAAGTTACCTCTTAGATGATAAACCATTTTAGCATTAGAAAATTTTACCTCTATTCTTGACGATGAAGCTTTTCCATCAATAGCCATAAGAGCAAGATTTCCTTCATCTTCATCTTCACTATCAGTATCATCCCAGCTTCTTCCCTTTGCCAGATAAGCCCTTTCAGAGTTCTTTCTTACTTGCTTTGGCTTCCTACATTCTGTGGCAAAGTGTCCCAACTCATTGCAGTTATAGCATCTAATGGTGCTCCGATCAACCATCCCTGTTTTGTATCCACCACTGCTGGTGTCAGAGGATTAAGATCCACCTTTCTGGAATTTATTGTAGTTGGACTTGTACTTAAGCTTGGGATTCCTCTTGAATCTGACATGGGAGAATCTCTTGACAATTTGGGCCATTGACTCGTCTTCCAATTGCTCCAGCTCTTCCAAGGAATAAAAATCATCACTTGATTGATTTGTAGTAGGAGGATCATATTCTGCTACTAACATATTTTCCTCAGCCTTGGAACACTGTACCATTCTCTCCAATTGTTGAGATTGCTGTTGTTGTTGACCTTCAGCTACAAGTGCAGTAGATGTGCTGACCATTCTATCCTTCCCGTAGACTTCCTTCTGTTGAATCTGCTCCAACTCATAGGTTTTTAACACTCCATAGAGCCTGTCCAAAGAAATCTCACTCAGATCTCTAGCTTCTCTAATGGCAGTGATTCTATGTTCAAGATGAGTTGGCAGTGTTAAAAGGAACTTTTTGTTGACCTCCCTGATTGAATAATATTTCCCATTTATGTTCAGGTTGTTGATCAACGCATTGTACCTCTCAAACACTTCAGTAATTCCTTCTCCTGGATTTGATTTAAAATATTCATACTCAGAGGTTAGGATCTCCAACTTGTTCTCCCTAACTTCCTCTGTGCCTTCATTGATCACCTCAATAGTTTCCCACATGTGTTTGGAATTTTTACAGTTCATCACATGTCTGTTCATCAAGGGATCAAGGGAATCAATTAAAATTAACTGAAGGCTGGCATCCAAGGAGGCTTCATCTTTTTCAGCAGGAGAAAAATCCTCAGGATCTTTAGGATAGGTTCTGGCTTTGGTGATCACAACATCATCTACTATCACCTCCGGTTCAATAACCATCGGAGTTCTTATCCCCTTCTTTAACAAGTTTGTATATTTGGGATTTGCCACTTGTAAAAACAAGAGCATCTTCTTCTTCCACATAATATAATTCTCTTTATCAAATTGTGGAATTTTAACGGTTCCAACTTTTTGTGAAGTCATTATGAATTTTTGAATGAATAAAAAATTCAAGGAGCTGAAAAATCACAAAAGTCTAGGACCTTGATTTGTTCGTTAATCAGAAGGCTCTGATACCAATTGTTAGGTCCCAATACGTTTGTAGAAGGGGGTTGAATAAAAACGGTACCGAATAATCGAATAAATGCGGAATAAAAAATGTGAAACAAAATTCAAGTTAAATAAGAATATTATTAAACTTGAAAGGTGTTACAACAACTGTATCGATTACAAGGAATTAATCTCAAATTAATTATCACAAATTTAGAATAAATTCGACATGAACTTTTTCTATTTTTGCAATAATTAGAATCAAATGCTAAACGCGATTTGAGATTAAGTTCTTGGAATTTTGATCCGCTAGATTGTTACACAAGAACAAGATAATGATTTCTAGTGGTTTGGATTTAACTTTACTAGCTAGAAATTGTGATCTTGATTTTAGCAGAGAAGAGATGATATATTTTTCAGCTTCTGCTTTTCTTTGTTCTTGAACTGTTTTCGGATGGATGATTGACTTCTGTTGCTTCTGTTGTTTAAATAATAAAACAACCACCTGATTTGTTGGCAAGACAATCCTTTTAGCTCAGCAAGACAATCCATTGAGCTAGCAAGACAATCCATTGAGCTAGCAAGACTTTCGGTGAGACTATTGATTGAACTAGCAAGACAATCAGAATGAACTGGCAAGACAATCCTCCTCCCACTGTAACTTTCGGTATGACAATTGAAATGACTTGGCATGACAATCGGTATGACAATCCAGATTGTCATGCTAGTTCATTTTCAATTGTCTTGCTGATTTAAACTGATTTTAATTCAAAAAAAAATTCTGAAAAATCTTAATATTAATTCAGAATTAATTAATCAATTAATCTTTGCAGATATAATTTATTTTCTTAATTAAATTATATGACTTAATTAATTAATAGAGAATTAACATTAATCTTGAGCAGCAACCATTCTTCTGAAAATCTTCTGATAATCACAGTCAATTATGAATCAATTCCACCACTTCAATGTTGACACTCGATGTACTGTCTGGTTCATGAGTGACTAACTTTCGTGACGTTTCTTCATGTCTTGACTTTGATACTTTGATTTTCTTCAGATTAAATCCTTGTAATTAATGATACTTTGACGAGATCTCTGTCACTTGATTAAATCCACACTCTTGATTTATATCACTGAGGCATGATCAATTTCTTGAACTTCTTCCAGTGAATTAATTCCTCAAGTCTGTAGATGAACCTTGTTTCTGAATCCTTTGACAGATATTACTTTGCGAGATCTCTCTGACGGTCGATCCACTATTTACTTATTACATTCTTATTTGAGTTGAGTTGAATCCTCGAATATACAAATAGGCTATGACATATGACTTACAATCTTCCTCTATTTGTTTGTTAAACAATAACACACAAATACCTAGAGGATAACTCAACTAACAAATAAGAAAAAGATAAAAAAAGAATTACAAAGTAAATAGTAGAAAAGTTCTGGACTAGATTTAACATTTTCCAGATTCCAAGCAGATGTTCCTCTAGACTGAACATATCTTCAAGTAGTTCCATCTTCATTTGTACAACCACATTTCTTGTTGAGAAGCCCATATCTCTCTTGCTTCTCCCCCTATGAGAATCAACTGATTAAAGAAGATCACCTTCGTTTACCACCTCTCCCATACAATAGGATCCGCAGATAAAAACCAATGGTACTCCCCTTTTGAAAACAGCTTCTTCCCTTACTAGAAAATCACCTTGTGTTTACCACCTCTCCCGTACAATAGGATCCGTAGTTACAAACAACAATGGTGTGGTGTAGTGTACATGTAGGATCTTTTTCTTACTCCCTGCTATTTCTCCCCCTTAGTTGAGGAATCCTCCAAACTATTACTTAAGCTTTTATCTCCCCCTTAGTGAAGGAATGTATGCCGTCGTCTGAAGAAGTTCTCATATTTCATTTGGTTGGAAAAGAAATAACAAGTAGTTTCTCTTTCTTCCTCACTGTGAGTGTGTGATTCTGTTTAGTGTACCTCACATGTGTTTCACTCTTCTCTCCACTCGTGTTTACACTCATTCTCACAAGTGTATCACTCTTCTCTCATAGATCCATAATCCAGCTGTACCTGCAAGGAAAATCACCTTAGCCATCCTTAAGGAGGTCATAGGTGGTGCAATGGGAGTTCGCAAATCCTCATCCTTGTTAAACTCGTCAGATGAATCTGAGTCATAATCTACAAGTTGCTAGTTTCCCTTTTAGGGTTACAGATTTGAATTCTGGGAAGGTAAACAATGATCCAAAGAATTTAGCATAAAGATCAAAGTTCCCTTCTAATGCCTGTGAAGACATTTCCTTGTGACTCATCAGGTAATATCTGAACCATTGTCAACAAGTTGCCGATCTGCACCTATGTCAGATCCACTATCCGCAGATGCATCCAGGGGATTTAAGCCTGGGGAGGTAGACACTGACCACTGATATATGGCTTATGGATCAGTATCCTCTCCTAACACCTATAAAGGCAATTGGTCCATTAACGAACCTTGAACAATCGAATCTGACCTTAAAATGGTCGAAACTCTTGTTTCCGTCAACTCGTCCTTTGTGTGTGTAACCTCTCCTTGTGCATCAAGAATTGTTTATGTTTGAAGTGGTGACACTACATTGGATACCCTGGCCGACAGGCAAATTTCAATAGACGCACCCTGTTGAGAGAATGAATCTAGTAATTGTTTATGTGCCTTTTCAGCCATTACATCTTTTTGAGAAGATGTATGGGGGCTAACAGTTATCTCGGTTTAAATACTACTCATCTATTTAGGAGACAGAGCTACTGGGTTGACTACAGAACCTTCCTTATGTGGTGCACTAAGGCACTATCTCCCTCACGCTCATTCATACTACATTTAGTAGTAAGAGAGTGTTGGTTGGTTCTATTTTTGTGTTTGTCTTTACAGTCTGGGATAGACGTTGTGGGTTTTCAACCTCATGACTGTCAATGAAAGAAAGTCATTGGAGACTGAACCTGTAACACAGAACATATGGTAATAGAGAGAAAATGATTTACAATAGTGATTTCAAAAGATTTTACATGAAATAAGAAATCACTAATGTAGAAAGAAGTTTGATTTTGTTTTTCAATATGAATGAGTTTTTGATAAAATATTGATCACTTAGGGTAAAGTCTAAGTAATTCTCATTCATGTCAAAAGCTTACAAATATCTGCAACATAATGTTAACAACATATCATTGACCGATACTTGTCAAGTACTTTAGATACTAATTGTTATGTTGCATTATATTTAAAATAAAATAAGAATAAAATAATAAAAATAAAATATCAATGAATTAAATACCAAATATCTATTAACAAGATATCAGCATTCAATTTCATATATCATACAATATTTACAATTACAAAAAAAATATAAATACAAATTTATATAAATATAACAAAAATATAGAAACTATTTACAAGTTCAAGATAACATTACCACCTTGCAAACAGCCATATCCCTCGGATAAACCTTTGCTGTTATCTCCAAAGGTAACCAGGGGGCTAGCTTTCTCAACCACATTTGATAGCAGGGCTCTATCTCCGGTCATATGTCTTGATGATCCACTGTCAAGAATCCACACTACCGGTTATACCTGTTTAATGCCCTGCACTACAAATGGATTAGACCTTCTTCGGAACCCAAACTTTGGTTGGGCCCGGCATACTTGTAGAATTGTCATTTGTCAGGGAAAACAACATTTTTAATTTTAATTGTCTCAACTTTCTCAATGACTGAACATTTGACCTTGTAAACAGCCTTAACAAAATTCTGTTTAAGCTTAGGCACAAATGTCTCCTTTCTAGCCTTAGAAGGACTAGCAGTCTTAGACCTATCATGCTTCTTGTTATTCACATGCTGACGAGGAGTAGTCTTATCATTAGAAACATGCTTACCATTAAAATAAGCATACATCATATTAAAAGCATAAGACATACAATTAGAAACACCACATGCTTTATGAGAGTGATTAATAGTAGGCAATTTATGCATGGCAGACATGGCATTTTTGTTATCCAACTCATGTGTGTCTGAGTTAGTCTCAGTTGCTTTCACAACTTTGACTGGAACTTTCGACACACTTGACTTGGAAACAACCTTCTCATTAGCATGATCTTCAGCACGTATTTCTTCCTGAATAACAGAAGAGGTCGCATCAAATGGTTCAGCAATTGATGGTTTATAGAGGGGTTCATCAACACCCTTAAGCACATGTGGTACTTCCCTCCCTTTAGCACAGACACGAGGAGGGGAGTTTATGCCTAATTCTCCAATAGCAACATTGTAATCATAACCTATTCCAGATGTTTGATTAACAGATTGCTTACTGTAGAACTCTTTAGCCTTCGAACAAGAATTGAAGTAGGCTCTAACCTTAGTCTCAAGACCGGTGATCTTGTCTTTGAGAATAGTTTCGAGTTTTCTATAACAGTCAACTCTATTCTCTAGAAAAGATACTTGTTCTTTTAATTTGTCTTGATTAATGTGCACAAGTCTTAATTCATTGACCTCTTTCTCAAGGTCTGTGATCTGTAAACTTAACAGTTCATTATCACGACGTGCACAATCTAAGTTACCTCTTAGATGATAAACCATTTCAGCATTAGAAAGTTTTACCTCTATTCTTGACGATGAAGCTTTTCCATCAATAGCCATAAGAGCAAGATTTCCTTCATCTTCATCTTCACTATCAGTATCATCCCAGCTTCTTCCCTTTGCCAGATAAGCCCTTTCAGAGTTCTTTCTTACTTGCTTTGGCTTCCTATATTCTGTGGCAAAGTGTCCCAACTCATTGCAGTTATAACATCTAATGGTGCTCCGATCAACCATCCCTGTTTTGAATCCACCACTGCTGGTGTCAGAGGATGAAGATCCACCTTTCTGGAATTTGTTGTAGTTGGACTTGTACTTAAGCTTGGGATTCCTCTTGAATCTGACATGGGAGAATCTCTTGACAATTTGGGCCATTGACTCGTCTTCCAATTGGTCCAGCTCTTCCAAGGAATAAAAATCATCACTTGATTGATTTGTAGTAGGAGGATCATATTCTGCTACTAACATATTTTCCTCAGCCTTGGAACACTGTACCATTCTCTCCAATTGTTGAGATTGCTGTTGTTGTTGACCTTCAGCTACAAGTGCAGTAGATGTGCTGACCATTCTATCCTTCCCGTAGACTTCCTTCTGTTGAATCTGCTCCAACTCATAGGTTTTTAACACTCCATAGAGCATGTCCAAAGAAATCTCACTCAGATCTCTAGCTTCTCTAATGGCAGTGATTCTATGTTCAAGATGAGTTGGCAGTGTTAAAAGGAACTTTTTGTTGACGTCCCTGATTGAATAATATTTCCCATTTATGTTCAGGTTGTTGATCAACGCATTGTACCTCTCAAACACTTCAGTAATTCCTTCTCCTGGATTTGATTTAAAATATTCATACTCAGAGGTTAGGATCTCCAACTTGTTCTCCCTAACTTCCTCTGTGCCTTCATTGATCACCTCAATAGTTTCCCACATGTGTTTGGAATTTTTACAGTTCATCACATGTCTGTTCATCAAGGGATCAAGGGAATCAATTAAAATTAACTGAAGGCTGGCATCCAAGGAGGCTTCATCTTTTTCAGCAGGAGAAAAATCCTTAGGATCTTTAGGATAGGTTCTGGCTTTGGTGATCACAACATCATCTACTATCACCTCCTGTTCAATAACCATCGGAGTTCTTATCCCCTTCTTTAACAAGTTTGTATATTTGGGATTTGCCACTTGTAAAAACAAGAGCATCTTCTTCTTCCACATAATATAATTCTCTTTATCAAATTGTGGAATTTTAACGGTTCCAACTTTTTGTGAAGTCATTATGAATTTTTGAATGAATAAAAAATTCAAGGAGTTGAAAAATCACAAAAGTCTAGGATCTTGATTTGTTCGTTAATCAGAAGGCTCTGATACCAATTGTTAGGTCCCAATGCGTTTGTAGAAGGGGGGTTGAATACTAACGGTACCGAATAATCGAATAAATGCGGAATAAAAAATGTGAAACAAAATTCAAGTTAAATAAGAATATTATTAAACTTGAAAGGTGTTACAACAACTGTATCGATTACAAGGAATTAATCTCAAATTAATTATCACAAATTTAGAATAAATTCGACATGAACTTTTTCTATTTTTGCAATAATTAGAATCAAATGCTAAACGCGATTTGAGATTAAGTTCTAGGGATTTTGATCCGCTAGATTGTTACACAAGAACAAGATAATGATTTCTAGTGGTTTGGATTTAACTTTACTAGCTAGAAATTGTGATCTTGATTTTAGCAGAGAAGAGATGATATATTTTTCAGCTTCTGCTTTTCTTTGTTCTTGAACTGTTTTCGGATGGATGATTGACTTCTGTTGCTTCTGTTGTTTAAATAATAAAACAACCACCTGATTTGTTGGCAAGACAATCCTTTTAGCTCAGCAAGACAATCCATTGAGCTAGCAAGACAATCCATTGAGCTAGCAAGACTTTCGGTGAGACTATTGATTGAACTAGCAAGACAATCAGAATGAACTGGCAAGACAATCCTCCTCCCACTGTAACTTTCGGTATGACAATTGAAATGACTTGGCATGACAATCGGTATGACAATCCAGATTGTCATGGTAGTTCATTTTCAATTGTCTTGCTGATTTAAACTGATTTTAATTCAAAAAACAATTCTGAAAAATCTTAATATTAATTCAGAATTAATTAATCAATTAATCTTTGCAGATATAATTTATTTTCTTAATTAAATTATATGACTTAATTAATTAATAGAGAATTAATACTAATCTTGAGCAGCAACCATTCTTCTAAAAATCTTCTGATAATCACAGTCAATTTTGAATCAATTCCACCACTTCAATGTTGACACTCGATGTACTGTCTGGTTCATGAGTGACTAACTTCCGTGACGTTTCTTCATGTCTTGACTTTGATACTTTGATTTTCTTCAGATTAAATCCTTGTAATTAATGATACTCTGACGAGATCTCTGTCACTTGATTAAATCCACACTCTTGATTTATATCACTGAGGCATGATCAATTTCTTGAACTTCTTCCAGTGAATTAATTCCTCAAGTCTGTAGATGAACCTTGTTTCTGAATCCTTTGACAGATATTACTTTGCGAGATCTCTCTGACGGTCGATCCACTATTTACTTATTACATTCTTATTTGAGTTGAGTTGAATCCTCGAATATACAAATAGGCTATGACATATGACTTACAGTATACATATGTTTAATCATTCTTTTTAGATTTACTATGGTATTGTATTTTGATACATCTTAATTTTGTTAATAATTTTTCGTTAGTTTTTTGAAACATCTACACAATCAGGTGATCTTTTTAGTCTGATAATGATTCAATTATTTTTTGCCGATTTGGTTAGAACTTATGTTTTTGCACTCCAACTGTTTGATGTTCTTTATGAACAACTTTATTTTGATTTTGATGTTATTTTTTTGCAGGATGGTATTAAAATGGGAGATGAGGAAGTGGAATAAGATATACCGGCTCTATTTGATGAGTTAATATGTACTCTAAGTTATTTGTGGAGAGAGCGCACATGGGAATTGTCAAGGCTTTCATTATATTGTTACGATAAAAACTTGAAATAGTTTATAAATGGTAAGCCATGAAGGATGATATTGAGATGTGAAGTTCAGTTTATCACATGATTTTAGTTCACATACTAATATATAATGAAAAAGAGGTATCATTGATTTTTAATCCTACATATTATACCTTCTTCATGCTTTTTTAACATTTATGCAGCTGGATGGACTGCTCTATTAAGTGATTCTTCATCACCAAGTTCCAGATGTGTGATAATTTTTCCTTTACTTATATTCGTACTCTATTAATTCTTGACAAGTTTGTTGATGTGCTTTACTTGAATTTATGCATAAGGCTTACATAGATCTTAAGTTAACATAGTTACTGATTATGTGTGTATTTCTGTTTGACTGGTATATGGGAGCTACCGATACATGTTTGATATATTGTCTTTGAGAAAATGCTTGCCATTTTTTTACTTATGTCCTATTATTATATATACACATTTGAAAGTATATTTTCGAAGTTATATAGTTGTATCGAGTATGATTTGTGTTCTTTCTAATATCAAATTTTTGATTTTGATTTTGTTCTAAAGTATTATCCACTTTTCATGTATTGTTGATTTAAAGCAGGCAAGGTGTTCTTACTTGGGACTACTGATTAAAGAGATTTAATTTAAATTAGACTGCCATTATATTCTGTATCCACTTCAATTGAGTTGTATTTAAAAAAATTGATCAATATATCCACTTTATCTTATATTAGTTTGATGTAAAATTCTGATTTAAAATTATTGCAGCTGTAATGCTTTGTTAAAATGTTATGTCTCATGCCCTGTAACTTCTTACAACTTTAGTTTATGCACAACTGAGGTTTTGTTTTTAATGTACTTGAATTTCTCATATATGATCCAAATTCTCCGTGAAGTTTGATGTCCAATGTATCTCGAAGTTACATTTATAAAAATATATAGAAAGGGAATATATAGAAAGGGTCATGACCAGCACTGTGCAGTGTTCTGGTGGAAAAATATCATCTTCTTTAATTATAATTTTTTATTTCTATTATTTAACCTCTAACTTAGTCTTATTTTATGTAACATGCGTCGATACGGTCCGAGTCATATTATACAATGTACATTGTGATGTTGCATCCTATTATGTGATATGTAGAACTTCCTATATGTCTGCAATGCATCTTTGTACATCGTATACTATAAAGGTGGTGGAAAATAAATTGAAGGATATCTTGGAGGTATGCAATAGTTTTTGACCTTGATGTTGGCAAAAAAACCGCTGGAAAAAGGTTTATAATCTTTAGAACAATAACAAAAAGATCAAACATAACATGTCTAAGTATCTAGCGCCGCCACTTTTTTGACAACCTGTATATTATGTGATTAGAAACTTTTTTTTGTTGTTGTAAATATCTAACACTACTCTGAAGGTGAGGACGGTCGTGGTTGAGTTTTGTAAAATCAGATTACAATCCTACTTGACTGAGGTGTCTGAATTTCTATAAATCCAGCTTTTAGTTTGCTGAAAACCCAACCTTCTAACTTTCCGAAATCTCTTGGAAGTCTTAGATCAAGCAGTCACTTTAATACACTTCCCATGTTTGGAGAAGCATGGAATGCATTTCGGCGATCATTAGTTTATTTTTGTGGACAAGCTGTCGGGACCGTTGCTGCAATGGATCATTTTTCTGAAAAACTTAATTATAACCAGGTATAATATTATTTTTCATTGTATTCTTCTATTATTTAGCCTCACAAAATTGTATTTGCTTGCTACTTAAGTTCTGAAAGGTTACATCAACAATAGGTTTTCGTGAGAGACTTTGTTCAAGTTTCCCTGGCCTTTATGATGAATGGAGAATCTGACATAGTCAAGAATTTTCTTCTGAAAACTCTTCGCCTGCAATCATGAGAGGAGACGGTAGATCGATTCAAATTAGCTGAAAGAGTGATGCCAGAAAGCTTCAAAGTACATCATGATTCTGTTCGGGATTTGGAAATTCTTATCGCAGACTTAGGTGAAAAAGCTATAGAAAGAGTGACTCATGTGGACTCTGGTTTTTAGTGGATCGTATTGCTTCGTGCATACACAAAATCAACAGGGGACCTTTCTTTGGCTGAACAACATGAACGTGAACAGGCTGAATGTCGAAAGGGTATATGCCTGATTTTGAATTAATATCTTGCTGAAAGTTTTTATACTTTCCTCACCCTTCTATGTGTTGATGGATGCTACATGACGGTAGAATGGTTAGTACCAACTATATTTTCTATTTTTTTCAACTTTTAGCTATGTACTTATTTTTGCAATATGAATTTCTAGGTTTGATCTTAATCTATAGGTTTAAATGAATGAATTGGATGAAATTAAATAGATATCAATCATTAGGATTCTATCAATGTAAAAGAATAATTGTAAATGTGACATTTCTAAAAGCATTCCTTTTCTGTACTACAACTCGGGGTGTTTATGGTTACCCATTGAAATACAATCACTTTTTTATGGCCTTAAAATGTGCCTTGCTTTTACTCAAGGCTGATGCCGAAGGGAAAAAATTAACAGACAAAATAAAGACACTCCTCACTGTCTAACTGTTAGGTCACACACACACTGTAGAGGGGGTGAATACAGTGTATAATACAATCAAATCGAACTTTAATATAATAAGTAACAGAAAACAAACTTTATTGAAACAATAAACTCTGTTACAGTATGGAACTGTTACCTCTCAGTGATGAACAAATATCACGAGAGCTGCTAGGGTTACAATGAATAATCTTCTCGAATATATGATAACACTTATAGTATAAACCCAATGTCTGTGTTTATATACTACACAGTTACAAGATAATTGCTAATTGATATGGAATATAATTCTGCTTCCTAAAATATATCAATCAGATATCTTTTCTTCCAAGTATTCCATTCTTTACAGAATTCCTTCTTCATGCATATCTCTTCTTATGTTTATCTTGATCTTCTTTCCTTTAATCAGCTACTGTCCTTATCTGATCGTCCTTCTGCACTTAAGTTCTGATATCTATCTTCTGATGATTATCTCCTGATAACATAAGTACTGATATCCTTAAGTCCTGACTTCCAGTATAAGTACTAATCAACAGTTAAGTACTGATTTATCCTGTTCAAGTAAGATCTGAAAGCTAAACATAAAACATATTAGCCATGACATTATCAAATATATCTAACAATCTCCCCCAACTTGTAAATTAGTATAATATATAAGTTTAACAGATATTTGATGATGTCAAAAATATTAAGTACAAATTCATGAGAATTAGACTAGATAACTACAACTTACAGTCCTTAAAGCTTTTACCAATTTCAACTTCTGATAACAACTTCAGTCTGTACAAATATCAGAATTTAAGCAGTTGTAGATCTTCGACTTGGTTTCATCATCTTCTGATCTCTCTAATGTCAGGAGTTGTTCTGAGATAGTTCTTCAACAAACATTTCTCAGCATATCTGAGTTCATCAATCATTCTCCTTTTAACATCTTTAAGCTCTGCAGTATCTTCACCAGTTTGAAAGATTGCAGCTCTGAGATCATTGATCTTTGCTTTTCTCAACTCCTTATCTAGTCTTATGACATAAACTTTTTCAGACTCCAGATTGAATTCAAGTCCCTTAATACCAAGATATGTTCTGATCTGTGCAGTATTAGGCTTCATATCAACAATATCACCATTGTGATCTCTGTACTTTGGAACATATGTGCTGTCAGACTTAACAGAATAAAGCCTTTTCTGTCTCTGAATCTGTTCTTTTAAGTAGTTTGCAGCAGTCCCTGTTATTCTGTCATCCACTTGAAGTAAGAAAAGTACATGCTCCAATTCTTCAAAATACTTCTATGGAATGGCATTTTGTCTTATATGATAAACCCTACCATCTGTCATGAAATACAACATGATGTATTCTTTCAAGTAGGTATGATAAACCATCTGTACAGATTCCAGTTGATTCAATCTCTCAGGAGTTGCTCCAATACCTGGTTCACTCAAGGAAGTTGGATCATTGGTAGTGTTGTGTACTCTTCTTTCATCAGCACTTCCCAATCCAGTTTTATCTCTTGCTTCCTTTCCAGTAACTACTCTTGCTTCAAAACCACTTGCAGTAGTCTTCAAAGATTGAGTCTGTTTTGCTTTAGTGAATCCTGGTATGAGTGTCTTTGGTCTATCTTCTGATATCAAGTTAACTTGAGCTATGTCAGAGGTTACTTGCTTCTTCCGAATATCAGAACTTACAATTTCTTGACTCTGAACAACTTGAGCCATGTCCGAGGTTGTTTTAAGAACTTTTCTTGAAGTCAGAGCAAGATCATCCCTTTCATCAGTAATTTCTTCATCCTCAGGAGGTACATAAACCTTGATAGGTTCACCAACCTTTTCTTTACCCTTGGATCTTGGATCTATCTGTGGTTGTGATCTAGCCAATGTTGCTTCAGTATGTGTCCTTTCTTTGATCACAATACCTTTGAGTTTTGGAAGTGGCTTTTTACCAGAAGCTTCAGATTTAGATGTGACTTTCTCTGATTTAAGTCTGGCTTCTTCTTCATTTAAACTTTCCAAGTCCATTCCTGGATTTTCTTGAAGAAATAACCGTCTTGACATTTCCTCATCAAGATCTAAAAGTTCATCAGAACTTAACTTTTTACCAGTAGCAGAACTTATTCTTTTCCCAGTATCAGAACTTGTCATGTGACTAGCTTGTCTTGATGTAAACCTTCTACCTTGACTATGACCGCTACCCATTCCAGAGTATCCTTGGTCATCATTTCCATCATCCTTTCCTTGCAGTGTCTTGTTAGTTTTGCATTTGGACTTAATTACCTTCTCCCCCTTTTTAGTATCAGCAGGTAGTAAAAGAGAGATAAGTAATTCCACTGAGGATTGGATTTCAGTAAGTTGCGATTGCTGAGTAGCTTGATTTGTCAGAATTTCATCAATTTGAGCTTGTTGTTTCTCTTGAGTTTTCTCAATATAAGCAATCCTGTCAATGGTAGGTTGGAAGAACTTTTTCTTATCAATTTTCCAAACTTGTTCCTGTTTGATAAAGTTCTCCTGAATCTTGTGTAGCTCTGCATGAGTAGTTGAATGAAGACCTTGTAGATGTTTAGTACTCAATGCAGTGACTCTAAGCTGGGTTTTAAAATCATCAGAATTTAACATTTCATCAGCTTTAGTCAAGTGCTCAGCAAGATGTTTTTCAGTTGGAACACATGAAACTGAGTTCCATTCCTTAATCCACTCCTAACCTGCACGAGTTTCACTCCAAGGTACTGGTGCTTCTCCGGTAACAAACTTCTTAACCAGTTCAGACTTAGGAAGAGTCTGTTGAGGAGTATGTCCTGAAGGACCTGCTTCATCAGCATCTCCAGTTAGAGCAGCATCACCAGTATCTCCAGCATTTGCACCATCAGAACTTAAAGAATCAGTATCTTCTGATAAGACAACAGTGTGAGTAGCAATGGAGGCTTCAGCATCCTCTAATTGCTGATCTTGTTCTAATTTCTGATCAACAGCCATATCCTGATGCTCACCTAAAGTCTGATCATCAGTATCTAGATGCAGAGAAGGTGTCTTAGATAATTCTGGAGTTTGAACAGCATCAGTAACAGGTGTTGGTGAAGGATTTGGTGCTGTTGGAGCTTCTAAGAGAATTACTGCAGGCACAACCAAGTTTTGAACATCAATATCAGCACTTGTGCCTGGATCAACAGAAGACATAGATGGTGAGTTAGCCTTGTCAGATACAGCTTTCTGAGATGGAGTTGATGGAGAAGAAGTGACTGGAGCAAATTCCTTGTCTTGTGAGATCAGAGATTCCTGATCCCCTTCCTTAGCTGCTTCCTCTTCATCATCTAAAACTGGCCTTTTTGCCCTCTGTTTCTTGTATCTCGTTGTTGATTTGGATTCCTTGGGAGTTTCAGGAACTGTCATTCTTCTAAGCCGTTTGAGAAGCCTAGATCCCCCAATTCCAGAATCCTTCTGAGAAGTCACTTTCTCAGCTTCACCTACAACAGGTTATGAAGAAGGAACCTATTCCTCAGTATCAGATTCATCTCTCAGTACAGTCCTCCTCCTCTTTTGAGGTGTTTGAGGAATAGTTTTTGTTCTCTTTGGCTTGGAGGATGAGGGTTGAACAGTCTGTGAAGTAGAGAGATAGGATTTGAGATATGTCCTGAGGGTAGGTTGAGTAGAATGAGTGGTAGGTGCTGAGGATGATGGTTGTTGGGTGTTTGTGGTTGGTTGGACATCAGAGTAAACAGATCTATAAGTATCAGGATCAGCATTTACTAGGATCTGTTTTACAGACTGAGGAATCTGTAATGGTCTAACCACTGTTTTCTTGGTATCAGCATTTACCAGATCATTAAAGTATCATTTTGCAACTCTAAAAGGTGGGGTTGAGGAACTGACTAATTGAGGTTCATCAGTACAAAAAGTATATAGAAGTTGACAGAATCTAGCAAAATAGACAAAATTTCTATCCTCTGTCATCCTATCCCCAATAAAACCAATTATTCCGGTTGCAAAATCAAAATGAGTTTGATGAATAATAGCATACCCTATGTGCTGACTCAGAATTGGGATAGCATCAAAATTCGAACATTTGTTCCCAAAAGCTTTGGTGATGCAGTCAAAGAAGAAACTCCATTCTCTTCTGATATTAGCCCTTTTTAACTGCCCAAGCTTTGCCAAACTCTTTTCATATCCCAAATCAGCCATTAACTCCTGAAGTGCTGATTCCTCTGGAGTTGAAAAAGTACAATTTTCCGGGAGATGTAGAGCTTTTCATATTGTACCAGGAGTGAGTACATAAGATGAATGACCCACTTCAAAAACAATACTGGGAGTGCCATGTTTACCACCATCATCAAAGTGCCCAGTCCGCCAAAACGTCAGAACTTGTTGACTCGAAAAGACTTCAGGCTGTGTTAATGCGTACCCAATCTCACTGTGTGCAAGAAGATCTTGCACAAAATGCAATTCAGATGGAGCTTCAGCATGATCAAGAATTGCAGCATAGTTGTTTGGTACAAACTTAGCTCCATCAATGATTAAATCCTTAGGTGCCATGTGAAAAAGAGAGATTCAAAAGTGCCTGTTAGGTGTTTGATAAAATGTCTGTATGAAAAACCAACGTGAGAAGAAAGAGAGTAAAAGTAAGTAGAGAGAAAAAATATGAAGGAAATAAAAGATTAAAGAAATCCTCTCTCTGTTGTACTTATACTCTGAACAAAAATGTTACCGTTGGACACCTGTCAGACATGCAGTAATAACGGACAGTTATTGGGCTCGAGAAAACAGGAATCATTACTTACCCATTTGCCTAGTTTCAAGGAAAAACCGTTCCATTTATCAAGAGAAACAGTTTTAATTCAAAATTTAAACCGTTATCACTGATTGAATTATTTTTCACTGCATCATTAATATTCTGAAAATAAATCACATGAAAATGACCAAGAGAAATTAGATAAGTGCTGAAAACGAATCAGAACTTAATATAAAACAAAATTTATATGGTTATCAGAATATCAATCAGGATTTATCAACACAAGATAAAATAACTCAGAGACAAAATCTTGAAGTAAAAACAACTTTCATTAATATATCAAGACAATACATTCATGAAATGGAAATTACATCAATACTTATACAAGATTTTCCCTAAGCTTCTAACTAACATCAACAGCCTTAGTCCTAGCTAAGAAGCCTGACAAAGCTGATGCTGAAGAAAAACAGGAAGAAGACGAGATTAAGTCATCTTCTTCTTCCTACTCTCGACAAACAGAATGACGAGTCGGATGATTCGCTCTTGCTGGCGGAGATGATGAAGATGAAGTTCTCTTCGAACGGCCACCAGATCACGTTTGATAACCTCTGGAAATTGAATCCAGAGATTGTGAGGAATGTTGGTGATAGGGTATGAAGTTGGAATTCCATTCAAAAAGACATGCACAGTCTCATCACCATAATTGTAGAACCAGCCAAATGCAGCCATTTGTGATGATAAATGAAAAACGAGAGTGAGTTTGTGATAAAAGTGTGATGGGAAGGCTGATGTGAAGTGGTTGCTTATATAGGCAAGAGAATGCCAGGAGACGCAAAGAAATTGAATGCTGACAGATAGAATTAATTCTACCTCGTCTCCCTAGACTTTGAAAAAGAATAACATTCATTGGAAAGAGTTAACATGGTTTAAAACGCACAAGAAACAAGTAACAGTGGACTGTTCAAGTACGAATACCATTAATCCTAATCATAGTGACTATTAATCTTCCACTTCAACATATTCTAGTTCGAACTGAGACTGTTACCAAATTTTATTCACAGATAAGCCAAGTAAATGATTAGATTGAGAAATCAGAACTTAGACCTATACCAGAACTTAACAGTCATCAGAACATAATTTCTTAACTCGAAAAAGGAATGCCCATCTTAGTAAATCCTCATACAAGTTCTGAGTTATAGACTTCAGAACTTAATCATCAGAACGTGTAACTAGAACTTGTCCTCAGAATTTGTGCAAAGTGACACAGTGACTGTTTATCTAAAATAACATAGACCACCACAATAATTTTCATCATTCATATGGAGTGATTAGTGTGTGTATTAAGCTAAATAACAGACAAAGAGTAAAGTCTGATTCACTTCAGGACATCTTAGAAATAAGGCTTAATTAAAATTTTGCTAAAGAGCTGTCATTGTCCTGAAACCTACTGATGAATGAGTTCATGCTTGAGTCCACCTCAACTGTTTTGTGCTAATTTTATGCATCTTTTGAAATTCTATTTTACAGTGGCTTCTCAGTGCAAGTGAGTCACGACTGCTTATCAGAATTTATGCTATTATCAGAGTATTTCTCCAGTAATCATAGAGTGTGAAAAGTCACCAAGAAAATATTTTGCTTTTCTAATGCATATTTACTTAATACCAGCAATGCACTTGGGTCGTCCCTTCCACATTTTTACTCTAGATCTCAAAGGAGTACCTGATTTTATTCTTTGATCTTTTTGCTTTTTCTTTTGATAAGTGAGGTTTATCAGCACTTAGTACATTCAGCAGTTTTACTAGTATCAGAACTTAACAGATGAGTAGCATTATTCTAATTTGTGACTTAGAATAAGATATACAAAGTAAACTTAACTAAGCTCAATTATCAGAATTTGCTAGTGTCATAAGATTTCCACTGAAATAATTACTTCTTACATGGAATCATTTGTTTATTGAAGACTACTAGGTCAGTATCTAGCACAGTTATCCTCATAGGATTGAATAATTACTTGAACAGACATATCACTTATCAGAGTTTAGAAACATATATCAGACAACAGTCAGTACTTCAAAACATTTATCAATTAAGCACAGAATACACAATGAGATTAATTCTGTAAATACTGAGCATAAAGTCTAATAACACAGAACAAGATTAAGCAGATTTAGAGAAAGAACCTGAAACCATTCCAAGTTCATTTACCAATCTTGTAAAAGTAGCTTCACATAGTGGTTTTGTGAAGATATCTGCTAGTTGTTGATCTGTGGGAACAAAATGCAATTCCACTGTACCTTCATCCATATGTTCCCTTATGAAGTGGTACCTGATGCTGATGTGCTTTGTCATAGAGTGTTGAACTGGATTACCTGTCATAGCAATAGCACTTTGATTATCACAGTAAATAGGGATTTTGAAATATGTTAACCCATAATCCAGTAACTGATTCTTCATCCAAAGAATCTGTGCACAACAGCTTCCTGCAGCAATATACTCTGCTTCTGCAGTTGAAGTGGAAATTGACTTTTGTTTCTTGCTGTACCAAGAAACCAATCTGCCTCCAAAAAATTGGCAGCTTCCACTTGTGCTTTTCCTGTCAATTTTGCAACCTGCAAAATCTGCATCTGAGTAACCTATTAGTTTAAAATCTGATTCTCTAGGATACCATAATCCCAGAGCAGCTGTTCCTTTAAGATACTTAAAGATTCTTTTCACAGCTGTTAAGTGAGGTTCTCTTGGATCTGCTTGAAATCTTGCACAAAGACAGGTAGCATACATGATATCAGGTCTACTAGCAGTTAGATAGAGTAGAGAGCCAATCATACCTCTGTAATCAGTAATATCTACTGATTTACCAGTATCCTTATCCAGTTTTGTTGTAGTGGCCATGGGAGTGGATGCACTTGAACAAGCTTGCATTCCAAATTTCTTCAGCAAGTTTCTGGTGTACTTAGTTTGACAAATAAAAGTGCCTTCTTCATTCTGCTTGACTTGAAGGCCCAGAAAATAGCTAAGTTCCCCCATCATACTCATCTGATATCTTGACTGCTTTAGTTTGGCAAACTTCTTGCAAAGTTTGTCATTTGTAGATCCAAAAATGATATCATCAACATAAATCTGGATCAGAAGTAAGTCCTTTCCATGGTTGAGGTAGAATAGTGTTTTGTCTATTATTCCTCTGTTGAATCCACTTTCCAGAAAAAACTGAGCTAAAGTCTCATACCATGCTCTAGGAGCTTGCTTAAGTCCATAAAGTGCTTTATCAAGCCTGTAGACATAATCTGGATGTTTGGAATCTACAAAGCCTGGAGGTTGTTCAACATATACATCCTCCTCCAATTCTCCATTGAGAAAAGCACTTTTCACATCCATTTGAAAGACAGTAAACTTTTTGTGAGCAGCATAAGCCAAAAATATCCTTATGGCTTCTAACCTAGCAACTGGTGCAAATGTTTCATCATAATCAATTCCTTCATGTTGAGAATATCCTTTTGCAACCAGCCTTGCCTTATTCCTTGTAATTATGCCATCACTGTCAGTTTTGTTTCTGAATACCCATTTTCAAATTCATTTAACTCTTCCTGCATTGCTTGCACCCAATCAGCATCTTGAAGAGCTTCTTCAACTTTCTTTGGCTCAGTCTGAGAGAGAAAAGAATTGTAGAGACATTCATTTGAAGTACCTGTTCTAGTTCTGACACCTGCATCAGGATTTCCAATTATCAAATCAGGTATATGTGATTTTGTCCACTTCCTTGCAGATGGAAGGTTGTCTTCATTTTCATTTTGTCCACTAGATGCTCCCCCATGATCCATGCTATCTTCATTTTCATTTTCTGATGCTCCCCCTGAAACTATGCTCTCTGAGTTGAATTCTTCAGTATTTAGATTTTCAGTACTATCAGAACTTGGCTTATCAGAACTTGACGAATCAGAACTTGAAGAGCCAGATGCATGTTCTGATGTTTCTTGAGATGAGGTAGGATCTTGAGTATGCTCCCCCTGCATAGGTGCATCTTCCTTTGACGTAGTTACCACAGTTTCAATAACATCAGAGTTTAATCCATCAAAGTTTACAGTATCAGGACTTAGACTGTCAGGATTTTCAGTATCAGAATTTGAGTCTTCATTTTCAAATCTCAGCTGATCATGGTCAATGAAATCTTCAAGACCAGTAATCTTCTTGTCATCAAAAGAGACATTGATAGATTCCATGACCACTTTTGTTCTCAAATTATAGACTCTGAAGGCTTTTGTGGAAAGTGGATATCCAACAAAGATTCCTTCATCAGCTTTTAGATCAAACTTTGATAGCTGTTCAGGATGAGTCTTGAGAACAAAACACTTGCATCCAAATACATGAAAATATTTCAGATTTGGCTTCTTTTTCTTCACCATCTCATATGGTGTTTTTCCATGCTTGTTAATGAGTGTTGCATTTTGAGTAAAACAAACAGTGTGCACAGCTTCAGCCCAGAAATAGGTTGGAAGCTTTGCTTCTTCAAGCATTGTACGTGCAGCTTCAATGAGAGTCCTATTCTTTCTTTCAACAACTCCATTCTGCTGTGGAGTTCCAGGAGCAGAAAATTCCTGCTTTATTCCATGGTTTTTATAGAACTCTTCCATTATCAAATTCTTGAACTCAGTGCCATTATCACTCCTTAAAATTTTCATAGAATCTTTGACCATTTTATCCAGCTGTTTGACATGATCAATCAAGATAGATGCAGTTTCACTTTTTGTGTGCAAGAAATACACCCATGTGTATCTGGTGAACTCATCCACTATGACCATCGCATACTTCTTCTTTGCAATAGACATGACATTTACTGGACCAAATAGATCAACATGTAGTAGATGATAAGGCTCAAGAATTGATGATTCAGTCTTGCTCTTGAATGAAGATTTTCTTTGTTTGGCTTTCTGACAGGAATCACAAAGACCATCAGGAGCAAATACTGACTTTGGCAGTCCTCTCACAAGATTTTTCTTGACCAGTTCATTTATATTGTTGAAATTTAAATGAGAGAGTTTCTTATGCCAATTCCAGCTTTCTTCAATTGATGCTCTACTCATCAGATAGATTGCAGAACCATCAGTACTTGTTGAAAGCTTAGCTTCATAAATGTTACCACGCCTGTATCCTTTTAGAACAACTTTGCCTTTAGATTTACTCACAATTTCACAGTGTTCTTCAAAGAAATCAACATGATAACCTCTGTCACAGATTTGACTTATACTCAGTAGGTTGTGTTTAAGTCCTGAGACCAGAGCTACTTCTTTAATTATGACATTTCCAAGATTGATATTGCCATATCCCAATATTTTTCCAATGTTGCCATCTCCATAAGAAACACTTGGGCCAGCTTTCTCCACAAAGTCTGATAGCAGGGCCTTATTTCCAGTCATATGTCCTGAACATCCACTATCCAGACCTAGAATATTTTTCCTGTTGCCCTGCAATCACAAAGACCACTAATTATTAGTTTTAAGGACCCAGACTTGCTTGGATCCTTTGGCCTTATTAAGTTTGTTAACATTTGCAGTGGATTTAGCATCAGAGTTTATGTTAGCATTTTTCTTATCAGAACTTACACTATCAGACTTTGAATCAGAATTTACACTAGAAGGAACAATGGAAACTTTCTTCAAAGAAGGTTTTATTTGATAATAATCATAGTACAAGCTATGATATTCCTTACAAGTATAAATGGAATGCCATAAACTACCACAATGAAAACAAGGATTTTGTGGTTTGTATCTAACAGACTGACTCTTAACTCCTGATTTTGAAGGTAAGGAGTTAATATTCTTATTCTTCTTGCAAAAAGAAGCCAGATGGTTAGAACTTCCACAGTTATGACATGTTTTCCTAGAAGCATCAGGAACAGGTTTATAATTATTGCTTTTATTCACACCTTCCTTTCCATTCCTATTTTTCCTAGGTGATTTTACCTTGTTTGCATTCTTAACATCTTTCAGCTTATGCTTAAGCTGCTTCTTTGCCATTAAGCCTATGTTCACTTCAGCTGTCTTTTCCTGTTTTAGTTTGTCAGAAGTTAATTCCTTTGTAACTTCTGATTTCTCATTTTCAGACTTTACAGTTACAAACTTAACAGGTTTTAACTTTGGCTTTTGCTTATCAACAGGCTTAATTTCTTCAGTTCCTTTATCATTCTTATCTTCTCCATAACCTAAGCCCTCTTTCCAGTTTCCACTACTTACCAAATTTTGAGTTGTTTTGCCAGAGTTAGTCCAAGTCCTGATAATCTCTCTTTCCTTTTCTAACTCAGTTTTTAGAGATTCATTCATTTTTAACACTTCATCCCTAACATAAAAAGCATCATCTCTATCCTTCTGAGTTTGATGGAACATGACTAACTATTTTTCTAAGAAATCATTTCTTTTCTTAAATGCAAGATTTTCAGAAGTTAATCTTTCATATGTTAAAGTTTGATCTCTATAACTAACAAACATGGTTTTAAGATATCTTCTCAACTCATTAATATCATCAGTATGAAAAGCATAAGTAGTCTGAGGTACCTTTGTTTCAGCAACTTCAGAACTGCTCTCAGCACTTTCTTTATCAACATTTGCCATCAATGCATAGTTTTCCTCACTTTCAGAGTCTGAGGTGTCTGTCCAGCTTTTCTGCTTTGTGACAAGAGCCTTGCCTTTGTCACCCTTTACCTTCTTGCAATCAGGAGATATGTGGCCTTTCTCACCACAGTTATAGCATTTAACATTGGTGTAATCTCCTCTGTCAGACTTTCCTCCTCTGCCTTCAGATCTTCTGAAATTCTTCTTATCAGAACTTATGCCTTTCCTGGAAAACTTCTTTCCCTTCCTGAACTTCCTGTATGCAATCTTTGTGATTCCTTTCACCATAAGAGCACACAGCTTCATCATCTCCTCATCAGCATCAGTCTCAGACAAGCTTTCAGAATCTGAGTCATCATCACTTTCAGAACTTGATGACTCAGTTTCAGACTTTATGACAAGAGCTTTACCCTTGTCTTTCCTTGAGGAAGCTGCTTTGGGGAATTCTTCTTCAGCCTTAAGAGCAACTGTCCTTGACTTTCCTCCTTTCCTCTTTCTTCTTTGTTCCATCTCAAGCTCATGAGTCTTGAGCATACCATAGATTTCATCAAGAGTTGTTTCATCAAGATTATAGTTGTCTCTTATTGTCGTTGCCTTCAAATCCCAGCATTCAGGAAGAGCTAACAGGAACTTAAGGTTTGAATCTTCAAGATCATACTCTTTATTAATCAATGACAAATCATTCAAAAGTTTGACAAATCTATCATATAAATCATTCAATGACTCATTAGTCTTTGAGTCAAAGTGTTCATACTCTTGAGTGAGTATTGTCTTCCTGTTCTTCTTAATTGTCTTCGTTCCCTGACACCTTATTTCCAGAGCATCCCATATCTCCTTAGCAGTCTTGCAGTTGATTACCCTGTTTGACATTACATTATCAATGGCACTATGCAGTAAGTGTCGTACTTTGGCATCCTTAGCAATTGATGCTATATCTTCAGGAGTATAATCACTCTTCTCCTTTGGTACGGTCTTTGCTGCTTCACCTGCAACTGCAACAGCGAGCTTGGTTGGTTTGTGAGGGCCTTCCTTGATTCTATCAAGGTATTCTGGATCTGTTGCTTCCAGGAACATGGTCATCCTTACCTTCCATATGGGATATTCAGATGGTCTCAGTATGGGAACTCTGATGGTCTCATACCGACTCTGAATTTGTGTCTTTGGTGGTTCCTCAGTTTTGGTAGGCTTAGTTGGAGTTTCTGTCTCCGACATGATTGTGTTTGGATCTTTAACTGTATGTGTGTTAACAGATAGGCTCTGATACCACTTGTTAGGTCACACACACACTGTAGAGGGGGTGAATACAGTGTATAATACAATCAAATCGAACTTTAATATAATAAGTAACAGAAAACAAACTTTATTGAAACAATAAACTATGTTACAGTATGGAACTGTTACCTCTCAGTGATGAACAAATATCATGAGAGCTGCTAGGGTTACAATGAATAATCTTCTCGAATATATGATAACACTTATAGTGTAAACCCTATGTCTGTGTTTATATACTACACAGTTACAAGATAATCGCTAATTGATATGGAATATAATTCTGCTTCCTAAAATATATCAATCAGATATCTTTTCTTCCAAGTATCCCATTCTTTACAGAATTCCTTCTCCATGCATATCTCTTCTTATGTTTATTTTGATCTTCTTTTCTTTAATCAGCTACTGTCCTTATCTGATCGTCCTTCAACACTTAAGTTCTGATATCTATCTTCTGATGATTATCTCCTGATAACATAAGTACTGATATCCTTAATTCCTGACTTCCGGTATAAGTACTGATCAACAGTTAAGTACTGATTTATCCTGTTCAAGTAAGATCTGAAAGTTAAACATAAAACATATTAGCCATGACATTATCAAATATATCTAACACTAACGTATCACATGCGTGGTTACTTCAAGTTGGAAATGAAGCAACTGAACAACATATATTGGTACAAGACGGAGGAGTACTCTAATACTGCAATGAACAAGTTCAATATGATGCCAGACTATCTTCCCGATTGGGTTTGGGTGTTTGATTTCATGCCAAATTTTGGTTGTTATTTTGTTGGATATTATGTGATCTTGATTCATTTACATGGTACTTTATCGAGATTTAAAACCATGACATGGTATATATGACGTGTCATGAAGAGGAATGATGGAGCCCGTTGCAGTTATCAACTTGATAGGGTGAAAAGTCTGATATAATTAACATAACATAACATGTCATCTGATATAAATGTTGAAATGGAGATTAAAATAGCACCAGCAAAAAGTCTGAAAACTATTTGTTCTTAATAGAGTGCGCAAAATATTTGTCTTATTTGGCTCTTGGTCTAATGTATTTTAGTTAAGATAATTATGTAGTAACATGGAAAATATATACCGACTCTTGATTCAGATTCATGTTAATAAAACAAATGTATACCAACAAAAAAACAATTGTATGCTTGTATGTAATTTATAATATTGATAACAAATTACACTCTTATATGATGGACCTAATGGGAAAATAAAATAATAACTGCCACCATTCCTCTCACATTTCACACTTATTTCTTTAATAATAATATAAAATTGACATTACAAACTTTAGTGCACAATATGTATCAACTTAAGTCCAGTAGAGCAAAAGTTGAAGTGGTTAGAATATTTGTACTTCTTTTATTAATGAATCTTATGGGGCAAGATAGAAAATCTTAAAAATTTTAATATAATTTAAACATTGAATTTATATTTTAAAATGATATTATTTAACATTAAATTTATTTTTTAAATGATATTATTTAACAGATTGATTTTTAAGGAAGCATTACTCAACTACTCGTTACTTAATTAAAAATATTAATATTATGATATTTTTTACTAATTTTAGTAATTTTTAAATACGTATACATATACTTTTAACCTGATAATAATATACATCTTTCTTACAGGCATTGTCAAGTTATTGTATTTTATCTTTTCAAAAATAGTAAATTTAGGATCGCATGAATTCTCTTTTTTCCTATTTTTAGAGTAAATAAATTATCTTTAAAAAATACTTTCACAATATTAAATTATGAAAGATTTACATGATTTCAACAAATATCTTTAAAAAATAGTAACTTTAGGATGGAATGAATTCTCTTTTCTCGCATTTTTAGAGTAAATAGATTCATGATAAAGCAAGATTAAATGTTTAATTGAATTGTTAATGCACTAACAACTCCATTTTATAATTATGTAACTAACTAAATAAATTAATTTCGTATTTTTGCAAAATTACTTACATAATCATCATTGCTAACAAAACGTTCCTACAAAATAATATATTTTGAATAAAAATTGTGGAGTCGTTATATAATATTGAGTTATGTGTAAGATACAATTAGATTAAATTTTCTTTATTAAAGATTTAAGTAAACATAGAAAATTTGTACAAAAATTTATACGAGATTATTTCCGAGTGCTAAAAGAAAAGTTACAAAATGATAAGAACATTATTTATGATGAATTTTAGATCTCCGTTTTATTTTAAAAATCAAATAGTTAATCTAATAACACAACTATTTTATACTTAGTAGAATTGATAATATTAGTTCAAAAAGATTGCGATAATACATCGTTATATTATGATAAATATTGTGATCAAATTATATTTTTCTTAAATTTATTTAATTCAATTAAATTTCTTTTCAATTCAATTTTTTTCAACACTAATAAAAATATTCAAAAACACGTTTTTAGCCGATATTAACTAATATTCTATTTTACAATTATTTTAAATAATACTGAGAGAAATCATATTTTATAATAAGTTTTCAGTTTCATTCCAAATATGATTAATTAAATCAAATGAACAAAATTTTTAATATTTAACAAATTTTATAAGAAATATTAAGAATGATGTTAAATTATTACATATTTTAATATTTATACATCATAATATTATGATCATATTATATATATATATATTTTTTTTTTCAAAATTATTTTTCTATAATTTATTTACATATCTAATATAAATTTTATGTTTAAAATTCTACTACTTCACAATTTTATATAACACAATACACAATGCTCCTCCACTTATATGAACAAAAATTCTTATATCAAATGAGAGTGCGACATGAGATGATATCTAATAACACTGTATTGAGTCAAATTAAGGTGAAAACAAAATACAAAATAGCAAAATCTTCTTAAATTTATTATGACTTCCGAATCTCTTCAAAAGTTTTTAATTAAAATATAATAAATGTGTAAAATTCAATTTTAGGATCTAATAAGTTATTACAACTGTATACCGAAGAATCATAGTGAGAGAAACTACAAAATTATGTGTTGTGCAAGACATGCCTGTACCTTAACAGGACTAAGACAATTTGTCAACCCTAAGTAAGTTGTATTGTTATCTAAATTTGTATTTTATACTTGTAACACTTATAGTCTGTAAAAATGTCAAAGGAGCAGCCTGGAGTCTTTTTCTATAAACAGTGTCAATCCTAAGAATTCTATCTGGAAGAAGATCAAGAAGATCATGCCTCAAAAGAATTATGAAGAAGCTTGGAGTTGAATAAATCTATTTTAGAAAAAATATTCGAAGTCAAGATCTCCACAAGTCACAGATTTAGTGTTATAGAGAAGTAATTCGAGAACTCCAGAATGACTTATAGAGAACTCAGAATGACTTATAGGGAACTCAGGAAAGCTTATAGAAAACTCAGAGATATCGACAAGCCAAATTGAAGACATAAAGATTGGAGATATCGACAAGTCACCTCTTCACTAGAGAACTCAGAGTTATCAACAAGTCAACATTCATTAGAGAACTCTGAGTTATTGATAAGTCAAATTTCACTAGAGAACTCGGAGATATCGATAAGCCAAAATTCACTAGAACTCTGAGTTGTCGACAAGTCAAATTTGACTAGAGAACTCTGAGTTATCGATAAGTTAAAGTGAAGATATGAATAGTAGAGATCTCTAGAAGCCAAATTCTCTTATAGAGAACTCAGAGACCTCTACAAGTTAAATTTTTTATGGAGTATTAGAGATCTCGATAAGGCAATATACTTATCGAGATGTCAAGTTCTCTATAGAAGAAATGGAGATCTCGTGGTAAAATCTCAAAGTACAAAATTGCAGATCAATTCAATATCCAAGATTAACAATCAACAAACAATCCAAACAGCTGGATTGACAAGTCTATAAAAAGCAGCTTGAAGGATGTGCAAGATCAATGGTGAAGATTAACTTACAAAGGTAGATCAAGATAATCACATGATGCTAAAGATATGTTAAGCCAGAAATAGAAGATATACTTTTTTTATAAATGGAAATGACAAGTGACTGTTTACTAAAGCTAATAGCATTTCTTATTGTACACTGTGTAAACCAGCAGTTAACTGAATTATAAAGTTAAAACTGGTCCTTTAGTCAGTTGTAACAATTTCGATAGAAAGTCTTGTAACACTATCAAGAAGAAGCTAAGCTCTTTATCAACAAAGAGCCTAGAAATTTTATAGCAAAACATTCTTAATTTTAACATAAAATTAACTGAGTTTTGAAGATCTGTGTTCTTTATTTCTACAAGCTTAATTTCAGCATGAACACATTTTTACTACAAGATTTGATTTACTTTGTTCAACCATAAAAGATTCAAGAAAAGCTCAAAAATAGTAAAACACATTCACCCCCCTGTGTGTTATACATTTCCTAATAAGTGGTATCAGAGCAAAATATGAAAGTAAACAGATTCAAGATCTTGGAAGAATGAATACACATAAAATTAGTAGCATCAAAATTCCTACCTTTGACAAAGCTAACTACACTCTTTGGAAAAAGAAAATATTGTTGTTTATCAGGATGGCCAATCCACTCTATATTCAGATACTAAAAAATGGGCCCTTCATTCCTAAGGTTAGAGTTGAAGAATCAATAGATGGTGATATGGTCATTCCATCTCATTATGCTCCAAAAGATCCTTCTAAGTATTCTGAGCCTGAAAAGGAGAAAGTTTCCCTGGATAGTGGCTTGCAATTGATATTGATTGAGTCACTTGACAATGTGATGTACAACAACATTGTCAATTGTGACACTGCCAAGCAAATATGGGAAAAGATTGAAATACTCTATGAGGGAACTGAGGAAGTTAGATCAAATCAAAGAAGGATACTGATTTCACAGTATGAGGGTTTCACGGCCAAGCCAAATGAAAGTATTATAGATGTGTTTGAAAGGTTCAACAAGCTAATAAATGACTTGCAGGTCCATGACAAATTCTATGAAGCTGAAGAGATGAACTTGAAGTTCTTGCTTACTCTCCCTGATCATTTGGAACCGAAAATCTCAGTAATCAGTAAAGGGAGAGACTTGAGCAGAATAATACTGGAAGTTCTATATGGAATTCTCAAAATATATGAGCTAGAAATAATTCAAAGGAAATCATTGAGATCTGGTCAGGGACATGTTGTATATGGATCAAGTGCTCTAATTGTCAATGAAAGTCAAACATTAATTGATGAGCCAAGATCTCAAACTCCAGTTGCCTCAACAAGTTAGCAAAGAACAAATAATTCACAGGAACAAGTCATTCTAGAATTGGAAGAAGATGAGTTCTACACTCTTGATGAACTGGATGAGTTAAATCAGTCAATGGCCTATTTGGCTAGAAAATTCTCTAATATTAGAGTAAAGAAGCCAAGATACTTCAAGGCTAAAGGACAGTCTTTTAATAAAGACAGCAGCTGGAAAGGAAAAGGGAAGTACACTTCTGAAAGCAAAACTGGCTACAAAACTGGATTTATTGACAGATCTAAGATAAGGTGCTACAACTGTGATGAGTTGGGCCATTTTGCTACAGAATGCAGGAAACCCAAGAAAGCAAAGAAGGATAAGGATTATCTTGAATTGGAAGCAAAGTATGAATCTCTTCTGAAGAAACAGCAAAGCAAATCTTATATTGCAGAGGGTAAAAGTTGGGATGACTCTGAAAATGATGAAGATGAAGAATTTGGAAATTATGCACTCATGCCTTGGAGCAAGGAGAATCATCCTCATCTAAATCACAGGTACCAACTCTTACCACCATTGATCTAAATGAGCACAGAAATGTTTCACATTCATACAAGCATGGTTGCTGCTAATGAAGAAGTTAGTAGATTAACAAAGATAAATGAGAAGCTTGAAAGTGAAAAGCAAGAAACTGAATTGTTGCTGGTGGAGCTTGAAGCTGTAAAGCAAGAGAATGCTTATATCAAGAACAAGCTCAAGTGTGCAAATGAAAATGAAGCAGTGCTAAGGGAGAAGCTGGAAAAGAATGAGGTGAAGTTGAAGTCTTTCAGAAATGCATCTGAGCTGGCTGGACAATACCATGAGAAAAACAAACCATGTGCAAATATTGCTATTGGTCTTGACTATGATGCCTTTAATAGCAAGAAGAAAGAGATAGGTTATAAAGGAAAAGCAACAATTAATGAAAATGTTCCAGCTATGCTGAAAAAGGTTGTATCACCTATGTTCAAGACATGTGAAGTCAACTTCAGTGAAGAAGAATTGATTATCAAGCAAGAAATTGCTGATGAGGACAAAGAGAAGAAAACTGCAGAATCAACTCAGTCTTCCAATACTGAAGAGAAGCTCATGGACAAACAAAGTCCTAAAACACCTGTTAAAGAAACCAAAACTGAAGATGCAAGAAAGAAAAAGAAAAATAGAAATAGGAAAATAGGGATAAACAAAGGAAACAATTTTGCTTATGTTGCAGATCCTCTAAGAAAGAAATATGAAAAATATGGCTCTGTGAATCATCTAACTCACCTTCGTAAAAAGGCAGTTAGCAAGCCAGCTGAAGGAGCCTGCAAATACAATGAAGCAAATGCAAATTATCCCTACTCTTTCTGTGACAAGTTTGATTGCATTTCTTGCAACTTGAAAGTGATGAAAAGTTGTAACAAACTGAGAGTAGATCTCAAAGAAATAAAAGTTGGGTCTACAACAGAAAGGGAAAATGCTCAACAGTCAATGAACTCTATTTTATCTGAAACTACTCATTCTACTCCTGCTAAATAAGTTAACAAGAAGAAAGTACCCAACACTGCTTGGGTTGCTAAACACACTTAAAACTCATTGTGTGCGGGGCAAAGTGAAGAAAGTCATCTAGATCATAAACAGTGAATGTTCCAGGCATATGACAGGTGATAAAGCCCTGCTATCACAGTTTGAGGAGAAAGTTGGCCCTTTGGTAACCTTTGGAGACAACAACAAAGGATTCACAATGGGATATGGCAATATTGTTTCTGAAAATGTTGTCATTGATGATGTAGCACTGGTAGCTGGTCTTGAAGCGAATCTTCTCAGTATTAGCCAATTTGCAGACAAAGGCTTTGAAGTTTTATTCAACAAAGAAGAATGCACTTTTATCAGCATGAAAACTGGTGAAGTTGCTCTGAAAGGAGCAAGGAAAGGAAGCTTGTTTGTTGCAGACTTGGACTCAACAAATAAGGATGGAATTTGTTGCTTCTACACCAAGGAATCAGAAGAACAAAGCAAGCTATGGCATAAGAAGCTGTCTCACTTGAATTTCAAGGCAATTAACACCTTGGTCAAAAAGGAGTTAGTAAGAGACATGCCTAAACTGAAATTTGCTCAAGTTGAAGTTTGTGAAACTTGTTAGAAAGGAAAAATGAAGAGATCAATTCATAAGTCAAAATCTATGAATTCTATAAATGTCTTATCAATTTCAAGGAACAAATATGCACTTGTGATGGTGGATGATTTCTCAAGATATATAATAAGTGGCATTTTATACCGCTTAGAGCGTCTCATAACGGCTTGAATTGGTGTCTTGAACTCGAGTATTTTGTGTATTTGACGCATTTTCTAGTGTTTTGCATTTCAGGGTATAACTTGCTTTGATAGGTGGTTTTCATCGAATAAAGCTTAAGGAAGTGCTTGGAATCAGTCTAGGGGTGATGAGCGAAGAAATCAGCAAAAAATTAAGCAATTCAAGGAATTTTCCAGAAGGGTTACAGGCGCCCGCGTGCTAGGAGCAGTCGACCACGTGGAGGATGTTGGCGACCGCCTATGTGCGGAATTTCAGATTCTGGATTTTATTAATTCGAGTCCAATTGGGCTTCTGTTAGCGCTGGTTCTCTTGGGCTATTATATAAACTTATTGGAAGACGTTTTCTTCATAGAGGAGATAATCAAGAGCGAAGGCAAGAAGGTTGAGAAGACCATTTTAGCACGCAACAATGAAGAAGAGGAAGCATACGTTTATCTTGTGATTCTTTTAATTCGTTATAACAGTGGATGCTAGTTTTCTTTATTCTTTAAACCTTAATACTCTTGTGACGTACTTCATTATTTATTAAGTATTTTTAATCTTTATATCATTTTGTTATTATCATGCTTTCATATGAACCCATGGTGACGATGAGTTCTATTATGGGCTAATCGTGACCATGGGATCCTAGCGGATTTACTATGGATTTCTTTAGTTAATTATTTAATACCTTGGTATGTGGTGATTGTATGATATCTAGCATAGGTTGTGCTTATTCGTCTTATGTGCATCGTGAACATGTAAGATAGCATGTTAATCTCTTGTGAAACGACAGTGAATCTTGAGATTTAGAACTTGCCATGCTAGCAAAGGTTCATGTATTGTATGCATGATTAGTGGGTAACTCTAACTATTTTACTTGCCCTGTTTAATCATCATGAATTACTTGCGCTTAAATCATTATGTTGTCAAATTCTGTAGACATATAGGGTCTCAACATAATTCATGTCTATTCAACTTCTATCTTAATTGTGAATGCTTGGTATAATAGTATTTGTACAACGAAAGTTGGCGTTTATCAGTTTTGTGTTGTTCGATTAATATCATCACCATTACATGCTAAGGGTAATAACAATAAGTATTGAATGAAGTAGTAATGAAGTCAAAATCTCATGTGTGTTTAATATTGTTAATTTAAGTGTTTAATTCTCGTAGTAATTATCAGTTAACCAACCTTAATTGTTATTATCTTGACATTGAAGAATAATCATACATTGGTGAGTAAGTGTTAATTAAATATAATTAATCATAGTCTCTGTGGGAATGAACTAGAAATTATTTATATTACTTGCGAACGCGTATACTTGCGTGAATTATTTAGTGCATGCTTTGTGCCTAAAATTTTTTTGGCTCTGTTGCCGGGGACTCGGTGTTAATTTGTTTAGTTTATGTACTTGCCATCAGTGGTCATTTGGATTCATGCTTTCATATGAACCCATGGTGATGATGAGTTCTATTATGGGCTAATCGTGATCATGGGATCCTAGCGGATTTACTATGGATTTATTTAGTTAATTGTTTAATACCTTGGTATGTGGTGATTGTATGATATCTAGCATAGGTTGTGCTTATTCGTCTTATGTGCATCGCGAACATGTAAGATAGCATGTTAATCCCTTGTGAAGCGACAGTGAATCTTGAGATTTAGAACTTTCCATGCTAGCATAGGTTTATGTATTGTATGAAAGAGATATGTCCTAAGTCCAATCATGTATGAGGATTTAGGAATAACTTTTATGTAATCTGTTTTGATTTCATTGATATTAATAAAAGACTTGTCTTGTTTTTATTGCGGGCTCTATCTATCTAAATGTTTAAATAAGATATACCATGGTTTAGAGTAAAGCTTTTTATGGATTGTGATGAGATCATAATAATGAGACCTAAAAGATGATAACTCTAAACTTAAATAGTTCCTGATCGTAGGATTACTAACTAGTAATTAATAATCCGCAAAGATTGGTACATACTATGCTTGCTTCATTATGAAGGATGTCTGTTCTCATAGACATTTGTGTGGTGACACTATAGCTAGTATGTAGGTGCTTATTATAGAATAAGTTCACTGAACATGACTCACACAGCTGAACAACTGATGGAGTTCACTCACGTGTCAGCAGTTGTTCATATAGTGATAGTTGTACAAGTATCCTTAGACTTGAGGTCATCATAGTCATCTTGTGTACACTGAACTATGCTTTGGTTTAGTTCTTAGTCTCAAGGGACAATTATAAGGGCTCTACTGGGTATAGGAATTTGTACACGAAGATAGTGTATGATCAACAAAGGATCTACCCCTTCCAGTGTAGGAAGAGAATGTTCAATGCTGATCCACTTATGTTAGTTGAGGAATCTCTGGCCAGAGAATGAAATTAGAAAGGAGTTTCTAATTTACTTTAAATAGAACTAAGCATAGTGAATGGGAAAGCAAGTGATTAAATAAGATAGGCTTGACACAAGTTCCATGCCTTGTATTTAATCGTGACATTGCAGGGTAGAAGGAATTAATTGTACGGTAACTACTCACTGAATAGGTTCTTGGTATTCTAAGCAGTGAATTCGTATTATCCGGATAGTCGCGATATGCTGAGAAGTATCCCTCACGATGTAGAATAAATATGATTAATAATTAATCATATTTAATGAATTAGAGAATTTATATAAATAATGATAAAATAGTTTTATTATTATTTATTTCTACTACTGGCTTAATATTGAACCTATAGGGTCACACCATAAAAGAGAATGATTTAATGGTAGAGAAATTAATTAATAATGGCTGATAATTATTTATTTATGAAATAAATAATTAATTGGAAAATTTAATAATTGATTAAATGAGATTTAATTAATTATAAATTAATTAAAAAAAAGTTCTTAATATTATTAATTAAGAATTTAATTTTTGGAAATTAAATCAAGTGAGAGAATTATTTCTAAAGTGTTTAAAAAAAGGATTAATAATTAAAAGGTGTTTTAATTATTAGTGAGAATAATAAAGGGTTAATAATAATAATATTTTATGGGAAAATTTTCAGCTAAAAATTTTGCCTATAAATATACTATTATAGACCCTATTTTTGCCTCAACCAAAAAGATTTACAAAACCCTAATTCTCTCCATCTCCTCCTCCTTCATTACATCATTTTCTTGATGGATACCGGTGGAGTGCTTCACACTTGAGGAACACCTGCTAAGGATCTCCGTTCATCGTTTTTGGATCGCCATTAAAGACCTCCATCTTTCCATTAACGTAAAGCTTCTTAAGGTAAACATACTGAACTACGAATTAAATATTATTTTTCGCATGGATCCTGCGGAGGGTTTCGTTTTTTTTAAGATTTAAATTTACGTTTTCGTTGCGTTTATGTGCTAAAAACCCTTCAATGGCATCAGAGCTACTTGTGAAAAGTTTTTAATTCGTTTATGTGTGTAACTGTTTTCTATATATGAGCTTGTACGTGATTCGCCATAATTTGATGTTGATATAATATGCTTATATATGTATGGTTTTGAATATATGATATTTATGTGAGTTGTATAATCATAAGATGATTATGTGATCTGTATATATACTGATATATACATGATTTATGTTTGTTCTAATTATGAGAATCATATTAGATACGGATTCTGAATTGGCTGCTGCAGATTTGCTGAAATCTGGGTCTGGTGTCCGATTTACGCAAACGAATTCCCTATTCCATAGGTAAACGAGCGTCTGAAAAAAACTGATAATTTTATCTATCAACGACTCATCTGTAAGGCGTTTGACGTCGTTTACTGCCCGTAAACAGTGATTCTTATTTTTCTGATTTTTGTCATATTTTCTTTTTATGATTAGATCATGGATAATATGATATGTTAAGATCAGATTATGTGTTTTAACATGCTTTTATGTGTTGTATGAGTATGGTGGATGGTTATGGCCTTTCGACCTTAGTGTAATGGTTTTGGTTTTGGTTTTAAATACGACTTGCATGTCGTCAATCTTTGTAATCATAAATCTCGAATGTAACTCGAGTTATTCTTGTAAGTTCATTAGATTAGTTTTACTTTCAATCATGTAATGTAATTGAAGACTCAATAAGGCTATCCAATGGAGGTGATACAAAGAAGAAGACGAGGCATACAAGAAGTCTAAACAAAGAAGAAGACTTATGTAATAAGTAGTTGTATTTATTTCCATCACCATATTAGATTGACCTTGATCTTTATCATGAGCTTGATAAAGATCACATAGGATGGGGCCATAACCAAACACATTTACTTTATTGCACTTTACATTTACTTGTTTATTTAATTTTATATATGAGATATATGCCTATGTTTACCATGCGATGATAGATTTAGGTGAACTTACATCAATATAAGGCGTGCTCTAGAAAATCTAGAATAGGAATCGTTTCTTGCCTTAACAATAAATATTATGAATACGATCATGAGATTCTTGTGTTTATGAAACACGTAATTGAATATGAATTTTCAATATTGAGAGAAAGGATGATTCTGTCAATAACAGATTTCTATCTGTAAGAAAGGGTTATTAAGTGACGCCTCTTGACAATGCTCCACCCGATCTGGGAATCATCTGATTATCGATTATTGATTTGAAATATTTAATTTAAAAGGAAGAATCTCTTTATAATATGACTATGATTGTAACGTAATATAATCCCTCTAAAATTAAATAATATCAAGTAGTAATTGGCCAATGACACAACGGGCTTGTGTCGGTCATAGCCTTCCAACATGGTAGAAAGTGGTTCTTATTTTTAAATCATTTTCGTTTCGTGCTACAGCCGAGGGATTTGATTTCGAAATAAGAAATACTTGTCTATTACATAGAGATGTGTACATTGAATTAGAATCTAAAGGTCGATACGTGTTATAGCCGTGGGCCGTTGGAGACTGATTCAATTGCACGAAATGTTGGGTTAGACTTGAATTAGAATATTGAGTTTGTCGTGCCACATCCGTGACTCAATTATTCAAGAGGCTAAACTTATATTAGGGAATAACATAAGATGTAATTGACAAGAGTTGTCTGCCTATTGAACAACACATGACGTTTCGTGCCACAACCGAGGTTGTGTGATGGAATTTAGGATCCCTATTCCCACTAGCATTATGAATGCTTAATTTTCACTTAGGGGGTTGAAAAAAATTAGATAAACTAGTGGGAGACACTTATGAATAAAGACCTGATTCATATAGTGTTTTAAAATGAAATTGAATATTTGTTAAGTGTTGTTATGTGTTTATCATTTACAGATTTACTATATTCGTCATGTCTTCTGCACTATCACTCCGGAGCATACTAGATGCTCACAAGTTGACTGGCCCTAATTTAGCTGTTTGTTTTCACTGTAACAAGTTGGGGCACTAGAAGAGGAACTGCAAGGTTTACCTTGCAGAATTGAAGAAGAAGAAGGGTAGTAAGACTACCGCTTCTGATTCAGGCATGTTCATGATCGAAGTTAATATGTCACTAGGTCAAATTTCTACTTGGGTATTAGATACCGCCTGTGGTTCTCATATTTGCAATTCGTTGCAAGGACTAAAGGGAAGTAGGACTCTTGAAAAAGATGAGGTGATTCTACATATGGGCAATGGAGTAAGGGTTGCGGCCATATTTGTAGGATCATTTAGTTTACATATGCCTACGGGCAAGACTATTATTTTGAATAATTGTTATTATGTTCCCTCTATTGTGAGGAATATTATTTCTATTCCTATGTTGGATGTGGATGGTTTTTCATTTATTATTAAGAATAATGAATGTTCTATCCTTAGAGATAATGTTCTTTTTGGACGTGGCATTTTAAATAATGGTCTGTATGTATGTGACGTAGAGCATGATTTACTTCAGATTGAACAAACTAATAAACGAAAATGAGATGATGAAAATCTGACCTATTTATGGCACTATAGGCTAGGTCATATTAGTGAAAATAGACTGCGAACATTGCATAAGGAAGGGTTACTTGACCCCTTTGATTTTGAATCATATCCTACATGCGAGTCTTGTCTATTGGGTAAAATGACCAAATCTCCATTTAGTGGACATGGAGAGAGGGCTACAGATTTGCTAGGATTGGTACACACAGATGTATGTGGACCAATGTCTACGCAAGCCATGGGTGGATTTTCGTACTTCATTACTTTCATAGATGATAGATCTAGATTCGGATATGTGTATTTGATGAAACATAAGTCTGAAGCCTTTGAAAAGTTCAAAGAATATAAACATGAAGTGGAGAAATAAACCAAACACAGTATTATAACTCTTCGATCAGATCGAGGTGGTGAATACTTGAATGGAGAGTTTCTAGATTATCTCAAAGAAAATGGTATAGTCTCCCAGTGGACTCCTCCATATACTCCACAGTTAAATGGGGTATCTGAAAGGAGAAATCGAACTTTGTTAGACATGGTTCGGTCCATGATGAGCTATGCGAATCTTCCAGTATTCCTATGGGGTTATGTATTGGAAACCTCAGCATATTTACTGAATAAGGTGCCTTCCAAATCTGTTCCTCAAACACCATCTGAGATATGGAAAGAAAGGAAACCGATTCTTAAACATGTTAAGATTTGGGGATGTCCAGCTTATGTCAAGAAAGTTGACCCAGATAAGCTGGAATCTCGATCCGTAAAATGTAATTTTATGGGATATCCTAAAGAGACTTTGGGGTATTACTTTTACACCGATCATTGGGTGTTTGTCTCCAGACATGCTACCTTCTTGGAAAAGGAGTTTATCCTTGAAGGAACCAGTGGGAGCAAAGTTGAACTTGATGAAGTTCAAGAAGCACAAACTACTATGGATCAAGTGGAAACACCTGTTCAGACTGAACAACCTTTTGTGGAACAGCCCATTCGTAGGACAGGGAGAGTGTATCGCCAACCTGAGAGGTATTATGGCCTTGTCATTGAGAATGACAATGATTTGTCAATTATTGATGATGACGACCCTGTGACCTATAATGAGGCTATGAGTAGTGTTGACTCAGAGAAATGGTATAGTGCCATAAAATCCGAAATGAAATCTATGTATACCAACCAAGTATGGACTCTGGTTGAGGCGCCTGAAGGTGTTAAGCCTATTGGGTGCAAGTGGGTATACAAAAGAAAGATTGGAGCAGATGGCCAGGTGGAGACCTATAAGGCCAGGCTCGTGGCAAAAGGATTTAAACAAAGGCAAGGGATTGACTTTGATGAAACTTTTTTGCATGTAGCCCTGTTAAAATCAATTCGGATTTTGCTTGCGATTGCTGCTTACTACGACTATGAGATCTGGCAAATGGACATGAAAACGGCCTTCCTCAATGGGGAACTTGAGGAGGAAGTGTATATGACACAGCCAGAGGGTTTTCTTTCCAAGGGAAATGAACACCTAGTGTGTAAGCTGCTGCGAACCATATATGGTTTAAGGCAAGCTTCTCGTAGATGGAACATCCGTTTTGATGAGACAATCAAAGAGTTTGGTTTTATCAAAAACATAGATGAACCATGTGTCTACAAGAAGGTTAGTGGGAACACGGTAACATTTCTTGTATTGTATGTGCATGACATACTTCTTATAGGAAATAATATACCGATGCTACAATCAAAGTATGGCTATCAAAGAACTTCACCATGAAGGACTTGGGAGAAGCATCCTACATTCTCGGTATGAAGATCTATAGAGATAAATCTAGAAGAATGATAGGTCTTACCCAGGGTACATACATCCAGAAAGTGCTTAAAAGGTTTAGCATGGAAAACTCCAAAAGAGGTCGCATACCGATGAGCCATGGAGTGTCCCTTTCCGTAAAAATGTCTCCTAAAACACCTGAGGAAAGAGAGCGTATGAGTAAGATTCCTTATGCTTCAGCAATAGGATCTATCATGTACGCGATGTTGTGTACAAGGCCTGATGTTGCTTATTCAATTAGTGTGACGAGAAGATATCAGTCCAATCGAGGTGAAGACCACTGGAAAGCAGTGAAAAACATCCTTAAGTACTTGCGAAGGACTCAGGACATTTTTCTTGTTTTTGGTGGTGAATATGAGTTGAAAATAGAGGAGATGACAACGTCAAGAGAGTTAAAACACATAACAACGTAGCAGACCCACTCACAAAGCCACTTTCTCAGAGTCACTTTGATCGTCATAAAGACAAGATGGGTATTAGATACCAGAGTGATTGGCTTTAGTACAAGTGGGAGATTGAAAGAGATATGTCCTAAGTCCAATCATGTATGAGGATTTAGAAATAACTTTTATGTAATCTGTTTTAATTTCATTGTTATTAATAAAAGACTTATTTTGTTTTTATTGTGGGCTCTATCTTTTTAAATGTTTAAATAAGATATACCACAGTTTAGAGTAAAGATTTTTATGGATTGTGATGAGATCATAATAATGAGACCTAAAAGATGATAACTCTAAACTTAAATAGTTCCTGGTCGTAGGATTACTAACTGGTAATTAATAATCCGCAAAGATCGGTACATACTATGCTTGCTTCATTATGAAGGATGTCTGTTCTCATAGACATTTGTGTGGTGACACTATAGCTAGTAAGTAGGTGCTTATTATAGAACAAGTTCACTGAACATGACTCACACAGCTGAACAACTGATGGAGTTCACTCACGTGTCAGCAGTTGTTCACATAGTGATAGTTGTACAAGTATCCTTAGACTTGAGGTCATCATAGTCATCTTGTGTACACTGAACTATGCTTTGGTTTAGTTCTTAGTCTCAAGGGACAATTATAAGGGCTCTACTGGGTATAGGAATTTGTACACGAAGATAGTGTATGATCAATAAAGGATCTACCCCTTCCAGTGTAGGAAGAGAATGTTCAATGCTAATCCACTTATGTTAGTTCAGGAATCTCTGGCCAGAGTGAATGAAATTAGAAAGGAGTTTCTAATTTACATTAAATAAAACTAAGCATAGTGAATGGGAAAGAAAGTGATTAAATGAGATAGACTTGACACAGGTTCCATGCCTTGTATTTAATCGTGACATTGCAGGGTAGAAGAAATTAATTGTACGGTAACTACTCACTGAATAGGTTCTTGGTATTCTAAGCAGTGAATTCGTATTATCCGGATAATCGCGATATGCTGAGAAGTATCCCTCACGATGTAGAATAAATATGATTAATTAATTAATCATATTTAATGAATTAGAGAATTTATATAAATAATGATAAAATAGTTTTATTATTATTTATTTCTACTACCGGCTTAATATTGAACCTACAGGGTCACGCCATAAAAGAGAATGATTTAATGGTGGAGAAATTAATTAATAATGGCTGATAATTATTTATTTATGAAATAAATAATTAATTGGCAAATTTAATAATTGATTAAATGAGATTTAATTGATTATAAATTAATTAAGAAAAAGTTCTTAATATTATTAATTAAGAATTTAATTTTTGGAAATTAAATCAAGTGAGAGAATTATTTCTAAAGTGTTTAGAAAAATGATTAATAATTAAAAGGTGTTTTAATTATTAGTGACAATAATAAAGGGTTAATAATAATAATATTTTATGGGAAAATTTTCAGCTGAAAATTTTGCCTATAAATATACTATTATTGACCCTATTTTTGCCTCAACCAAAAAGATTTACAAAACCCTAATTCTCTCCATCTCCTCCTCCATCATTACATCGTTTTCTTGGTGGATACCGGTGGAGTGCTTCACACTTGAGGAGCAGCTGCTAAGGATCTCCGTTCATCGTTTTTGGATCGCCATTAAAGACCTCCATCTTTTCATTAATGTAAAGCTTCTTAAGGTAAACATACTAAACTAAGAATTAAATATTATTTTTCTCATGGATCCTGCGGAGGGTTACATTTTTTTTAAGATTTAAATTTACGTTTTCGTTGCGTTTATGTGCTAAAAACCCTTCATTGTATGCATGATTAGTGGGTAACTCTAACCGTTTTACTTGCCCTCTGTAATCATCATGAATAACTTGCGCTTAAATCGTTATATTGTCATATTCTGTAGACATATTGGGTCTCAACATAATTGATGCTTATTCAACTTCTATCTTAATTTTGGATGCTTGGTAGAATGGTATTCGTACAAGGAAAGTTGGCATTTATCAGTTTCGTCTTGTTCGATTAATATCATCACCATTACATGCTAAGGGTAATAACAATAACTATTGAAAGAAGTAGTAATGAAGTCAGGATCTCATGTGTGTTTAATATTGTTAATTTAAGTGTTTAATTCTCGTAGTAATTATTAGTTAACCAACATTAATTGTTATTGTCTTGATATTGAAGAATAATCATACATTGGTGAGTAAGTGTTAATTAAATATAATTAATCAAAGTCTCTGTGGGAACGAACTAGAAATTATTATATATTACTTGCGAACGCATATACTTGCGTGAATTACTTAGCGCATGCTTTGTGCCTAACAATATACTTGGTTAGAGTTCATGCACTCTAAAGATGAAACTCCACACATCATAATTGAGCACATCAAGAAGATAGAAAAACAGGCTGAAGATTATAATTGTGTAAAAAGATTGAGAAGTGATAATGGAACAGAATTCAAAAATGCAACATTGAGTGAATTCTACAAAGGCAAAGGCATTGTTTAAGAATTCTCAGCTGCTTGAACACCTCAACAAAATGTAGTAGTTGAAAGAAAGAACAGAACATTAGTTGAAGCTGCTAGAACAATGCTACAAGATGTCAAGTTTCCAACAAGTTTCTGGGAAGAAGCTGTTAACACTGCATGTTACACTCAGAACAGATATCTTATTAACAAGGCACATGGAAAATCACCTTACTCGATCATGTCTAAAAGAAAGCCTACTGTAAACCATCTTCATGTGGTTGGAAGCAGGTGTTACATTTTGAAAGACAACTCTGAATATGTGGGAAAATTTGACTCAAAAGTCTTTGAAGCAATTTTTATGGGATATTAATTGAAAAGAATAGCCTACAAAGTTTATGTGATTGATCAAAAGAAGATTATGGAAAGCACAGATGTGACTTTTGATGATGACAAGTGTCCATGCTTGAAATGCCTTGATGATAATGAAGTTGAAACCCTTGCATTTGAAAACCTCAACATTGATAGTGATTCTGATGGGGAAGATGAATTTGATGCACAATAGTTGATAAATAAAGAGACTACTCAACATGAAAATCATGGAAGTGGAAACTCATCTCAAACACCTGAATTTGATAGCACAAACTTAGGGGGAGAAAGAGAAGCAAGATCTAGCAGTCATACCAATAATGAAGAAAATGATGAAGGCACAAGTCAACAAACTCATACAAGGAAGTGGGATATAAGTCACACTAGAGAAATAATAATTGGTGATCCTACTGCTAGTGTGAGGACTAGAAGTGCAACTGCTAATGAGTGCATATATACATGTCTTCTATCTCAAGTAGAGCATAAGAAAATTGATGAAGCTCTACTGGATCCTGATTGGATATCTGCCATGCAGGAAGAGCTGAATTATTTTGAAAGAAACAAAGTTTGCGAATTGGTTCTTGCACCAAAGAATAGAAGCATAATTGGAATAAAATGGGTGTTCAGGAACAAGATGGATGAAAATGGTATAGTTACCAGAAACAAAGCAAGGTTGGTTGCAAAAGGCTACTCACAAGAAGAAGGAATTGATTATGATGAAACTTTTGCTCCAGTTGCAAGCCTTGAAGCAATAAGAATTTTTCTAGCATTTGCTGCACATTCAAATTTTAAAGTGTATCAAATGGATGTTAAGAGTGCCTTCCCGAATGGTGAGCTAGAAGAAGAAGTCTATGTGCAACAGCCACCTGGCTTTGAAGATCCAGAATTTTCAAATTTTGTGTACAAGTTACTCAAGGCTCTATATGGACTAAAACAGACACCTAGAGCTTGGTATGACACACTGTCAGAATTCCTACTGAAGCATAGTTTTACTAGAGGTACTATAGACAAGACTCTCTTCTACAAGAAACATGGTGAGGATATGATCCTAGTTCAGATCTATGTGGATGATATCATCTTTGGTTCTACAAATGAGAAGCTTTGCCAAAGATTCTCTAAGCTTATGCAAAGTGAATATGAAATGATTATGATGGGGAAACTGAGTTTCTTTCTTGGACTTCAAGTCAGTCAAAGAAGTGATGGTATCTTTATTAGCCAAACTAAGTATGTCAAGGATCTATTGAAAAAGTTTGGTAGGTTGATTGTTCACCTGCATCTACACCTATGTCTACTGCAACAAAGTTGGATGAAGATAAAAAGGGAAATAATATAGATATCTCAAGCTATAGAGGGATGATTGGATCATTGCTTTACCTAACTACAAGTAGACCAGACATCATGTTTGCTACATGTCTGTGTGCAATATTTCAAGACAATCCAAAATTATCACATTTGATGGCTGTGAAAACGATTTTTAGATATATGAAGGGAACTCCAAACTTGGGATTATGGTATCCTAAGGGAACTGGTTTTGAAGCTGTTGGTTACACAGATGCAAATTTTGCTGGATGCAGGGTTGACAGGAAGAGTACTAGTGAAAGCTATCAATTTCTTGGTCAAAGACTTGTATCTTGGTATAGCAAGAAACAACAATCTGTATCAACTTCTACAACTGAGGCTGAATACATAGCTGCAGGAAGTTGTTGTGCTCAAGTGCTTTGGATTAGAAATCAGCTAATGGATTATGGCCTAGTGTTACACAAAATTCCTATCATGTGTGACAATACTAGTGCTATATCTATAGTAGCTAATCCAGTTAATCATTCTAGAATAAAGCACATTGATGTAAGGTACCATTTTATTAGAGAACATGCTACAAATGGTACCATTGAGCTCATTTTTGTTCCAACAGAAAAACAATTAGCTGACATTTTTACTAAACCTTTGGATGAAACAACTTTCACTAGACTTGTAGGTGAAATTGGAATGCTTAATTCTTCATCCTAAGGCAAGAACTCAGCTAATATTTTGCAGCAGATTAATTTCTAATAAATCAATATTTATTTGATTTGAATTGGAAATTAACTAAAATGTGAATTATAAATGTTGCTTAAATCTCTGCATATTTATTTTTCAATTTTCAAAAATCAACTTGGAATTTTTTAAATTCTAAGTGAACTGCTCAGTTGTTAATTTACATCCTTAATATGTAAAATTAACACAAGGCAGAATTATAGTAATCAAAAGTATATAGAGAACTGAGTTCTCGATAAGTCTAATTGACTTCTCGATAAGTCATTTTAGGACTTCTTGAGTGAGTTCTCGACAAGTCAATTTACTGACTTCTCGAGTGACTTCTCTATAGGCTTAAATATGACTTATCGATAAGTCCTTGTAGAGTTCTCTAGTAGTGTTAATTCACAGAGTTCTCTACGAATATAATTTTTGACTTATCAATAACTCGGAGCTGAAATAATTTAATTTAATAAATTATTTTGGTAAAATACTTTTGATAAATTTATTCTAATTTTATTTTGAATTTATTCAAATTAAATTTAGAATTATTCATTCCATTTTTGGACAAACTGAGTATCTATGTGACATCTCAATAAGTCAATTTTTAGTTCTCTATAATAGGAATTTAAAATGACTTCTAGATATGTAATTCATTTCTTAAAATGACTTCTCGATAGACAAATTCCAAACGTCTATTTTTGAGTTCTTGACAAGTCATTTGCTTTTACTATTAATACCCAGACTTCTCGATACATATACATACAATTTTCGACATCTCAAGTGACCTAGCCTTTCAAGCAAAAAATGATTTATCTCTCAGTTTCACTCCTTTCTCAAAACTTCTTCTTACCCATTCTCACTCACTAAACTACAATGGCACAAAACACTGTTAGAGCAACTATCCCACAGAAAGGAACAAACTATTTGGTTTTTACTGATGCTAACCAAGCCCCTGATAGTTTCAAGGGGTTTGTGAAATTTCTGTCTGAATCTTACATTGCAGGAGCCTTGACTGCTAATCCAGTGTTGTACCTGGATGTGTTGCATGCGTTTTGGACTACAACTGTGGTGAGGACTGTGATGAATGATAATTCTGTATCCATGGTGGTGACTTGCTCAGTTGGAGGACAACAAATTGAGTTTAATGAGCAGGATGTGAACCTAGCTTTAGGATTGCCCACTGCAAATCTGGTGGAGGTGCCAACTCCTGATGAGCTGATTGAGTTTCTAGACTTTATCAACTATGGTGGAAGAATTAACTTATCAAGTCTGAACAGAACTAATCTAAGGAAGGAGTGGTCATTCATCTTTGATTCAGTGGTGAGAGCCTTCACATGCAGGAAGACGGGATATGACAACATTTCAAGTATGGTGCAAAAGTTGGTGTATTCAATTACCCACAGCAGACACTTGAATGTTGGTCTGTTGATCCTGGAAGAACTTGCAACCGGGCTAACTATGCCCCTGTCAGCTAGAGGTAAGGAAATTTTCTTCCCTAGATTTATTATATCCACTTTAAATAATAAATTAGCAGACATACACCTATTGAATGGTATAGATAGTACTAAAATAGGCAATTATAAGCAAGTGTCCAAAATAATATTTGGCTCACTTACTACAAAGAATAAGGTAAATATAAGTCTGAAAATCACTCCATTTATGTTGGAGAGGTTTAGGACTTACATTTACCCTATGCCTGACATGAGATCTCACATACAATCTAGCACAGCTATGATCCCTGAACCTGTGGAAGTACAAGCACAGGAACACCAACAGGGATCTTCCCAAGCTGCAACCATTCTTTTAAAACCTTTAGAAGCTAGACAACCAACCACCTCATCTTCTCAAAAGGATGAGGTGAGTAAAAAGAAGAGAAAGGGGGCAACCTTAAATGTTGTAACTGAGAGTGGTGAGGATATACCTGAAAAAGAGTCACCTTTGGTCAAGAGAACCAAAAGGAGTAAGAAAACTGAGCTAACCACTCAAGCCACCTCTGCATCCTCCCAACATGATGTAGTTGTAAAAGCAACCAGTAGTGAGTCTGCACAGCCTACACAAAAAGCAATTCAACTGTATGGTAGGAGAAATAAGGAAGGAACACATTGTGAGGACACATCTCTTGAAGCTCCCTCATCTATTCAGGGGGAGCTGCCAACACTCTTAACTGAGCAAATATCTCTTATATCTAAAATTTCTTCTCTTCCAATTGCACTTGAATCCACTTCTCAAGTGCAACAAAAATCAAGTGAATTGGTTCTAGAAACCTCATTTAGATGGTGAGAGGCTACTAGCTGGGGTGGACCTTGACGACACCATCACAAATATGGGGGATTCATCAGTTTTCACTGAAGACCCCATGAAAACTCAAAATTTACCTTCATGTACCAATCAATCTTCATAGACTGTAAGGTTTGAGGGTAGTACTCCTGAGGGGGGCTACCTAAATCCTCTCCAATTCAATTGGAGGTTCCTCATATAGGGACAACTCTCCTCAAAACCCTAGCATAAATTGCCTTGGCAGTTGATGCTAGGAGTATAATTTCCAATGATCCTGTCATAGGGGAGGCAAGTATAGCACATTCAGGTGCTAGTGTGTTGCAAGACACACAAGGGTTTGAGACTGGTGTATATGGAAGTAACATAGTCAAATACCCTCCAATTTAATTGGAGGTTCCCACACTTAGTGAGGAACAACAACTAGCCATAACCACATAGCAATCTATGAGTAAAACTGTGACTCAAGTCACAGGTGTTTCTGAACCCTCTACCTCACAACCTCAACAACCTCACATTCTCTCTCAGTGGCTGCAAGAATCTAACTCTTAACCAACTTCTATAGATGATCTACTAGTAGAGTAGATTTCTGGACTGGCCAACATATCTCAACATCTACTCACTTCTGATATGAGCAATCAAGACTATCAGGCCATCATGCTCACCTACAATGAAGATGTTGAAGAACAGAAGGAGAAGATTGTGAATGATGAAGAACATGATGGTAATATGGATACATGGCTATTGGCCAGATTCAGGGAAGAGTATGTTACAATACTTGGAAGCAATGCAAAGGCTTTGATTCCACAAGAGGTATATGATGCAGTCACAAAAGTGCACAAAGCTCATCTCAAGGCTTTTCATCTTTTTGGTAAAGCTCTTGAAGTCAAATTAACTGATCATGAAGACAGAATCAGGAAGATGGTAAGGGAAAAGATGGATGAAATCATTCCCTTTCAAACTGAGATCAAAAATCAATTCAAAACCTTCTCAGAACAAATGTCTAGGTTTGATCTCATTGGAGTTGATAAAAGCATAACTCAACTCAAGGATTCTTTTGTAGCCTTGCACAATCAAGTTCAAAATCACATCACTAAATCTAATGCCACAAGGTTGAAGTTGGATCAGATGCACACTGCAAGCTACATTTGGATCATCTACCGCTATCTCTGCATCAAGCTCTCATCAACCTGCATCTACTTCAACAAATTTACAGATTCAATCACTACAAGGCCAAGTCTCAGCACTGCAAGACTCCAACTCTTCTCTCACTGCACAAGTTCAGGCCTTGACATCTCTTGTCAAGAGTCAACAAACAGATATCCAGACCCTGGTGGACTCCCATAAGCATCTTCAAATGCAGAATTCTATAGCTTTGGGAGCCATCATGGGCAAACTCAACATACCTGTTAGGTCACACAAACTGTAGAAGGGGGTTGAATACAGTGTTTATCACAATCAAATCGAATTAAAGAACACAAGTAACAGAAAACAAGCTTTATTAAACTATGTTACAATATGGAACTGTCCTCTCTCAATGATGAACAAATTATCACGAGAGCTGCTAGGGTTATAATAAATAATAACTCTGATTATGATAACACATATAGTGTAAACCCTATGTCTGTGTTTATATACTACACAGTTACAAAATAATTGCTAATTGATATTGAATATTATTCCGTATCCTAAAATATATCAACTAGTTATCGTTACTTCCAAGTATTCTATTCTTCATAGAATTCCTTCTTCATGCATATCTCTTCTTGCGTTTGTCTTGATCTTCTTTCCTTACAATCAGCCTCCTTCCTTATCTGAAAGTCTCCTTAAGTCCTAATATTATCTTCTAATAAATATCTCCTGATAACTTAAGTTCTGACAACTTTAAGTTCTGACTTCAGTATAAATGTTGATTTCCAGTTAAGTACTGATTTGTCCTATTAAGTAAGATCTGAAAACTAAACACAAATCATATTAGTCATGACATTATTAAATATATCTAACAATCTCCCCCAACTTGTAAATTAGCATAATATACAAGTTTAACAGATATTTGATGATGTCAAAAACATTAAGTATAAATGCATGAGAATTTGACTAGATAACTACAACTTACAGTCCTTGTAGCTTTACCATTTTTAACTTCTTATAACAGCTTCAGCCTGTATACACATCAGAATTTAATCAGTTGTAGATCTTTGACTTGGCTTCGATTACTGATCTCTTTGATATCAGGAGTTGTTCTGAGATAGTTCTTTAACAAACATCTCTTAGCATATTCAAGTTCATTAACCATCCTCCTTTTAGCATTCTTCAATTCAACTGTATCTTCACCAATTTGAAAGATAGCAGCCCTGAGATCATTTATTCTAGCTTTTCTTATGTCCTGATCTAGTCTGATCAAATATGCCTTGTCAGACTCAAGATTGAATTCCACAGCTTTATAACCCAAAAAGGTAGTTATAATCTTTGCAGAGTTAGGCTTCATCTCGACAATATCACCCTTGTGATCTCTGTACTTGGGACAGTATGTGCTGTCAGACTTTACAGAATAAAGCTTCTTCTGTCTCTGAATTTGAGTCTTCAAATAATTTGCAGCACCATCTATTAATCTGTTCTTCACTTGAAGTAAGAATTGAACATGTTCTAGTTCCTCATAATACTTCAGTGGTATAGCATTCTGCCTAATATGGTATACCCTTCCATCTGTCATAAAATATAACAAGATGTGTTATTTCAAGAAGGTATGGTAAACCATCTGTAGATATTCAAGCTGATTCAATCTTTCATGAGTTGCTCCAACACCTGGTTCACTTAAAGAAGTTGGATCATTGGTTGTGTTCTGTATTCTTCTTTCATCAGCACTACCCAATCCAGATTTATCTCTTGCTTCTTTTCCTGTGACCACTCTTCCTTCAAAACCACATGTTGCAGTCTTCAAAGGTTGAGTCTGTTTAGCTTTGGTGAATCCTGGTAGGAGTAACTTTGAAGGTTTAACATGAGCAATGTCAGAGGTTTCCTTTTCCTTATCTTCTGATATCAAGCCAACTTGAGCTATGTCAGAGGTTGCTTGCTTCATTGTTGTAACACCCCAAAATCCAAGGTCGTGAATTCGGGTCGTTACGATCACTTATTAATTAAATAATTCTCTTTTCACAATACTACTCGACCTTTTATTCAAACTCACACACACACAGGTTATATGCTTGGAAACAGTATCAAATAAATCATCTCCACTTATCTACCTGACGGGACTGGCGCACAAAAAGCCTACAGCACTCACGAGCGTTCCTTACCCGCCTACGGACAGCAGTCTTGGTCTGATCCATGTTGGTAGTCTGTTGTGATATGATATATAAAAGCAAGGGTGAGCATTATAGCTCAGCAAGGTATATATCCCCATAATAAAGTATGTAAGGATAAATAAAACCAATAATTATACTTTTTATCTCCAAAGCGTTCTGAAAGTTTATATGCTTGTCAAATTTATAATATTCTCAAAATCAACTACAATAGTATATCCACTGGATACTTGTATTCATCTCTTTCTCAAAATCATTTTATACTCGTACTCAATTTATTTCAAAATCTCAAGATGTTACTCGAACTAAGATTCTCAAATGGGTGTGATATATATTCATCAACATCCCAATTTAAAACTCAGCCTTATTGGCAGATTTCTCAAATGGATTTGATATATAATCATCAACATCCTTATTTAAACTCAGCCTTATCGGCAGGATTTCTCAAATGGATTTGATATATATTCATCAATATCCTTGTTTAAAACTCAGCCTTATCGGCTCTCTGTTGTATATTTCACAACAGTTTTTCCAAAATGGAAGAAAGGGACTATACTGGAATAAACCACGTATCGGTGGTCAGCCGAATATGAAATTTTCTCTACTAGTAGGAGGAATTCAAACCTAGTCGCCTTTAGGCTCATCAAGACACTACACGGTGATTGCCCATTGCCGTGCAAGTCCAAAAGTCAATGGTCACATAGACCATATAACCGTATAATGCGCCACTCCGCGCTTGCATAATGCGCCACTCCGCACCTGGTCACTGCCCGATACCACTCCGTGCCGGGCAGGCCACATTCCAGTCCCAAAACAATTATATCTTTTGCTCAAAATCCTTTTTCGAAGGAATACGTCGTTAAAAGTTGACCTTTAAATAAGATGATTTATTCATCACTTTTAACTCAATTGATCTTTGGGAGTTGTCGGAGTTTTGAATTTAAAATCATTTTCAAATCCCTATCTGTAGTAGGGTGACACATATATTACTCACTTGTTCTTTATTGAACGAGGAAGCAAAACTCTTATGCGTCTAGACTAAGTTCCCTAAGGTTTTGATACGTTTCAAATGATTAATCTCTTTCAAGAGTTTTGAATAATTTAGAAAGTACCTTTGGGAACCATTTCTATTTTTAAATAAGTTTTTAGAAGTCTGAAGATATTAAATATCTAAGGTCTCATAATAATTTAAGAGGGATTCAATGAATTGATAAAATCTTATAAATAAAACATCTTTGTATAAGGTTCAATGAATTGATAAAAACCTTATATATAAAATATCTCTGAATATGGTTCAATGAATTGATAAAATCTTAAGTACAAAGTATTTCTAATTAAGGTTCAATGAATTAATAAAAAACCTTAAATACAAAATATTTCTGAATAAGGTCCAACGAATGGAGACACCTTAATCAAATAATCAAAACAGGATTTGGTATCCTATAATTGCTCTTTGAATAGTTAAATCTTTATTAAATAATGTGAAATGATTTATAAACTATTCAGTATATTTTTAAATACTTTCGGGATATTTAATAATCCCTTATGTATCGCTTTATAAAATAATCAATCAAGTAAGGGTGTCCCTTAAATGAATAAACCAATATTTCTCGAAGTTTAAGTCAAAATCTCAATTGTTCGCTTGATATATATATTACGCGAACGTACTTTGTTTATCAAAATAGAAATCTTTCATGTCGGGCTCTCTCCGGAATTAAATCGTTATTAAAATATCTCTGACTCCCATTATCATATATTATATTTGAAATACGTTTCAATTTCTCATACTCGTGTAAAACGAAATTTGTTTGCGTAAACAATCGCATAATTCGTATGCATTGATATCATAGACAAGCATATATATTTGAACTGTAAATTATGGCATCAATATCACAACAGTATATATATAGCATGGATAGTATGAGATATGGTTTTGAAAACTTGCCTCGAGTAATCGAAGTGGTATGGTCTCTGGTGTTTGGTTGGCGATCTATAAACAAGAACCAACGGTCTAAGTTCGTACGCAATTAACATCTCGCATTTATTAAGCAACTTTCGCAACTACTCAAATATAACTGTTAGATATATTTGATAATGTCATGGCTAATATGATTTATGTTTAGTTTTCAGATCTTACTTAGACAGGATAAATCAGTACTTACTGGAAGTCAGGACTTAAGGATATCAGTACTTATATTATCAGAAGATAATCATCAGAAGATTGATATCAGAACTTAAGTACTGAAGGACGTTCAGATGAGGACAGCAGCTGATTAAAGGAAAGAAGATCGAGACAAACATAAGAAGAGATATGCATGAAGAAGGAATTCTATGAAGAATAGAATACTTGGAAGAAAAGATATCTGATTGATATATTTTAGGAAGCAGAATTATATTCCATATCAATTAGCAATTATCTTGTAATTGTGTAGTATATAAACACAGACATAGGGTTTACACTATAAGTGTTATCATTATCGAAAATATTATTCGTAGTAACCCTAGCAGCTCTCGTGATTTTTGTTCATCACTGAGAGGTAACAGTTTCATACTGTAACAGAGTTTATTGTTTCAATAAAGTTTGTTTTCTGTTACTAGAGTTATTAAAGTTCGATTTGATTATACTTTACACTGTATTCACCCCCTCTACAGTGTGTGTGTGACCTAACAAGTGGTATCAGAGCCAATCTGTTAGCGTACAAACAGTTTAAGATCCAAACACAATCATGTCTGAAACAGAAACTCCAACTAAGCCCACCAAAACTGAAGAACCTCCAAAGACACAAATTCAAAGCCGATATGAGACCATCAGAGTTCCCATATTGAGACCATCTGAATATCCCATATGGAAGGTGAGGATGACCATGTTTCTCGAAGCGACAGATCCAGAATATCTTGATAGAATCAAGGAAGGGCCTCACAAACCAACCAAGCTCGCTGTTACAGTTGCAGATGAAGCAGCAAAGACTATACCAAAGGAGAAGAGTGATTACACTGCTGAAGATATCGCATCAATTGCTAAGGATGCTAAGGTACGACACTTGCTGTATAGTGCCATTGATAAGGTAATGTCAAACAGGGTAATAAACTGCAAGACTGCAAAGGAGATATGGGATGCCCTGGAAACAAGGTGTCAGGGAACTGATACGATTAAGAAAAACAGGAAGACAATACTCACTCAAGAGTATGAACACTTTGACTCAAAGGCTAATGAGTCATTGACTGATTTATATGATAGATTTGTCAAACTCTTGAATGATCTGTCACTGGTTGATAAGGAGTATGATCTTGAAGATTCAAACCCTTAAATTCATGTTAGCTCTTCCTGAATGCTGGGATTTAAAGGCAACAAAAATAAGAGACAACTACAATCTTGATGAAACAACTCTTGATGAAATCTATGGAATGCTCAAGACTCATGAACTTGAGATGGAACAAAGAAGCAAGGGGAAAGGAGGAAAGTCAAGAACAGTTGCTCTTAAAGCTGAAGAAGAATCCCCCAAAGCACCTACCTCAAGGAAAGACAAGGGTAAAGCTCTTTTCATAAAGTCTGATACTGAGTCATCAAGTTCTGAAAGTGATGATGACTCGGAATCTAAAAGCCTGCCTGAGACGGATGTTGATGAAGAGATGATGAAGCTGTGTGCTCTTATGGTGAAAGGGATCACAAAGATTGCATACAGGAAGTTCAGGAAGGGAAAGAAGTTTTCCAGGAAAGTCTGATAAGAAGAATTTCAGAAGATCTGAGGGCAGAGGAGGAAAGTCTGACAGAGGAGATTATACCAATGTCAAATGCTATAACTGTGGTGAGAAACGCCACATATCTCCTGATTGCAAGAAAGTGAAGAGTGACAAAGGCAAGGCTCTTGTCACAAAGAAGAAAAGCTGGACAGAAACCTCAGATTCTGAAAGTGAGGAGAATTATGCCTTGATGGCAAATGCTGATAAGGCAAGTGCTGAAAGCAGTTCTGAAGCTGCTGAATCAAAGGCACCTCAAACTACTTATGCTTTTCATACTGATGATATTAATGAGTTGAGAAGATATCTTAAAACCATGTTTGTTAGTTATAGAGATCAAACCTTAACATGTGAAAGATTAACTTCTGAAAATCTTGCTTTTAAGAAAAGAAATGATTTCTTAAAAAAAGAGTTAATTATGTTCCATCAAACTCAGAAAGATAGAGATGATGCCTTTTATGTTAGGGATGAAGTGTTAAAAATGAATGAATCTCTAAAAACTGAGTTAGAAAAGGAAAGAGAGGTTATCAAGACTTGGACTAACTCTGGCAGAACAACTCAGAATTTGTCAAGTAGTGAAAACTGGAAAGAGGGCTTAGGTTATGGAGAGGACAAGAATGATAATGGAACTGTAGAAATTAAGCCTGTTATTGTTAAGCAAAAGCCAAAGTTAAAACCTGTTAAGTTTGTAGCTGTAAAGTCTGATAATGAGAAATCAGAAGTTAAAAAGGGATTAACTTCTGACAAACTAAAACAGGAAAAGACAGCTGAAGTAAACATAGGCTTAATGACAAAGAAGCAGCTTAAGCATAAGCTGAAAGATGTTAAGAATGCAAACAAGGTAAAATCACCTAGGAAAAATAGGAATAAAAAGGAAGGTGTGAATAAAAGCAATGATTATAAACATGTTCCTAAAGCTCCTAGGAAAACGTGTCATAACTGTGGAAGTTCTAACCATCTGGCTTCTTTTTGCAGGAAGAATAAGAACATAAACTCCTTACCTTCAAAGTCAGGAGTTAAGAGTCAGTCTGTTAGATATAAGCCACAAAATCCTTGTTTTCATTGTGGTAGTTTATGGCATTCCATTTATACTTGTAAGGAATATCATAGTTTGTACTATGATTATTATCAAATAAAACCTTCTTTAAAGAAAGTTTCCATTGTTCCTTCTAGTGTAAATTCTGATTCAAAGTCTGATAGTGTAAATTCTAATAAGAAAAATGTTAACATAAACTCTGATGCTAAATCCGCTGCAAATGTTAACAAACTTGATAAGGCCAAAGGATCCAAGCAATTCTGGGTCCTTAAAACTAATAATTAGTGGTCTTTGTGATTGCAGGGCAACAGGAAAAATATCCTAGTTCTGGACAGTGGATGTTCAGGACATATGACTGGAAATAAAGCCCTGCTATCAGACTTTGTGGAGAAAGCTGGCCCAAGTGTTTTTTATGGAGATGGCAACATTGGAAAAACATTGGGATATGGAAATATCAATCTTGGGAATGTCATCATTAATGAAGTAGCTCTGGTCTCAGGACTTATACACAATCTGCTGAGTATAAGTCAAATCTGTGACAGAGGTTATCATGTTGATTTCTTTGAAGAACACTGTGAAGTTGTGAGTAAATCTACAGGCAAAGCTGTTCTGAAAGGATACAGGCGTGGTAACATTTATGAAGCTAAGCTTTCAACAAGTACTGATGGTTCTGCAATCTGCCTGATGAGTAGAGCATCAATTGAAAAAAGCTGGAATTGGCACAAGAAACTCTCTCATTTAAATTTCAACAATATAAATGAGTTGGTCAAGAAAGATCTTGTAAGAGGACTGCCAAAGTCAATATTTGCTCCTGATGGCCTTTGTGATTCTTGTCAGAAGGCTAAACAAAGAAAATCCTCATTCAAGAGCAAGACTGAACCATCAATACTTGAGCTTTATCGCCTACTACATGTTTATCTATTTGGTCCTGTGAATGTCATGTCTATAGCAAAGAAGAAATATGCCTTGGACATAGTAGATGAGTTCACCAGATATACATGGGTGTATTTCTTGCACATAAAAAGTGAAACTACATCTATCTTGATTGATCATGTCAGACAACTGGATAAATTGGTCAAAGATTCTGTGAAAATTATAAGGAGTGATAATGGTACTGAGTTCAAGAATCTGATAATGGAAGAGTTCGGCAAAAACCATGGAATCAAGCAGGAATTCTCTGCTCCTGGAACTCCACAGCAAAATGGAGTTGTTGAAAGGAAGAATAGAACTCTCATTGAAGCTGCACGTACAATGCTTGAAGAAGCAAAGCTTCCAACCTATTTCTGGGCTGAAGCTGTGCAGACTGCTTGTTTTACTCAAAATGCAACACTCATTAACAAGCAAGGAAAAACACCATATGAGATGGTGAAGAAAAAGAAGCCAAATCTGAAGTATTTTCATGTATTTGGATGCAAGTGTTTTGTTCTTAAGACTCATCCTGAACAGCTATCTAAATTTGATCTAAAAGCTGATGAAGGAATCTTTGTTGGATATCCACTTTCCACAAAAGCCTTCAAAGTCTATAACTTGAGAACAAGAGTGGTCATGGAATCTATCAATGTCTCTTTTGATGATCAGCTGAGATTTGAAAATGAAGACTCAAATTCTGATACTGAAAATCCTGACGATATAAGTCCTGATACTGCAAACTCTGATGGATTAAACTCTGATGTTATTGAAACTGTGGTGACTACGCCAAAGGAAGATGCACCTATGCAGGGGGAGTATACTCAAGATATTACCACATCTCAAGAAGCATCATAACATACATCTGGCTCTTCAAGTTCTGATTCGTCAAGTTCTGATAAGCCAAGTTGTGATAGTACTGAAAATCTAAATTTTGAAGAATCCAACTCAGAGAGCATAGTTTCAGGAGGAGCATCAGAAAATGAAAATGAAGACAGCATGTATCATGGGGGAGCATCCAGTTCTAGAGAAAACCTTCCATCTGCAAGGAAGTGGACTAAATCACATACACCTGATTTGATAATTGGAAATCCTGATGCAGGTGTTAGAACTAGAACAGGTACTTCAAACGAATGTCTTTACAATTCTTTTTTTTCTCAGACTGAGCCAAAGAAAGTGGAAGAAGCTCTTCAAGATGCTGATTGGGTGCAAGAAATGCAGGAAGAGTTAAATGAATTTGAAAGAAACAAAGTCTGGACCCTAGTGCCAAGACCAAAGAACAGATCTGTTGTTGGTACAAAATGGGTATTCAGAAACAAAACTGATAGTGATGGCATAATTACAAGGAATAAGGCAAGGCTGGTTGCAAAAGGATATTCTCAACAGGAGGGAATGGATTATGATGAAACATTTGCACCAGTTGCTAGATTGGAAGCCATAAAGATATTTTTGGCTTATGCTGCTCACAAAAAGTTTACTGTCTTTCAAATAGATGTGAAAAGTGCTTTTCTCAATGGAGAATTGGAGGAAGAAGTATATGTTGAACAACCTCCAGGCTTTGTAGATTCCAAATACCCAGATTATGTCTACAGGCTTGATAAAGTACTTTATGGACTTAAGCAAGCTCTTAGAGCATGGTATGAGACTTTAGCTCAGTTTCTTCTGGAAAGTGGATTTAACAGAGGAACTATAGACAAAACACTGTTCTACCTCAACCATGGAAAGGACTTACTTCTAGTCAAGATTTATGTTGATGATATCATTTTTGGGTCTACAAATGACAGACTTTGCAAGAAGTTTGCCAAATTAATGCAGTCAAGGTATCAGATGAGTATGATGGGGGAACTTAGCTATTTTCTGGGCCTTCAAGTCAAGCAGAATGAAGAAGGCACTTTTATTTGTCAAACTAAGTATACCAGAAACTTGCTGAAGAAATTTGAAATGCAAGATTGTTCAAGGGCATCCACTCCCATGGCCACTGCAACAAAACTGGACAAGGATACTGGTAAATCAGTAGATATTACTGATTACAGAGGTATGATTGGCTCTCTACTCTATCCAACTGCTAGTAGACCTGATATCATGTATGCTACCTGTCTTTGTGCAAGATTTCAAGCAGATCCAAGAGAACCTCACTTAACAGCTGTGAAAAGAATTTTCAAGTATCTTAAGGGAACAGCTGATCTGGGATTGTGGTAACCCAGAGAATCAGATTTTAAACTAATAGGTTTCTCAGATGCAGATTTTGCAGGTTGCAAAATTGACAGGAAAAGCACAAGTGGAAGCTGCCAACTTCTTGGAGGCAGATTAGTTTCTTGGTTTAGCAAGAAACAAAAGTCAATTTCCACATCAACTGCAGAAGCAGAGTACATTGCTGCAGGAAGCTGTTGTACACAGATTCTTTGGATGAAGAATTAGTTACTGGATTATAGGTTAACATATTTCAAAATCCCTATTTACTGTGATAATCAAAGTGCTATTGCTATGACAGGTAATCCAGTTTAACACTCAATGACAAAGCACATCAGCATCAGGTACCACTTCATAAGGAAACATGTGGATGAAGGTACAGTGGAATTGCACTTTGTTCCAACAGATCAACAACTAGCAGATATCTTCACAAAAGCACTGTGTGAAGCTACTTTTACAAGATTGGTAAATGAACTTGGAATGGTATCAGGTTCTTTCTCTAAATATGCTTAGTTTTGTTCTGATGCATCAGACTTTATGATCAGTATTTACAGAAATTACTCTCTTTGTGCATTCTGTGCTTAACTGAAAACTTGCTTAAGTACTGACTGTTGTCTGATGTAACTTTCTAAACTCTGATAGTGATATGTCTGTTTATATAACTATTCAATCCTATGAGGATACCTGTGCTAGATGCTGACCTAGTAGTCTTTAATAAACTAGGGATCCCATGTTAGAAGTAATTATTTCTGTGGAAATCTATTGACACAAGCAAATTCTAATATTAAGCTTAGTTGAGTTTACTTTGTCTATCTTATTACTAAGTCACAAACTAGAATAATGCTTCTCATCTGTTAAGTTCTGATGCTAGTAAATCTTTGAATGTCCTAAGTGTTGATAAACCTCTCTTATCAAAAGAAAAAGAAAAGAATCAAGGATTAAAATCAGGTACTCCTTTGAGATGTAGAGTAAAACTGTGGAAGGAACGACCCAAGTGCATTGCTGGTATTAAGTAAAAATGCATCAGAAAAGGAAAATATTTTCTTGGTGACTTTTCACACTCTATGGTTACTGGAGAAATACTCTGATAATAGCATAAATTCTGATAAGCAGTCGTGACTCACTTACACTTAGAAGCCACTGTGAAATGGAATTTAAAAAGATGCACAAAATTAGCACAAAATAGTTGAGGTGGACTCAAGCATGAACTCATTCAATAGTAGGTTTCAGAATAATGACAGATTTTTAGTAAAGTTTTAGTTATACCTTATTTCTAAGATGTACTAAAGTGAATCAGACTTTACTCTTTGTCTGATATTTAGCTTAATGCACACACTAAACACTCCATATGAATGATGAAAATTACTGTGGTGATCTATGTTATTTTAGATGAACAGTTTCTGTGTCACATTACACAAATTCTGAGGACAAGTTTTGATTGCACGTTCTGATGATTAAGTTCTGAAGAATCTATATCAGAATTTGTGTGAGGACTTACTAAGATAGGCATTCATTTTTCGAGTTAAGAAATCATGTTCTGATAACTGTTAAGTTCTGATATAAGTCTAAGTTCTGATATTAAAATCTGATCCTTTACTTGACTTATTTGTGGATAAAATCTAAAAACAGTCTCATTTTAAATCAGAATATGTTTGGGTAGAATATTAACAGTCAATATCATAAGGGATAGTGGTTCATGTACATGTACAGTAATGTTTACTTGTTACTTGTGCGCATTAAACCCTGACTTACACTTCTAATGACTGTTTTTTGTCTTCCCAGTCTAGGGAGACGAGGTAGAATTAACTCTACCTGTTAGCATTAAATTTCCTTGCGTCTCCTGGCATTCTTTTGCCTATATAAACAACCACTTCACATCAGCCTTCACATCAACTCTTTTATCACAAACTCACATTCATTCTCTTTATATCAAAAACACCATGGTCAATTACAACATGTTTTTGAACTATGAAACATTCAACATGGAGCTAAGCTGTGAAGCCTGGCAGCAGGAATGGCACGTCACTGCCATTCCTGATGAGATATGGGACTCAGTTCCCCAGGAGGTACTCACCCACCTCCTGTTCTTCTACATGGATTACCATCGCCATCTGCAGCGATTGGAGGAGGAAAGGCTGGAAGCTCTCCGCCAGCAAGAGCGAATCATCAGACTCGCTATTCTGTTTGTCGAGAGTAGGAAGAAGAAATGATTTATTTTCTTCTTCCTGTTTTTCTTCATCGTCAGCCTTGCCCTGCTTCTTGAGCTAGGACAAAGGCTGTTAACGTTAGGTTTAGCAGCTTAGGACAATCTTGTAAAAGTTCTGATGTAATTTAAATTTCATGACTGTATTCTCTTAATATATTAATGAAATTTCTTTTTTTGTAAGTTCTTGTCTCTGAGATGTTCTGTAATGCATTGATAAATTCTGATAAATATTCATATTCTGATGACCATTTCATATTTTGATTTAAATTAAGCTCTGATTTTACATTATCAGTACTTGTTTACTTGATTTATTTTGGTCATTCTCACTCGAATTGTTTTTCAGAATATTGGTGTTGCAGTGAAAAATAATTGAATAAGTGGAAACAGTTTCAATTTTGAATTAAAACTGAGTTACCTTGATTAATGGAATTACTGGGTAAGTGGAACGGTTTTTCCTTAAAAAACTGCAAGTGGGTAAGTAATGATTACTGTTTTCCCGTGCCCATTAACTATTCATTATTACTGCATGTCTGACAGGTGTCCAACGGTTACATTTTTTTTTCAAAGTATAAGTAAGACAGAGAGAGGATTTTCTAATCTTTTATTCACTTTTATACTTTATCTCTCTATTTGCTTTTACTCTCTTTCTTCTCCTGATGTTGGTTTTTCATATAGGCATTTTATCAAACACCTAACAGGCACTCTTAAATCTCGATTATTTTCATGTCACCTAAGGATTTGATCATTGATGGAGCTAAATTTGTTCCAAATAACTATGCTGCAATTCTTGATAATGCTGAAGCTCCGTCTGAGTTGCATTTTGTGCAAGATCTTCTTGCACACAGTGAAATTGGGTATGCATTGACCCAACCTTCAACCTTTTCGAGCCAACAAGTTCTGATATTTTGGAGGATTGGACACTTTGATAATGGTGGTCCAAATGGTACTCCTAGTATTGTTTTCGAAGTGGGTGATTCTACATATGGGGTAACTCCTGGTACAATTCGCAAAGCCCTAAATCTATTAAAAGGATCTAATTTTTCAACCCCATAGGAATCAGCTCTTAAAGAGTTCATGGCTAGTTTGGGGTATGAGCAGAGTTTGGCAAAGCTTGGGCAGTTGAAACGGGCTCATATCAGAAAGGAATGAAGCTTCTTCTTTGACTGCATCACTAAAGCTTTTGGGAATAAGTGTTCAAACTTTGATGTTATCGCTATAATGAGTTAGCACATCGGGTATGCTATCATTAACCAAACTCATTTTGATTTTGCAAATGCTGTGATAGGTTTTATTGGGGATAGGATGACAGAAGATAGGAATGTTGTCTACTTTGCTAGATTTTGTCAGCTTATTTATAACTATTGTTGTGCTGATGAACCCCAACCTACCACTGACTTAACTCCATCTTTCAAAATTGCAAAACGAGCCTTTAATGATTTGGTAAATGCTGATGTTAAGAAAAAGGTGGTTAGACCTTTACAGATTCCTCAATCTGTAAAACAGATTTTAGTAAATGCTGATCCTGACACCTACAGATCTGTTTATCCTGATTTCCAACCAACCACCACATCTCAAATACCACAACAACCATCAGAACATACCACTCATACTACTCAACCTACCCTCAGGTCATATCTCAAATCATATCTCTCCACTTCACAGACAGCTCAACCTTCATCCTCAGCACCTACTGTGAAGCCTTCATCTTCCAAGCCTAAGAGGACAAAGACTGTTCCTCAAACACCTCAGAAGAGAAGGAGGATTGTTTTACGAGATGAATCTAATAGTGAGGAACAGGTTCCTACTTCAGAACCTGTTGATGAAACTCCCAAGGAATCCATACCTTCAAAGAGATACAAGAAACATAGGGCAAAAAGGCCAGTTTCAGATGATGAGGAAGCAGTAGCTAAGGAACGCGATCATGAATCTCTGATCTCACAAGAACAAGAATCTGCTAAAGCCACTGCTTCTCCATTAACTCCAACTAAGGAAGCTGCTACTGAAAAGGCCAACATACCATCTGTGTCTCCTAAAAGTGTATCTCCTGTTGATTCAGGCACAAGTGCTGATATTCATATCCAAAACTTGGTTGTGCCTGAAGTACTTTACTTAGAAGCTCCAACAGCAACTAATCCATCAACAACACCTGTTACTGATGCTGCTCAAACTCCAGAACTATCTACTACACCTTCTCTGCATCTAGATGATGATGATTAGACTAAAGGTGAGCATCAGGATATAGCTCTTGATCAGAACTTGGAACCAGATCAGCAATTAGAGGATGATCATGAAGCCTCCATTGCTACTCATACTGTTGTTTTATCAGAAGATACTGATTCTGTAAGTTCTGATGCTGCAAATGCTGGAGATACTGGTGATGCTGCTCCAAATGCAGATGCTGATGAAGCAGGTCCTTCAGGACATGCCCCTCAACAAACTGTTCTTAAATCTTAATTAGTTAAGAAGTTTGTTACCAGAGAAGCACCAGTGCCTTGGAGTGAAACTCCTGCAGGACAGGAGTGGACTAAGGAATGGAACTCAGTTACCTGTGCTCCAACTGCACAGCATCTGGCTGAGCACTTGACAAAAGCTGATGAAATGTTAAATACTGATGATTTCAAAACACAGCTTCGAGTCACTGCATTGAGTACTAAACATCTAAAAGGTCTCCATTCAACTACTCATGCAGAGTTACATCACTTACGGGAAGAATTAATGAAGCAAGAACAAGTTCAGAAGATTGACAAGAAACAAATTCTTCCAACCTACATTTGACAGAGTTGCTTATATTGAGAAGACTCAAGGGTCACAACAAGCTCAGATTGATGATATTCTGAAAAATCAAGCTTCTCAGCAATCTAAACTTAATGAAATCCAAGCCTCAGTGGAATTACTTGTCTCTCTTCTCTTACCTGCTGATGCCAAAATGGGGGAAAAAGTAATTAAGTCCAAATGTAAAACTGATAAGACACTGAAGGGGAAGGATGATGAAAAGAATGATCAAGGAAACCCTGGAATGGGTAGAGGTCTCTCATCAAGAAAAGCTGAAATCACAAGTCACAGGACAAGTTCTGATACTGGAAAAAGAATTAGTTCTGCTACTGGTAAAAGGATAAGTTCTGATGAACTTTTAGATCTTGATGAAGAAATGTCAAGATAGTTATTTCTTCAGGAAAATCCAGGAATGGACTTGGAGAGTTTAATGGAAGAAGAAGCCAGACTTAAATCAGAAAAAGTCAAGTCTAAATCTGAAGCTTCTGGTAAAAAGACACTTCCAAAACTCAAAGGCATTGTGATAAAAGAAAGGACAAATACTGAAGCAACAATGGCTAAATCACAACCGCAGATAGATCCAAGATCCAAGGGTAAAGAAAAAGTTGGTGAACCTATAAGGTTTATGTGCCTCCTATGAATGAAGAAATTACTGATGAAAAGGATGATCTTGCTCTGACTTCAAGAAAAGTTTTTAAGACAACCTCTGACATGGCTCAAGTTGTTCAGAGTCAAGAGACAGTAAGTTCTGATATTTTGAAGAAGCAAGTAACCTCTGACATAGCTCAAGTTAACTTGATATCAGAAGATAAATCAAAGAAACTCCTACCAGGATTCACTAAAGCAAAACAGACTCAACCTTTGAAGACTGCTGCAAGTGGTTTTGAAGCAAGAGTGGTTACTGGAAAAGAAGCAAGAGATAAAACTGGATTGGGAAGTGCTGATGAAAGAAGAATACAGAACACTACCAATGATCCAACTTCCTTGAGTGAACCAGGTATTGGAGCAACTCCTGAGAGATTGAATCAACTGGAATCTGTACAAATGGTTTACCATACCTACTTGAAAGAACATATCTTGTTGTACTTCATGACAGATGGTAGGGTTTATCATATAAGGCAAAATGCCATTCCATTGAAGTATTTTGAAGAACTGGAGCATGTACTATTCTTACTTCAAGTGAATGACAGATTAACAGAAAGTGCTGCAAACTACTTGAAGGATCAGATTCAGAGATAGAAAAGGCTTTATTCTGTTAAGTCTGACAGCACATATCTTCCAAAGTACAGAGATCATAAGGGTGATACAGTTGAAATGAAGCCCAACACTGCTAAGATTATAACTACCTTTCTGGGTTACTGGGCTGTGGAATTCAATCTTGAGTCTGATAAGGCATATTTGATCAGACTGGATCAGGATAAAAGAAAAGCTAAGATTAATGATCTCAGGGCTACAATCTTTCAAATTGGTGAAGATACTGCAGAACTTAAAGATGCTAAAAGGAGGATGATTGATGAACTCAGATATGCTGAGAGATGTTTATTGAAGAACTATCTCAGAACAACTCCTGACATCAGAGAGATCAGAAGATGAAGCCAAGTCAAGATCTACAACTGCTTAAATTCTGATATTTGTACAGACTGAAGTTGTTATCAGAAGTTAAAGATTGGTAAAGCTTTAAGGACTGTAAGTTGTAGTTATCTAGTCTAATTCTCATGCATTTGTACTTAATGTTTTTGACATCATCAAATATTTGTTAAACTTGTATATTATGCTAATTTACAAGTTGGGGGAGATTGTTAGATATATTTGATAATGTAATGGCTAATATGATTTATGTTTAGTTTTCAGATCTTACTTAAACAGGATAAATCAGTACTTACTGGAAGTCGGGACTTAAGGATATCAGTACTTATATTATCAGAAGATAATCATCAGAAGATGGATTCAGAACTTAAGTACTGAAGGACGTTCAGATAAGGATAGCAGCTGATTAAAGGAAAGAAGATCGAGACAAACATAAGAAGAGATATGCATGAAGAAGGAATTCTATGAAGAATAGAATACTTGGAAGAAAAGATATCTGATTGATATATTTTAGGAAGCATAATTATATTCCATATCAATTAGCAATTATCTTGTAAATGTGTAGTATATAAACACAGACATAGGGTTTACACTATAAGTGTTATCATTATCGAAAATATTATTCGTAGTAACCCTAGCAGCTCTCGTGATTTTTATTCATCACTGAGAGGTAACAATTCCATACTGTAACAGAGTTTATTGTTTCAATAAAGTTTGTTTTCTGTTACTAGATTTATTAAAGTTCGATTTGATTGTACTTTACACTGTATTCACCCCCTCTACAGTGTGTGTGTGTGAACTAACAATAACGAATCTCCGATCATCACATTCTCAACACTTATATTCTCACTTTATAACATGGTCGAGTTTTGAAATCGATCGTTCGCTTTGGAAAGTCCATTTCGAGTTTTAAGCTCGAACTTGAGAAAATGCGCGTCAAAACTAGGTTTTTATGCGTTTCTTGCTTGCGCTCGCTTTACCAAAACATTTTAATAAAATAGAAAAATTAATATTATCTCAAAATTCTTTTTGGATAGTCTTCTCTACTGTCATATCCATTTTTCATAATTTTTCCAGAATCTCGAAATTATTTTAAGTCCTTCAAAATCACCATGCAAGTGGACTTAAGTGCAGTTGGCTAATCGCAGAAATGTTTTACACTAAAACGACAATAACTACCGTAAATCTCCTCACGATGATCTACACATGTATAGAAACTAAAAAACAAGATCTATCTAGTCATGGCCAGTGGTTTTCAAATTTTAACCATTTTCATGGCTGAATGTCCTGCAGAAAACAGATCAAGTGCAAGAATGCCCAAACTCAATTTCTACTACTTGATCTTAACACAATCACTACCTATAACCATCATAAACACATGTAATTCTCAAGATCCACCCACATACACCTTATATGCTCTATCTAGTATCACATACATGGATTACAACTCAACATCTCAAGCCTTTAGCAAGAACATAATCAATACAAACTCAAACAAACACAATCCTTTGGATCTTAACACAACAACAAACATAACTCTTAAATCCAACCATAAAATCTTAAAGGGTTGAAAGTTATACCTTCTTGGACACTAGGAAGGTTAGTTCTAGGATTATTGAGGCCTGGTTTACTTAGAAAACACTTAGAATGGCTAGATCCTTAAGAAACAAAACCAAGAAACAAGTTAGAATTTCGGAGTTACCTTTCAGCACCTCATTCAAACATTTTTTTAAAATTGAAAAAATATAATTTGAGGCTGAAATTTGGTACGAAGCTTAACCATGATATAGAGACGCTATGGTAAAAATTTCATGATATTTGAATGAGTATATTTTGAGTTATGAATTTTTCTTTCATTTTGAGTTATGAATTTTTCTTTCTCCCTTGCTCAGAAAATCCGAACTGCTGGAATGAAAAATGGGAGAGCTTCATGTGAGGGAAAAGGGGTTGTTTTCTTTTGTGGCTAAAGTGTGGGAGTGTATAATGAATATATGGGATGTATGCAGCAGATTTGACAATAATTTGGCAAAGGTATGGGTTGGTTTGATTGTGTGGTGAAGTGAGAAAAGGGAGAAGTATGGCTTGTGTACTTGTTTGTCTCCCATCACTATTCAACACTATTCCACTAACTATTCTAGTTAACTTCTAATCATCTAGTTACACTCCTAACTACTAGTTAGGACTTGGTTATGCATGGCCAACTTGCATTAGATTTAATTTCTCATTCGTTTATTTATCATAAACGCAATCGTCGTTCCATTCCGATAGTTTCCACGTACAACGACTTGTTTCGTAGCGATTTCTTTTATCGCTTATAATCCTATAACCAATTCCATTCCTTCTCTTCATCATAGAAACACCTTGATATATTATTTATTTCATGTAGTATTCCCGGTTCTACGCCATTCTTTACGGATACGAAAACACGTAGTATAATCGTGAATCTTTGAATTCCGTCGGCTTTTACATTCACTTATTTTCCTCGATAAACAAGAATATGATCTCGGATTCGCAAAATTCCACTATTCATTTTATGATGATCCCCATACGTCTTACTTAATCAGCTCAAGTTACTATTCACAGAAGTTTTAAAATATTACAAAAATCAGGGTTCTTACAATTGTCATATCAGAACTTACTATATCTTGACTCTGAACAACTTGAGCCATGTCAGAGGTTGTTTGAGAAATCTTCCTTTGTATCAGAGTAAGACTAGCATCTTCATCAGATATTTCTTCATCCATAAATGGAACATAAACCTTTACAGGTTCATCAACTTTTTCCTTGCCCTTGGACCTTGGATCTATCTCCATTTGTGATTTGGCCCTGGTTGCCTCAGGATTTGTCCTTTCTTTTATCACAATGCCTTTAACCTTAGAAAGTTTCTTTTCACCAACAGAAGCTTTAGATTTGGAGTTGACTTTTTCTAACTTAAGTCTAGCTTCTTCTTCCTTTAGACTCTCAAAGTCCATTCCTGGATTTTCTTTCAGAAATAACTGTCTTGAAATTTCCTCATCAAGTTCCAGATGTTCATCAGAACTTATTCTTTTACCAGTATCAGAACTTATTCTTCTCCCAGTATCAGAACTTGTTCTTCGACTTGTAGTTCCAGCTTTGCTTGATGAAAAACCTTTACTTTGACCATGACCTCCACCCATTCCAAAGTTTCCCTGGTCATCTTTTTCATCATCCTTTCCCTTCAGTGACTTAACAGTTTTACATTTGGAATTAATTACTTTCTCCCCCTTTTTGGCATCAGCAGGTAAAAGAAGAGAGAGAAGCAATTCCACTGAGGATTGGATCTCATTGAGTTGATTTTGATGAGAAGCTTGATTCTTCAAAATGTCATCAATCTGAGCCTGTTGCTTCTCCTGAGTTTTCTCAATATACTCAATTATGTCAAAGGTAGGTTTGAAAAACCTTTTCTTGTCCATCTTGGCAACCATATCTTGTTGATTTAAGGATTCTTGAATCTTGTCTACCTTGGCCTGAGTTACAGATTGTTGACTTTGAAGGTGTCTTGTATTGAGTGCAGTAACCCTGAGCTGTGTCTTGAAATCATCATTGACTAGCATCTCATCAGCTTTTGCCAAGTGCTCAGCAAGTATGTTTGAAGTAGGAACGAAATCAACTTTGTTCCATTCCTTGGTCCACTCTTTTCCTCTAGGAGTTTCACTCCAAGGTACTGGTGCATCTCCTCTAACAAACTTTTTAACAAGATCAGCTTTTGAAGGAGCTTGTGGAGGTGCATGTCCTGATGGACCAGCTACATCTACATTGACAGCAGCTTCACCAGTAAGTTCAATATTAGCAGCATCAAAACTTATAGAATCAACATCATCACCATCCTCTGATAAAAGAATAGTATGAGAGGCTATTGAGACTTCAACATCATCCTCTAAGTGCTGATCTCCAACTAAGTTCTGATCAACAGCCAAACCTTGATGCCCACCTAAATTCTGATTTTCATCATCCAGATTCAGAATTGGTGTAGAAGGAATATCTTCATTAAAATCAGCATCTAGAATTGGTGTTGTTGGTGGAGTGATTTGAGTTGGTGGAGCTTCTAGATACAAGACCTGAGGTACTTCCAAGTTATGGATGTCAATTTCATCACTTGGCCCCTGGTTATCAGCATGTACTGGAGATACTAGAGGTATGGGAATATGAGTTATTTCTGGCTCATGAAGTGGAGAGTGACGAGTTGCATGAAGGTCTGGATCAGCACTTGGAGGATTGTGAGCTTCAACAGGGTCTTGTGAGATCAGAGATTCCCGACCCCCTTCCTTAGCTGCTGCTTCCATTCCTTTACCAGAATCTGCAGGCCTTTTTGCTAATGTTTTAAATCTTTTAGCTTTTGAGGAGACTGTAGGAGCTGCATCATCAGAATTAATTGTTCTAGGCCTTTTCAGGGACTTAGAACTCTCAGTCTCTGTATCTTTCTGAGAAGAGACTTTCTCAGCTGCAGAAATAATAGGTTCTATAGGTTGAACCTGTGCCTCATCATCTGATTCATCTTTCAAGATGATCCTCCTTCTTTTCTGCTGTGAAACTTTCTTAGATCTTGATGCTGTTGCTCTAGCTGAAGAAGGCTGCACTGGATGTGCTGAAGGTTGAGATGACTGTGATGGTTTGAAATATGTCATGATGGAGGGTTGAGCAGGTTGAGGTTGAGAAGTTTGAGGTGTTTGTGTAGATGTGGTATGTTTTGATGGTTGTTGTGATGGCTGGGATGTGTTGGTGGGTTGAACATCAGGGTAAACAGATATGTAGGTTTGAGGATCAGCATTTACCAATATATGTTTTACTAAACGAGGTATCTGTAATGGTCTAACAACTTGTTTCTTTATGTCAGCATTTAGCAAGTCATTAAAAGCCCTTTTTGCAAGCTTAAAGGGTGGAATTAAATCAGTGGTAGGTTGGGGCTCATCAGCACAACAAAAAGAATATATAAGCTGATAGAATCTAGCAAAGTATACTACATTCCTATCCTCTGTCATCCTATCCCCTATGAAACCTAACACAGCACTTGCAAAATCAAAGTAAGTTTGATGAATAAGAGCATACCCGATTTGTTAACTCATGATTGGAATGGCATTAAAGTTGGAGCACTTATTGGCGAATGCCTTAGTGATACAATCGAAGAAAAAGCTCCATTCCTTCCTGATATTTGCTCTTTTCAATTGTCCAAGCTTTCCCAAACTGCTCTCATAGCCCAAACTGGCCATGAGCTGCTGAAGAACAGGGCCCTCCACTGTTGAGAATATACAGCCTTCTGGTAAGTGAAGAGCTTTACGAACGGCTCCAGGAGTGACCACATGTTCAACATCATTGACTTCAAATACGATGCTTGGAGTACCAGTAGCACCACCATCATCAAAAATCCCAGTTCGCCAAAACGTCAGTACTTGTTGGCTTGAAATGGCTTGAGGTTGGGTCAAAGCATACCCAATCTCACTATTTGCTAAGAAATCTTGCACAAAGTGCAAATCTGATGGAGTTTCAGCCTTGTTCAAGATTGCAGCATAGTTGTTTCGTACAAACTTGGCTCCATCAACAATTAAATCCTTGGGTGCCATGAGAAATAAGTGAGAAAAAAATTGCCTGTAAGGTGTTTGATAAAATGTCTGTAAAGAAACCGTTAGAAATTGTGAAAGAGAATAAGAAAAGAGAAAGAGTAGAATAAGAATGAAAATAAAAGATTTAAAAGTCTTTTATCTCTTTTACTTAGACACCCCACGTGACAGCAGTTAATAAGTAGTGGGACAGACCTTTACACCTGTCATACATGCAGTAGTTAAGGCAAAAGTTAATGGGCACGGTAAATAAGCAATTATTACTTATCACATGCAGTTTTTCAAGAAGAAAAATCGTCCCACTAACCAAGTAATCCCATTAAATAAATGATTATTACTGCTTTATCTCTCATAAACCAATATTCTGAAAAATATGACCGTTGAGGTAATGACCAAAAATAAACCAAGTAAATAAATACTGCCACGTCAGCATCAGAACTTGATTATTATCAGAATTTAAAAGGTCATCAGAATATGAAACGACTCAGAGACAAAATCTTGCAATAAAGTAAAATTTCATTAATATATCAAATGAATACATTTCATGAAACTTAAATTACATGCAGAAAATTATAAGATTGCCCTAGTCTAAAATCTCTAACATCAACAGCCTTAGTCCTAGTCTAAAAGACTGACAAATCTGACAGTGAAGAGAAACATGAGGATTGCAATTAATTCTTCTTCCTATCTTCAATAAAAAGAATAGCAAGACGAATGATTCTCTCCTGCTGGCAAAGAGAACGGAGATGAAGATTTCTTTGGACAGTCAATAAGTCATTTTTAATGATTTCTGGAAATTAAATCCAGAGATTAGAAGGAATGTTTTTTATAGGACAACGAGTTGGAACTCCATTGTTCCAGATAGTCACCTTGTCTGAGCCATAGCAGTAAAACCAACCAAACTAAGTCATTGTTTGAGAGAAGAAAGAATTGATTTTTACTGAAGGATTATTGGTCAGTTATATAGACAAGGGAAGACCAAGGGATGCATGAAATGTTAAACCAAAGGAAGTAAAACCTCGTCTCCCTAGACCGATGAGTAATAATGACAACCATTGGAAGCTTAAAACAGGAGTTAATGAGCACACGAAACAAGTAAAAAATACTATGCATTTACGAGTACCACTAACCCAAATTATGTTGACTGTTTATATCTCACCCAAACATATTCTGATTTTAAATATGATTGTGTTAGGAATATGTGTATTAGTTTGATGATAAGTTAAACAAAACACTTAAGTAGAAATCTAGTGTTTGTAGCCTTAACGGATAAGACCATCTTGGCTATCCGTTGAAGGAGTAGCTTTACTTAGCAATAAGTTTAGTATTGTAGCACATTTCATTCTCTGGATTCAAGTTGTAATTCTTAGATGTTGTAGGAAATTATCAGTCATGTTGACTACTAGTGGATATGCAAATAGGAGGGCTAATTGTAAATATTTCATGCCTTGTAATTTTGTATAAGTGAAGAAGTATCAACTGATATTGAAGACCTTCAACGGATAAGAAACAAAGCTCCAACGGATGTCTCTAAAGCTTCAACGGATAATATCCATCAACGAATAAGTGCTTCAACGGATAAAGACTTCAACTGCTAATGCATCAACGGATAAAGCTTCAACGGATAAAGCCTCAACGGATAAGGCATCAACGGATGAAAGTTTCAACGGATGCTTAGTTCATTACCAGTTGATAGTGACAATTCATAAGCTGACAGAGGCACATGGGTTGACAGAGACAAACTGGAATGTGGAAGCCTCTAGGAGGAATCAAGAAAATGCAGCATTTCCATTCTGGTGCAAACAAGGAAGTATTCAAAGATTAACAGCTAAGCCTAAATTGCATTGGATAGAGGAATAAAGAAGAAACATGTGAAGAGCCTTTTTAATTGTATTTTACAGTTTTGTCTTCACTTGTAAACTTGGTGATATATAAACCAAGTAGCAGCTAGTAATTAGATGTGAATTTTCCAGAGCTGTTTAGAAAAATCCAGAGAGAAAATCATCTAGTTTGTACTAGGAAGCAGCTGTGATTTAATTCTTTGAATCACAGATTTTCTGAAATAACACATCTCTGGTGGAACAACAAATCCACCAGAAAAGTTTTTAAGTTCTCTGTGTTCTTTACATTTGTGTTTGAATATATATCTGTCTGCATTAGCTTCAAGCAATTCACACACATTTGCTCACAAAAACACTTAGCCTTAGAAACTGCTCAAAACTTGAAAAAGTTTTGAGATTTACATTCAACCCCCCTTCTGTAAATCTCATTGTTAGTCCACTGGGAATAACAATTGGTATCAGAGCAAGCTCTTAACATACAAAGAGTTTAAAGATCTATTCTGCTAACATCATGAGTAAGAAGGATATTGGTGTAAAGATTCCAATCTTGGAAAGAGATAACTATCATCACTGGAAAGTGAAGATGCATTTACATCTTTTCTCTTAAGATGAAAGCTACATCAACTGCATTGAAAATGGTCCTCACATCCCTCACAAGGTGGCCACAGCTGCTACTGCAACAGTTGCTGTTGGACAGTCTATTCCCAAGCCAAAAGCAGAATGGATTGTTGAAGATATTGAAGAGGTTCACAAGGACAAGAAAGCCATGAACATTCTGTTTAATGGCCTAGATCAAGATATGTTTGACAATGTCATTAACAGCCAAACTGCTAAGGAAACTTGTGAGATCAGAGATTCCTGATCCCCTTCCTTAGCTGCTTCCTCCTCATCATCTGAAACTGGCCTATGTGCCCTCTGTTTCTTGTACTTCCTTGTTGATTTGGATTCCTTGGGAGTTTCAGAAACTATCATACGTCTAAGCCTCTTGAGAAGCCTAGAACCCCCAATTTCAGAATCCTTCTGAGAAGTTGCTTTCTCAGCTTCAATCACCACAGGTTCTAAAGAAGGAATCTGTTCCTCAGAATCTGATTCATCTCTCAAAGTAAATCTCCTCCTCTTTTGAGGTGTTGGAGGAACAGTCTTTGTTCTCTTTGGCTTAGAGGAGGTAGGCTTCACAATAGGTGCTGAAGAAGAAGGTTGAGCAGTCTGTGAAGTGGAGAGATAGGATTGGAGATAAGTTCTGAGGGTAGGTTGAGTAGAATGAGAGGTAGGTACTGAGGTTGATGGATTTTGGTTATGGTGAGTTGGTTGAACATTTGAGTAAACAGATTTGTAAGTAGCAGGATCAGCATTTACCAGAATCTGTTTCACAGACTGAGGAATCTGTAATTGTCTCACCATTGATTTCTTTGTGTCAGCATTTATCAGGTCGTTAAAGTACCTTTTTGCAACCTTAAAAGGTGGGGTTTGAGTGCTGACTAACTGGGGTTCAGCAGTACAATACGTATAAATAAGTTGACAGAATCGAGCAAAATAAACAACATCTCGATCCTCTGTCATCCTATCCCCAATAAAACCAATTATTCCAGTTGCAAAATCAAAATGAGTTTGATGGATAATTGCATACCCTATGTGCTGACTCAGAATTGGGATAGCATCAAAAATTTGAACATTTGTTCCCAAAGGCTTTGGTGATGCAATCAAAGAAGAAACTCCATTCTCTTCTGATATTAGCCCGTTTCAACTGTCCAAGTTTCGTCAGACTCTTTTCATATCCCAATTCAGCCATTAACTCCCGAAGGGCTGAGTCCTCTGGAACTGAGAAAGTACAATCCTCTGGAAGATGTAAAGCCCTGCGTACTGTACCAGGAGTGACTACAAAAGATGAATCACCCACTTGGAAGATAATACTGGGAGTTTCACGGTTACCACCATCATCAAAAATGCCAGTCCTCCAGAACCTCAGAACTTGTTGACTTGAAAATAATTCAGGCTGAGTTAAGGCGTACCCAACCTCACTATGTGCAAGAAGATCTTGCACAAAGTGCAATTCAGATGGAGCTTCAGCATGATCAAGAATTGCAGCGTAGTTGTTTGGAATAAACTTAGCTCCATCAATGATTAAATCCTTTGGTGCCATGTGAAAAAATTGACAATTAAGTATGCCTGTGAGGTGTTTGAGATAATGTCTGTATCAAAACAACGGAAATAGTAAAGTAAAGGAGAGTAAAAGTAAGAAGAGAGATAAAAGATGAAGAAATTAAAAAGATTAAAGAAATCTTCTCTCTGCTGTACTTATACAAAAAAAATATTACCGTTGGACACCTGTCAGACATGCAGTAATAACGGATAGTTACTGGGCTCGAGAAAACAGGAATGATTACTTACCCAGTTGCCTTGTTTCAAGGAAAAACCGTTCCATTAATCAAGAGAAATAGTTTTAAGTCAAAATTTAAACCGTAAACACTGATTGAATTATTGTTCACTGCAACATTAATATTCTGAAAATAAATCATGTTAAAAATGACCAAGATAATTTCGATGAATAAGTGCTGACAGAGAATCAGAACTTAAATAAAAACAAAATTTAAATGGTCATCAGAATATCAATCAGGATTTATCAATAGAAGATAAAATTACTCAGAGACAAAATCTTGAAGTAAAAACAATTTTCATTAATATATCAAGTCAATACATTTATGAAATGGAAATTACATCAATACAAGATTTTCCCTAAGCTTCTAATCCTAAAGTCAACAGCTTTAGTCCTAGCTAAGAAGCCTGACAAAGCTGATGATGAAGAAGAACAGGAAGAAGACGAGATTAAGTCATCTTCCTCTTCCTATCTTCGACGAACAAGATGGCGAGTCGTATGATTCGCTCTTGCTGACGGATACGACGAAGGTGAAGGTCTCTTCGAACGGCCACCAGATCACGTTTGATAACCTCTGGAAATTGAATCCAGAGATTGTGAGGGATGTTGGTGATAGGGTAGGGAGTTGGAATTCCATTCAAAAAGACATGCACAGTTTCATCACCGTAATTGTAGAACCAGCCAAATTCAGCCATTTGTGATAGTAAATGAAAAACAAGACTGAATTTGTGATAAAAGTATGATGAAAAGACTAATGTGAAGTGGTTGTTTATATAGGCAAGAGAATGCCAGGAGACGCAAAGATATTTAATGCTAACAGGTAGAATTAATTCTACCTCGTCTCCCTAGACTTTGAAAAAGAATAACAGTCATTGGAAAGAGGAAGCATGGTCTAGACCGCACAAGACACAAGAAACAGTGGACTGTTCAAGTACGAATACCATTAATCCTAAACATAGTGACTATTAATCTTCCACTTCAACATATTCTAGTTCTAACTGAGACTGTTATCAAATTTTATTCACAGATAAGCCAAGTAAAGGATTAGACTGAAAAATCAGAACTTAGACCTATACCAGAACTTAACAGTCATCAGAACATAATTTCTTAACTCGAAAAAGGAATGCCCATCTTAGTAAATACTCATACAAGTTCTGAGTTATGGACGTCAGAACTTAATCATTAGAACGTGTAACTTAGAACTTGTCCTCAGAATTTGTGCAATAATGACACAATGACTGTTTATCTAAAATAACATAGACCACCACAGAAATTTTCATCATTCAGATGGAGTGATTAGTGTGTGCATTAAGCTAAAAATAGACAAAGAGTAAAGTCTGATTCACTTCAGTACATCTTAGAAATAAGGCATAACTAAAATTTTGCTAAAGAGCTGTCATTGTCCTGAAACCTACTGAAGAATGAGTTTATGCTTGAGTCCACCTCAACTGTTTTGTGCTAATTTTATGCATCTTTTGAAATTCTATTTTACAGTGGCTTCTCAGTGTAAGTGAGTCACGACTGTTTATCAGAATTTATGCTATTTTCAGAGTATTTCTCCAGTAATCATAGAGTGTGAAAAGTCACCAAGAAAATATTTTGCTTTTCTGATGCATATTTACTTAATACCAGCAATGCACTTGGGTCGTCCCTTCCACATTTTTACTCTAGATCTCAAAGGAGTACCTGATTTTAATCTTTGATCTTTTTGCTTTTTCTGTTGATAAGAGAGGTCTATCAGCACTTAGTACATTCAGCAGTTGACTAGTATCAGAACTTAACAGATGAGTAACATTATTCTAATTTGTGACTTAGTAATAAGATATACAAAGTGAACTTAACTAAGCTCAGTTATCAGAATTTGCTAGTGTCATAAGATTTCCAATGAAATAATTACTTCTTCCATGGAATCATTTGTTTATTGAAGACTACTAGGTCAGTATCTAGCACAGTTATCCTCATAGGATTGAATAGGTACTAAAACAGACATATCACTTATCAGAGTTTAGAAACATATATCAGACAACAGTCAGTACTTAAAGACATTTATCAATTAAGCACAAAATACACAATGAGATTAATTCTGTAAATACTGAGCATAAAGTCTGATAACACAGAACAAGTCTAAGCAGATTTAGAGAAAGAACCTGAAACCATTCCAAGTTCATTTACCAATCTTGTAAAAGTAGCTTCACATAATGGTTTTGTGAAGATATCTGCCAACTGTTGATCTGTGGGAACAAAATGCAATTCCACTGTACCTTCATCCACATGTTCCCTGATGAAGTGGTACCTGATGCTGATGTGCTTTGTCATTGAGTGTTGAACTGGATTACCTGTCATAGCAATAACACTTTGATTATCACAGTAAATAGGGATTTTGAAATATGTTAACCCATAATCCAGTAACTGATTCTTCATCCAAAGAATCTGTGCACAACAGCTTCCTGCAGCAATATACTCTGCTTCTGCAGTTGATGTGGAAATTGACTTTTGTTTCTTGCTGTACCAAGAAACCAATCTGCCTCCAAGAAATTGGCAGCTTCCACTTGTGCTTTTCCTGTCAATTTTGCAACCTGCAAAATCTGCATCTGAGTAACCTATTAGTTTAAAATCTGATTCTCTAGGATACCATAATCCCAGAGCAGCTGTCCCTTTAAGATACTTAAAGATTCTTTTTACAGTTGTTAAGTGAGGTTCTCTTGGATCTGCTTGAAATCTTGCACAAAGACAGGTAGCATACATGATATCAGGTCTACTAGCAGTTAGATAGAGTAGAGAGCCAATCATACTTCTGTAGTTAGTAATATCTACTGATTTACCGGTATCCTTATCCAGTTTTGTTGCAGTGGCCATTGGAGTGGATGCACTTGAACAATCTTGCATTCCAAATTTCTTTAGCAAGTTTCTGGTGTACTTGGTTTGACAAATAAAAGTGCCTTCCTCATTCTGCTTGACTTGAAGGCCCAGAAAATAGCTAAGTTCCCCCTTCATACTCATCTGATATCTTGACTGCATTAGTTTGGCAAATTTATTGCAAAGTTTGTCATTTATAGATCCAAAAATGATATCATCAACATAAATGTGGACCAGAAGTAAGTCCTTTCCATGGTTGAGGTAGAACAGTGTTTTGCCTATTGTCCCTCTGTTGAATCTACTTTCCAGAAGAAACTGAGCTAAAGTCTCATACCATGCTCTAGGAGCTTGCTTAAGTCCATAAAGTGCTTTGTCAAGTCCGTAGACATAGTCTGGATGTTTGGTATCTACAAAACCTGGAGGTTGTTCAACATATACCTCTTCCTCCAATTCTCCATTGAGAAAATCACTTTTCACATCCATTTGAAAGACAGTAAACTTTTTGTGAGCAGCATAAGCTAAAAATATCCTTATGGCTTCTAACCTAGCAACTGGTGCAAATGTTTCATCATAATCAATTCCCTCCTGTTGAGAATATCCTTTTGCAACCAGCCTTGCCTTATTCCTTGTAATTATGCCATCACTGTCAGTTTTGTTTCTGAATACCCACTTTGTACCAACAACAGATCTATTCTTTGGTCTTGGTACTAGGGTCCAGACTTTGTTTCTTTCAAATTCATTCAACTCTTCCTGCATTGCTTGCACCCAATCAGCATCTTGAAGAGCTTCTTCCACTTTCTTTGGCTCAGTTTGAGAGAGAAAAGAATTGTAAAGACACTCATTTGAAGTACCTGTTCTAGTTCTGACACCTACATCAGGATTTCCAATTATCAAATCAGGTGTATGTGATTTTGTCCACTTCCTTGCAGATGGAAGGTTTTCTCTAGAACTGGATGCTCCCCCATGATCCATGCTATCTTCATTTTCATTTTCTGATGCTCCCCCTGAAACTATGCTCTCTGAGTTGGATTCTTCAGTATTTAGATTTTCAGCACTATCAGAACTTGGCTTATCAGAACTTGACGAATCAGAACTTGAAGAGCCACATACATGTTCGGATGTTTCTTGAGATGTGGTGGGATCTTGAGTATGCTCCCCCTGTATAGGTGCATCTTCCTTTAACGTAGTTACCACAGTTTCAATAACATCAGAGTTTAATCCATCATAGTTTGCAGTATCAGGACTTAGACTGTCAGGATTTTCAGTATCAGAATATGAGTCTTCATTTTCAAATCTCAGCTGATCATGGTCAACAAAATCTTTAAGACCAGTGATCTTCTTGTCATCAAAAGAGACATTGATAGATTCCATGACCACTTTTGTTCTCAAATTATAGACTCTGAAGGCTTTTGTGGAAAGTGGATATCCAACAAAGATTCCTTCATCAGCTTTTAAATCAAACTTTGATAGCTGTTCAGGATGAGTCTTGAGAACAAAACACTTGCATCCAAATACATGAAAATATTTCAGATTTGGCTTCTTTTTCTTCACCATCTCATATGGTGTTTTTCCATGCTTGTTAATGAGTGTTGCATTTTGAGTAAAACAAGCAGTCTGCACAGCTTCAACCCAGAAATAGGTTGGAAGCTTTGCTTCTTCAAGCATTGTACGTGCAGCTTCAATGAGAGTTCTATTCTTTCTTTCAACAACTCCATTTTGCTGTGGAGTTCCAGGAGCAGAAAATTCCTGCTTTATTCCATGGCTTTTGCAGAACTCTTCCATTATCAAATTCTTGAACTCAGTGCCATTATCACTCCTTAAAATTTTCACAGAATCTTTGACCATTTTATCCAATTGTTTGACATGATCAATCAAGATAGATGCAGTTTCACTTTTTGTGTGCAAGAAATACACCCATGTGTATCTGGTGAACTCATCCACTATGACCAACGCATACTTCTTCTTTGCAATAGACATGACATTTACTGGACCAAATAGATCCACATGTATAAGATGATAAGGCTCAAGAATTGATGAATCAGTCTTGCTCTTGAATGAAGATTTTCTTTATTTGGCTTTCTGACATGAATCACAAAGACCATCAGGAGCAAATACTGTGTTTGGCAATCCTCTCACAAGATCTTTCTTGACCAGTTCATTTATATTGTTGAAATTTAAATGAGAGAGTTTCTTATGCCAATTCCAGCTTTCTTCAATTGATGCTCTACTTAACAGACAGATTGCAGAGCCATCAGTACTTGTTGAAAGCTTAGCTTCATAAATGTTACCACGTCTGTATCCTTTCAGAACAACTTTGCCTTTAGATTTACTCACAACTTCACAGTGTTCTTCAAAGAAATCAACATGATAACCTCTGTCACATATTTGACTTATACTCAGTAGGTTGTGTTTAAGTCCTGAGACCAGAGCTACTTGTGTAATTATGACATTTCCCAGATTGATATTGCCATATCCCAATGTTTTTCCAATGTTGCCATCTCCATAAGAAACACTTGGTCCAGCTTTCTCCACAAAGTCTGATAGCAGGAACTTATTTCCAGTCATATGTCCTGAACATCCACTGTCCAGAACTAGAATATTTTTCCTGTTGCCCTGCAATCACAAAGACCACTAATTATTAGTTTTAAGGACCCAGACTTGCTTGGATCCTTTGGCCTTATTAAGTTTGTTAACATTTGCAGCGGATTTAGCATCAGAGTTTATGTTAACATTTTTCTTATCAGAATTTACATTATCAGACTTTGAATCAGAATTTACACTAGAAGGAACAATGGAAACTTTCTTCAAAGAAGGTTTTATTTGATAATAATCATAGTACAAACTATGATATTCCTTACAAGTATAAATGGAATGTCATAAACTACCACAATGAAAACAAGGATTTTGTGGTTTGTATCTAACAGACTGACTCTTAACTCCTGATTTTGAAGGTAAGGAGTTAATATTCTTATTTTTCCTGCAAAAAGAAGCCAGATGGTTAGAACTTCCACAGTTATGACATGTTTTCCTAGGAGCATCAGGAACAGGTTTATAATCATTGCTTTTATTCACACCTTCCTTTCCATTCCTATTTTTCCTAGGTGATTTTACCTTGTTTGCATTCTTGACATCTTTCAGCTTATGCTTAAGCTGCTTCTTTGTCATTAAGCCTATGTTTACTTCAGCTGTCTTTTCCTGTTTTAGTTTGTCAGAAGTTAATTCCTCTTTAAATTCTGATTTCTCATTATCAGACTTTACAGTTACAAACCTAACAGGTTTTAACTTTGACTTTTGCTTAACAACAGGCTTAATTTCTTCAGTTCCTTTATCATTCTTATTCTCTCCATAACCTAAGCCCTCTTTCCAATTTTCACTACTTATCAAATTTTGAGTTGTTCTGTCAGAGTTAGTCCAAGTCCTGATTATCTCTCTTTCCTTTTCTAACTCAGTTTTTAGAGATTCATTCATTTTTAGCACTTCATCCCTAACATAAAAAGCATCATCTCTATCCTTCTGAGTTTGATGGAACATGACTAACTCTTTTTCTAAGAAATCATTCCTTTTCTTAAATGCAAGATTTTCAGAAGTTAATCTTTCACATGTTAAAGTTTGGTCTCTATAGCTAACAAACATGGTTTTAAGATATCTTCTCAACTCATTAATATCATCAGTATGAAAAGCATAAGTAGTCTGAGGTACCTTTGTTTCAGCAGCTTCAAAACTGCTCTCAGCACTTTCTTTATCAGCATTTGCCATCAATGCATAGTTCTCCTCACTTTCAGAGTCTGAAGTGTCTGTCCAGCTTTTCTGCTTTGTGACAAGAGCCTTGCCTCTGTCACCCTTTACCTTCTTACAGTCAGGAGATATGTGGCCTTTCTCACCACAGTTATAGCATTTAACATTGGTGTGATCTCCTTTGTCAGACTTTCCTCCTCTGCCTTCAGATCTTCTGAAATTCTTCTTATCAGAACTTATGCTTTTTCTGGAAAACTTCTTTCCCTTCCTGAACTTCCTGTATGCAATCTTGGTGATTCCTTTCACCATAAGAGCACACAGCTTCATCATCTCCTCATCAGCATCAGTCTCAGGCAAGCTTTCAGAATCTAAGTCATCATCACTCTCAGAACTTGATGACTCAGTATCAGACTTTATGAAAAGAGCTTTTCCCTTGTCTTTCTTTGAGGAAGCTGCTTTGGGGAATTCTTCTTCAGCCTTAAGAGCAACTGTCCTTGACTTTCCTCCTTTCCTCTTGCTTGTTCCATCTCCAGCTCATGAGTCTTGAGCATTCCATAGATTTCATCAAGAGTTGTTTCATCAAGATTGTAGTTGTCTCTTATTGTCGTTGCCTTCAAATCCCAGCATTCAGGAAGAGCTAACAGGAACTTAAGGTTTGAATCTTCAAGATCATACTCTTTATCAACCAATGACAAATCATTCAAAAGTTTGACAAATCTATCATATAAATTATTCAATGACTCATTAGTCTTTGAGTCAAAGTGTTCATACTCTTGAGTGAGTATTGTCTTCCTATTTTTCTTAATTATGTCAGTTCCCTGACACCTTGTTTCCAGAGCATCCCATATCTCCTTAGCAGTCTTGCAGTTGATTACCCTGTTTGACATTACATTATCAATGGCACTATGCAGTAAGTGTCGTACCTTAGCATCCTTAGCAATTGATGTTATGTCCTCAGCAGTATAATCACTCTTCTCCTTTGGTACGGTCATTGCTGCTTCACCTGCAACTGCAACAGCGAGTTTGGTTGGTTTGTGAGGACCTTCCTTGATTCTATCCAGGTATTCTGGATCTGTTGCTTCCAGGAACATGGTCATCCTTACCTTCCATATGGGATATTCAGATGGTCTCCGTATGGGGACTCTGATGGTCTCATACCGACTCTGAATTTGTGTCTTTGGTGGTTCCTCAGTTGTGGTAGGCTTAGTTGGAGTTTCTGTGTCCGACATGATTGTGTTCGGATCTTTAACTGTATGTAAGTTAACAGATAGGCTCTGATACCAATTGTTAGGTCACACACACACTGTAGAGGGGGTGAATACAGTGAATAGTACACTCAAATCGAACTTTAAGAACTTAAGTAACAGAAAACAAACTTTATTGAAACAATAAACTCTGTTACAGTATAGAACTGTTACCTCTCAGTGATGAACAAATATCACGAGAGCTGCTAGGATTACAATGAATAATCTTTTCTAATAATGACACTTATAGTGTAAACCCTATGCCTGTGTTTATATACTACACAGTTACAAGATAATCGCTAATTGATATGGAATATAATTCTGCTTCCTAAAATATATCAATCAGATATCTTTTCTTCCAAGTATTCCATTCTTCACGGAATTCCTTCTTCATGCATATCTCTTCTTATGTTTATCTCAATCTTCTTTCCTTTAATCAGCTACTGTCCTTATCTGATCGTCCTTCAGCACTTAAGTTCTGATATCTATCTTCTGATGATTATCTCCTGATAATATAAGTACTGATATCCTTAAGTCCTGACTTCCAGTATAAGTACTGATCAACAGTTAAGTACTGATTTATCCTGTTCACGTAAGATCTGAAAGCTAAACATAAAACATATTAGCCATGACATTATCAAATATATCTAACATGGTACATCAAAAGTTGAAAGCCTAGCCTATTGGTAATTCCTACCTCAGCTACAGCGACATCAACGCCTATAGGAAACTGCGGAACATTTCCTATCCGCTCACGAATTGGGAGCTTGGTCCTGTTCATCTTGTCTATCTGATGTTGTGTGATGAAAGAAGAAAGCAAGGGTGAGCAACAAGCCCACCGAAATAATATGTATAATAATTAACAATATATGAGCATTCTCATAGTACTCATGAAAGTCTTGGTCAAGAAGAAATGAACCAAGTTGATATCTTAACGCGACCAAATCGCAAAATATTCAGTATATATATACATATATACTTTTCACAATCTTTGAAATACTCTGACATGTATAATATACACAGAGTTCCAGTTTATAACTGTATAAAAATATCATTGCAAGGTGATCTCATATATCTAACTTTGTCTCAACATTTTTCTGAAAATCTTTGACATGCACAAGATAATCATTTACTAGATATAAGTTTAAAAGATGAAGTTACAAGATACTCCAATATACTTATAACTTTTCCGAATACTACTTGAACTACCACCATTCAATGTATAAATAGTTCATCCCATAGATTAAGCTACGAGACAAAACTTGTATAGAATCAATCTTTAAAATATCATCAAAATAAAATGAAGTTACGAGATACTAAATTTGATGCAAACATCATTTTGAAAACTTGACCCTGCCAACACTCAACAATCGCCCAACCGTAGCCTTTCTATCGAAGTGTTCTGGGTAGTGTTGCAGAAATATCCAATTGGATGACGAACTCATTACGGGAGTTTACCGTGCCAGGAAGACCACTTACGATGATCAGTCGTAGTAGTGCAACCCCACCATTTTCTACATGTAGAGGAGAACCTGTCGGATTTACTTGTCAACCGAACACTAGACTCCTAAGGAATGTACCGTCTTGCGGAACTTCCAGGCCATTTGGGCCAATATAATAAGGCTGGGCCGGCGCCACTCGACCACTTACGCCACTCCTAGTTCAGATGAAATCCATGACTCTGAAACGTAAAGCTCGTCCCCCCTTTCCCCAAGTAGAAACTTGTTGATACGGCTCCACCAAGAAGTCGTATCTAGTTGGAAAGGAAAACTCACCGATATTTCCCAGGCGATGCCTGTTAATGGATTAACTTGTTCCAAGAATTTTACTTCCCGAGTATTGGGTAAGTAATCAAAAACTCTTTTATCAAAATAGCAACCTCGTTGCGAATATAAAACACACCACAGAGCCGGATCCCTCAGGTTTTGAGCGAATATTTAAATCCCCTTTGAAAGGAAGATCTTAAATATAAAATGAGTTTTGGGATCCGCTCTAACTTTTAAAATCATTTTGAAGACTCGCAAAACATTTTTAGGAATGTTTGGAGTGATGCTGATTTACTAAAATAAATCAGTCCCGATATATTAGGAAATATCTGAATATTATTATTTAAATAATATCCTCATAAAGAATAATCTTTATAAAAATAATTGAAGTAGAAGTTTTAAAACTTATACTTGCAATGAATATTAAATAACCAAAGATATACTTATACGAAAGCACGATCTTTATTTGAATAATCGAAAATAAGTTTGATTATCGAAACATTATTCTTTAATAAAATAAAGAATAATAATTAGTAAATAATCGGAGTCATAAGTCCTCGAATGAATATTCAAATAATAATATTCATTAATAAAATAAATGGAGTCATAAGCCCTCGAATGAATATTCAAAATAATATTCAATAATAAAATCAACGGAGTCATAAGCCCTCGAATGAATATTCAAAATAATATTCATTAATGAAATAAGGTTATCGAATAAACCTTATTTGATTCATATTTTTAAAAACTATTCATATATATATATATATATATATATATAAATATATATATTATACTCGGGAGCATCGACTCCCGATTTTAGAAAAAGTTCACCTTTGGGTCCCCTATACTAAGGGTATATGCAAATTACCGTTTATCTCTAGCATAGGTATTATCAACTGAATCAACAGATATATGTATCAAGAATACAAAACAGGCATGCATATATACCATATCACATGCTACAATATATCGCAAGAATTTGTTAATTAACCATCATGCATCTATCACAAGATAATGCATATACATATGTATACATCACAACAACAGTATAACGGATAGAAAACTTGCCTGAGTGCTCCCGAATAGACTTAAGCTTAGAGTGGCTCCGATAACCTATGAACAACAACATAAGTCGGAATTAAACCCCGATCGCTTAAGAAACTAGACTTTAACCATTTAGAGTCCTAACGTTCGCTTTCGCGCTTAACGATTCACTTAAGTCGCTCGAGTACCCTCGGCTCCACCATTTTTAATAAATTAACCATTAAGATTTTTAAGGCGATTCTTTCGTGAGTACCCTACCAATCATCTAACCCACTTTAAAATTTTTTTTCATAATTCAATTAGTCATTTAAGGGCCTTAACCAATGTTTCAAAGTAAGGCGAGGGGTAATGGTTCGTTCGCGAAACGCCGTTACTTAAAACGGTCATTTCTCATCGCTCGTAACTCGGATTTAGGCGAAAGACATATCAAAACGAAGCTCGTAACATGAACTATCTAAAAATGGCAAAGGTTAGAATCTTACAGTGAGTTCACGGGTCCTAAAGTTCAGAACAGAACAGTTAAGGAAAATCGGACATTATGACGGTTATGTTTACGCGATTTCTAATTTAATTATCACTCAAAATTCTCATCAATTCACTCACAACCACCAACACAACAATATTCAACCATCATACTACAAACTCAGTCCCCAACTCCAAATTTTACCAATTTATCCAACCAATCAAAAACCCAATATTCAAAACCAATACAAATCCACCAAAATTACTTATAATCAAAGATCAAGCCTTAATACTAACAATGCTTCAATAAAACGTAATGGAATCATAAAATCAAAGCTAGGGTTTGAAGTTTATACCTTCCTTGGTAGGTGTTACGTTGCTAGGAAGCCTTAGGGAGCCTTAATTTAACCTCCTACAAGCTTGATCTTTCCAAAGAAATCAAGAACACAAAGTTAGGTTTTGAAGTTTCTAAAAGTCCGATTGAAAGAACTGTAACAATGAGGGTCTTACCATACTTATTTGGAAGAGACTTGTGCAGAAGAGTTGTAGGCCATCTCAATACCTTTCCAACGAGCTATAGAACACATCATTTGAGTGAGTATTGAAGGAGATATGGTAGTTTGAAGTTGCTTCTCTGGTTTTGGCCGAGAGCAAGCTTTCAAGGGGGAGAAAGTGAAATGCTTCTTGTTTTGCCCTTTGACTAATTGTGTGGTGAATTACTTGGTTGCTTCTCTTTTATTTTAATTAACCATATTTAGAATTTACCATGGTTAAAAACACTTGGCTAATATTCCACCAATTCAAAATATCTACTAGGTCATGCTTAGGTCATCTTGATTATGTCATCCTTTTACACTTATTTTCTTCTTATTGGTATGATGACATCATCACCCACTAACCTCTTTGATTAACCCCTAATTACTTGGCTAATGACCGTTGATCTATTATACGGTTCGCTTAACTTTCGTTCTCGTTTATCGTTTGAGGGATCATACCCCCGATCTTATTACTTGGGTTCCCTTAACCTTTCTCAATACATTATATTCCTTTTATGATCCTCTCTTATAATCCTTGAATTTAAATCCTTTTAATCATGTTACCTTATACTCAATTCTTTCGGTATCTGGTGGATTTTCGGGAAAAATCAAAGTGTTCGGATTTGGATTCTGATGATCTTTACATACACTTATTTACTTTATGGAATACTAATACGATCTTAGAATTTCCATAACATTACTCCTATATAGCGTGGTCTGATAATTTTCCTTAATCAGCATCATCAGTAAATGTTACTATTCATCCGTGTTTCAAAAATTCCAAAAATTGGGGTTATTACAGTCTCCCCTCCTTAAAAGGATTCCGTCCCGGAATCAGATAGAAAATGAATAGGGATGCTCTCTTAGCGTTGCACTTTCTAAGTCTCAAGTAAATTTTCCCACATTGTGGTTCTACCACCAAACTCTGCCTAGTTTGATAACCCTTTTCCTAAGCACTTGTTCCTTTTCGATCTATAACCCTTTCTGGTTGCTCCATATAGGTTACGTCTGGTTGCATGCCTATACGCTCATGTGCCCCTATTTGTCTGGAATCCAAATTATACTTCCTTAACATTGATACGTGGAACATGTTATGAACTTGCTACAGGTTCGGGGGTAGGTCTAGCTCATATGCTAACTTCCCAATACGTCTTAATATCTCCAAGGGCCCAACACTTCGTGGGCTTAGCTTTCCTTTCTTTCCGAACCACATCCATCTTTTCCAAGGGAATACCTATAACAGCACTAGGTCCCCTACTTCCTATTTCTTGCCCTTTAGTGTCAATTCAACATACTTCTCATGTCCATCTTGGGCTACTACCAGCCGTCTTCTGATTAGATCTATTATATCCCTGGTCCTTTGGACCACTGCTGGTCCGAGCATCTTGCGCTCTGCAACTTCATCCTAACATAAGGGAGATCGACATTGTCTTCCATCAAGGATCTCGTAAGGCGACATCTCGATAATGACATATGATCTATTGTCGTAAGAAAACTCAATCCACGTTAAGTGATCATTCCAAATTCTTTCAAGTCTATTGCACAGACTCTCATCATAGCTTCTAGCATTATAGCATTTGCTTCTCAATACTCCTTTTTTTCTTGTTCGTAATCGCTACTACCTTTCGTTCCTAATATTATACTGGTTATACTTTTGCTCGTTAGCGTTCTATAACCTTTTAATAACCACGTCAACCTTAGTATCACGAACGTTTTTCCATTCCGAATACCACCATAACTTTACTACTCCTTTTTCAGCTGTTTCTATTTTCCCAAAGTTTGATCAATCATATAGAAGTAAAGGAATTTGTTGAGAGATCACTATGATCATGAACACTTGTTCTATTGCATAGTTAGTACAGAAGGTGGCCAGCCTTTAGTACTTGACAAGCAATTAAACAACCTATGGTATCCTACTAGGCTTCTATCACACAGATAGATAGTCATTCGGCAATACCTCCCCTTCTGGAAGGGTTGTTCTTCTCAGCTTACATGAAATGAAAAGGAGAGAAAAGAACGAATTGAAGAGAATTGTATATATAAAAAAAATATACTGCCACAAAATATCTGGCTTGGAATCTACCTCTGAACTATAGAGGTTTAACATAGGAGAACAAAACATATATGTATATAAATCCACATCAAGTATAATAGCATCGCATTTCACATGCTTAAATATTTACTATTCCATCCATCATTCTATGGACCCATGCTCTTGCTCGAGCTTATACACAATCACCTTTGAAACTCCCTCGACATCGAAAATCAAATCTGGGATCTCATTCTAGACATCATCATTACTAGAATTCTATGCTTGCACCGCAACCTTCCTCGTATAGTAATACGACTCTCTATTGATAAGAAGGAATAAGTATTCAATAGGTAAATAATCGACTTAATTAGTCTATTCAATGATAATTTATACACCACCACGACCCGATTAGTGGTACTCAATCTCAACATCCATTCCAATACAACTCTCACGGTTGTAAGTAATCGGCTCATTACTCGCAGAATCATTCCTGCAATACTATGGTCCACCACTGACCTACTATCGTCATTCACTTTCCATGAAATCTTAGTATCTAACCATACGGAGTCCATACATGTCGTATAGAATCCTTCTAAGGAGTTAACATAATCATCATTCATAATTCATGAAGAACACTCCTGATCCTGACATACATACATGACATGAAGCAGATAAAATTGCAGAAGAGTTTCAGTCAAAGCAACGATAGCAGGTTAATACCATTCTTAATCATACGCCCTAAATAGAAGACTTAACTCAAAGGTTCGTCTAGTCCTTTTTGAAACATGGTCATGGCTTATCTCAAGATAGTACCTTCTGAGATAGATAGCCTGCTCATGGCGATTACATGAATTAAACCTTTACCAACTACTATTACGGTTGGGTATTGTACAGTCATCAGAAGGAATGTCAATCTTCCAAACCATAATACAACCTTCACAGCTTTAACCATCATCACTGTATTCCTTTGGCACAAGCGCCTATAATTGTCCTCTTACACTTAAAGTGTTGGCCCCCTCTTTGGCCTTTCCTGATAGTAAAATTTCCTTACAATCATGTCC